>NW_017733100.1:13495-14353 GCF_001890085.2 Hipposideros armiger | reverse complement strand
ATATGGATGATAACAAACATATCTATTTTTGGTATCTGTTTTTATAAAGTGAAAATGCAGTACTATATGATTTCCCAGGGGCTTTCTTGGAAACATAAAAAATGTTTTAGGTGTAAACATTATTTTTTTAAAATATTTTTTATTGTTTTTTAAGTGGGGGCCTTATTGGGACAGTGAAATCAAAAGATTTACCATAAGATATTTGGCCACTAGATTAAGACTATGGATAACTGGGCAAAACATTTTAAGGAAATTTAGCTCTTCTACATGTAAGGAAACTTTGTCCTACTTTTAATAATAAAGGTCATGATAAAGTTATCTCAAAAAGATAAAATCATTTTGGTAGGCCATGGAATCTCTGCTATTCCTGGACAGATTGCACAGAACAAAAGATGATCATTCATCATTTTAACAGTGAGAAAGCCAAATTCCAGTTTGGCATTAATATTTGGCAGTTAATGCTTCATAGCATTTAAAAAATAAACACATCAAACTGAGCCAACTTTGACCAAAATATTTACACAGCTCTTTGTGTCTTTACACACTCATTATTTGCAAATGTTTTAAATGAAGATAAGTAAAAGTCACCTTTCTGCATGCAATTACAAACATTTTTATAATTATTCAGGTTTTGCTTTTCACTATCCTCTTTTAAATTATGAAATAATCAAACATTTTAAGAATCAAACACTTTACATATGTATATATATAATATGTAGTGTATAGTATATATATTATAATATATATATATATATATATATATATTTAGAAAACCACATTATTACTTTGTCTACACATTTATGCTTCTCAGTCACTGTTTTCCTTAGGATAATCTCATCTATTCATATTAATTATAAC
>NW_017733100.1:9186-10270 GCF_001890085.2 Hipposideros armiger | reverse complement strand
GTCTAAATAGAGCTCATTTAATTTATGATAATCTAATTTATTAATATACTCCAGAGACAGCAAAATTCTTTGCATTCACCTAACAAAAGGTAAAGCCTTTTCCCAGTGATAGACCCCGAGACGTAGAGAGAGCTTATGGCTTCTGAGCTAAAGCTTCAGCCACAAATAAAAGGTAAACCTAGTTGTGACCTCAAAGAACTTTCCAGTAGACAAATACATTTTAAAAAAACAATAAACACAGGCTAGATTTTCTGTCATCTTTCATGTGACAGAGGTTTGATTTCCATTATTCACCTGACAGAGACCACCAAATAAATGGTCAACCATGATACTCAGTTTCCATCCATAGTTTCCACCAATGGAAAACAACTTTTCAGTCTGCATAAATCAGAAACAAATAACCAAACCAAACCAAAACCATAATATCAGTATAAAAACAAAAACAAACAAACAAAGAAACAAACCTTGGGATTCCTAGAGTCAGCAAAATTAAAGTTTTATCGTACTTAGATTTTACTCCATAAGCAAAAAAAAAAAAAAAAAAAAGATGTGCCCAAGCTTAAATAGCTGGGTAAGCACATATACTTCTCTAGCAAGGCTGTTTAATTTGTACCATCAGGTGGGCCCACTTACATGTTTCAGTGAATGACCTATACAAGTTCTGAACTCTAATTTTTAAAATTAGACTCCCATGGAAATATAAAATGAACACATTTCACATATTTTTAACTCATTAATTCATGTGGTAAACCAGAAGATATTAAAACTGGTCCAAAGAACATTTGAGAAGTTAGATAGTTAGAAGATAGATAGATGATAGATAGACAGATAGATAGATAGATAGATAGATGATAGATGATAGATATAGATAGATAAATAGATGATAGATAGATAGATAGATAGATATAGATAGATAGATGGCAGATGATAGATGATAGATAAAAGAAGAAAGAGAAAGAAATTGAAAGGAAGAGAGGGAGAAAGGAAGGAAGTAAAAGAAAGAGAATCTAAGAGAGAGAATAGAGGTAGAGGTATAGATATACAATTTAATCAGGAAATGTTTGGCTAAGATAGGTGGGTTAAA
>NW_017733100.1:6972-7740 GCF_001890085.2 Hipposideros armiger | reverse complement strand
TAATATCTTTCTTGAATAAATGTCTTAATTTATTTAATACATTTTATCACGTTATTCACCTTTTTCCCAACTTTATCTATCTGAAGTATATGAATACTTCTTTATGAATAAATTATTTTTCATTCTTTGGATTATTCCCTTAGAATAGGTCTCAAGAGTAGAACTGTTTGGCTAAAGGCAAATGATAGTTCGAGTGTTCTAACATTTTCTCTTATGTTTTTCCCAAAAGATTGAAAAAAAGTTGTAGTTAAATCAAGAACGGATGATCATAATGATGACTATGTGGATGATGATAATAGTGATCATAGAGGTAGCAATGTAGCTCCACTTCCAAGATTATCTAACCCTCCTGAATCATAACTCCTAGCTTTCACACTTTTGTATAGTTTCCTGCCCCTGGCTCTAGAGTGATTCCAGGACTCATCTCTAACAAAGAGAAAACACTCCACATGATGCTGTGTGGCTTCAATGGCTACTTTAAAATATTGTTATAGCTTATTCCCTGACCTCATGTTACTCATCTTGTGGGAAGCCAGCCTCCATTCAAGAAGTTCATCTATCCTCAGACTGTTATGCTGCAAGAAGCTCAAGCTACCAAGTGGAAAGGTCAAGTAGAGGGAAGGATGCCTGGCTAGCGCCGTGTTATTCCCGATATTGTACATGAGGTACAAGATATGCGAATCTAGAAGAAATCATCTTAGATATTCAGCCCAGTTGAATCATCATATAATTTCAGCTTTGCTGCCAAGTGATTACAGTCACATGAGG
>NW_017733100.1:0-2307 GCF_001890085.2 Hipposideros armiger | reverse complement strand
CCCCCACACACACACTGGAATATTACTCATCAATAAAAAAAGAATGAAATTTTACCATTTGCAACACATAGATGTGTTACCGAACTCAGGTTTGGTTGCTTGTCGAATGAAACCCCAAAATTCAGAAGACCAGATTTGGTGAGGAGGGAAGGCATTTTTCTTTATTCTAGATACCAACAAGATGGCAGACTGCTGACCCAGGAAAACTACCTTCCCCGAGCTGAGGATAATCAAGGAGTTTTATAAGCATGCAAGTTGAGGGAAGAACAAAGAAAAGTTGGGAGTCAGGCAGGCAGGCTGGAGGGCTGACAGTTGAGAAATCGCTTTCCAGGGTCTGGTCTACTCCAAGATAATGTCATCGGACTCAGCAGCCATGACCAAAGTGCTTTATGTGTCATCAGCAAAAACTGCAAGGGAGCTGCAACAAGGATTCTGGTGCCCTGATGCCTGAGTTACTAAGAAATTGCTTTTTCTGGGTTAGCGCTCTGCTGATTAACCAGATTAACGAGGTATGCATAGCCTTAAGAAAGGGAACAAAGCAGCATCATTAAACTAAGTAGTGAGGGGGAAAAGCAGAGAAAACAGCTGAAAAGCAAGCTATGAAGTGATTCAAGCTATAATATAAACTAAGTATGTCCAAGTTATTGATTTCTTGAGTTTCACCCTTACAGATGGACTAGAAGGTACTACACTAAGTGAAATAAGTCAGAGAAAGGCAAATACTGTTTGATCTCACTTATATGTAGAATTTAAAACACAAAACAAATGAATAAACAAAACAAAAACAGACTCATAGAAACGGAGAACGAATGATAGTATATGGTTACTTTTATTTATTTATTTTTATTATTATATTTTTTTATCGTTACTTTTAAAGCGATGTATTTTTTCAGTCTAGGACAGCGGTCATCAACCTTCCTAATGCCGTGACCTCTTAATACAGTTCCTCATGTTGTGGTGACCCCCAATCATAAAATTATTTTCATTGCTACTCTATAACTGTAATTTTGCTACTGTTATGAATCATAATGTAAATATCTTTTAGTTTTCCCATGGTCTTAGGTGACCCCTGTGAAAGGGTCGTTCAACCCCCAAAGGGGTCGCGACCCACAGGTTGAGAACCGCTGGTCTAGAACAGAAAATGAATCTGCAGATGAACAATATCAGTAAAGGAATAACGGTATTTATATAAATTACTTTTCTAAATGCTTTTTGTATATCTCACTTAATTCTCTCAACACTCCCATCATGGGAACTATTATCAGCCACATTTTATAGGTAAGCATATTTGAGGCATGGAAAGATTCAGTCAGTATCTTGTCCAACCAGTAAGTGGCAGAGCCGGCCTTTGAACAAAGGCCAGCCTGGCTCTGGGGAAATATGTACACCTAAGCATTCTAAACTATGCCACATAAATATATTGTAATCTTATTGTTTAAAGCAAAAAATTCTGACTCTCTCAAAATTGATTGAAACCATCACAAAGTGCTTGTATTAATTTTGGAAAACTAATGTAGTCACAATAGCCAAGATAGGGAAAAAACCTAACTGACCATCAATGGATAAGAAAATGTGAGCTATATACAATGGAACCCTATTCAGCCTTCGAAAAGAGGGAAATCCTGTCATATGTAACAATATGGATGTATCTTGAAGGACTTTATTCTAAGTGAAATAAGTCAGTCACAGAAGGGTAAGTACTGCATGATACCACTTAGATAAAGTATACAAATATAGTCAAACTCATAGAAACAGACAATAGAAGGGTACAGCCGGGGGCTGGGGAAGGGGAAACAGGGAGTTGCTGTTCAATAGGTATCAAGTTCAGATCTGTGAGATGAATAAGCTGTAGAGATCATCTGCATCTGTAGCTTACAGTGCTGTAGTGGGCACTTGAAAATTTGTTAAGAGGGTATGTTTCATGTTAAGTGTTCTTACCACAAAAACAACAACAACAACAAAAAGAATTCATGTAGATCTGGAGACTATATGCCTTGTGATTAAAAATTGAGAATATACTGGATACCACATTCTTTCGATGATAGATGCAAATGGTGACATGGCTGCAAAGCATATCTATGTCAGTTTAACTTTAATCATCAGCTCCAAAAGTCTTGACAGAGGAAGATATGTTTGCTTTGTTGTTCCATTGCTATTGTTGTTCTGAGTCTAAGAGTAAATGAAATCCTGGTAAATGTGCAGGGTATGCCACATGTATCTGAGGAATTACAAAAATCAAGCTGTATCAGCCTAACATAATTCTTGATTAGTATGTGATTCAATCTGTATAGTGTTTCATTAATTGTC
>NW_017731525.1:3273795-3274821 GCF_001890085.2 Hipposideros armiger | reverse complement strand
TCCCCTTCCAACAGGCTAAGTTCCTCCACTCCTCTGCACTCGCTGGAACTCTCTTCCTTAGATTTCTCTGCAGGATTCATTCTTCTCCTTTTCTCAGATCGCTGTTCAAATGCCACCTCCTCCGAGAGGCCTGTCCTTATTCCTCCACCCCCAACCTTCAGCAGCCTCTCTTAACTTCTAAGGGCACAATATTCAATCGTAACTTAGTGAAGCCATGTAAGGAGAGGTGACATAAAAGGGCAAATATATGTCACTATGAGAATCTAACTTAAAAAAATAAAGTATCTGGAACAGGGATCAGCAAACTATGTCCCACAGACAAAATCCAGCCTACTGTCTGTTTCTGTAAATAAAAGTTTTATTAAAACCCACCATCGTTCATTGATAGATTTATTGTCCACAGAGTTTTTACACTACAGTGGCAGAATTCGGAGTTGAGTAGTTGCAATATGATTAATAAACATATGATTTGGTCCTTTACAGAATGCGTTTGCTGACCCCTGATCTAGTAGAATGGACGGTTACATAGCCGAAGGCTCTCTTACACGTCCTTTCAAGTGAGGCTGTGGCAAGACAGTAAACTTCAGACAATTAGTGATTGAATTCTTGGATGAGCACTTGAAGGACCAAGATTCTCTGCTTGTCACATGCCATTTCTATAAAAGAAGCTGACATGACACTTTAAAATGTATTAACATGGCATGACCACAACCTAACAAGAAAGAATACACTTAAATCAGCCAGGAAGCATTTCTGTGTGGCTGAAACAAATTGGGTGTAAAAGTTTTTGCCCAAGTCAATATGTGAGACCAATAGAGAAACAAAGTCCAACTATATTACATTCTCTAATTATATTCTCTAATAATGTAACAAAGAATCTAAACACACACCTTGATTTTGAAAGCTCTTTTGAATCCACTGGCAAAAAAGCCTCCGAATGGGCCAATCAAAGATGCAAATGTTGAAAGAGCAATGCTGTGTATCTGGAAAGGATACAAGCTCACTGTTTCCTAAAATGGGAAAAAA
>NW_017731525.1:3266326-3271510 GCF_001890085.2 Hipposideros armiger | reverse complement strand
CTTGGGCCAGTGAAGCAACGTCCTCCACAACTAGACTGAAGAACAAAAGGACAGCAACTTGTCTGTTCCCCTTCCCCCGATTCCCCAGCACTGTTCCCTTCCCCCAATTCCCCAATAAAATCTTTAAAAACAAACAAACAAATAAACACATAATTAATATTAGCAGGCACTAACAATCATAAGGTATAGAAGAGTACAGGACTGAAATTCATTAAATAAAGTTTATATTAATTTCATTAATTAAATAACCAGTGATCTAAAATTATTTTTTTTTAAGTATAGGTGAGAAACACCACTATTCTTAGACAACAGTTTATTCTCTTTGCTTTTACAGCCATTCACTCCATTATATTGCTTAAAAATGGTTAACAGAAGTGCAAATAAATGTAACACTAGGAATGAATATAAACTGATTTTGCTTCTAAACAATCAGTTTCCTCAAAATCATTTATTAAAAAATATATAATTTCCCTCATTATTTTGCCATGCATTACATTCTTATAGGGTAGCTCTTTATTTTCTTCCAATGATATGGCTTTTCTTATAGTAGTTCTAAATTAGTCTTTACTAATACCAAATTCTTGTAGTATTATTTAACTTGATAATGTTCTCATTATTCCTGCTTTGTTAGTACAAGCATTGGACAGGACTAGATCCCTTTTTATTATTTTATTTATCAATTATTATCAATATTCTACAACATAAACACTGCATTAATTTTATCAAATTCTACTGGAATTTTCATTGAGAATGAAACTAAACTTGTAAATTAAACAGAGGATTTATGATGGTTTTCCCACCCAGGAACCTGGTACATTTTCATTTATTTGTATATTTGCTCCCTCGCAAAGCTCCACGTTGTTACTAGTTACTCCATTATTTGACTATGGAATATATACTAGAGCTGTCAAGGACTGGGCTCTTAAAAAATTAAACTTCCTAACATAATTTTGTTGTATATTTATCTTATATACAGCTATTTTACTGTACCATTATTGATTCTCATAAGGTACTTCTTAAAACCTAAATTGCATAACTGCAAACTAATTCTTAAAATATTCACATGATCCATTAGTCATGGCTAAAAGTGAACATCATTATTTATTTATTTTTTTAATTAAAACTTATTGGGATGACAATGGTTAGTAAAGTTACATAGATTTCAGGTGTACAATTCTATAATACATCATCTATATATCACATTGTGTGTTCACCACCCAGAGTCAGTTCTCCTCCCATCACCATGTATTTGATCCCCTTTACCCTCATCCACCACCCACTCCCCGCTTACCCTCTGGTAACCACTAAACTACTGTCTGTGTCTATGAGTTTTTGTTTCTTTATTTGTTTGTCTTGTTCCTTTGTTGATTTCAGTTTTATATCCCCAGTTTTATATCAGTGAAGTCATACGATTCTCTTATATCAGTGAAGTCATACGGTTCTCGACTTTTTCTGTCTGACTTATTTCACTTAGCATAATAATTTAACATACTTTTCCTGCAAGTTGCACTCCCAGCAGTGAGCACCTGCTAAGCCAAGTGGCAGCATGTGTTAAGGAGGCAGAGCTCTTCAACATTATTTGCATTCCCTGCTTTTACTCAAAGCCACCACCTGTCCCAGCACCTGTGTCCCCCACAAGGCAGAACAGCTGTTAGAAGCTGCCAAAACCTAACAGCCCAGCAGTGGGTCTCAAGGCCTAGTTGTACATTAGAATCAACTGGGGGAGTTCACTGACCTGGGATAGGGCTGGGACATAGATACTGTGTGAGCTCCCTGGAGGGTTCTGATATGAGGCCAGGGTGAGAGGTACTGAGGTGCAGAATAGATTCTGTTTAGTGGTTTTCAATACATACATTATTAGCATTTTGTGGTGTTGTTATTTTAGGTTTAGGATAGATGGATAAACTTGCTACCACTTTTCAAAATGTAAGTAAAATAAAAATCCTAGTAAAACTCACAATGAATCCAAATACGACTGTGGAAAAGAAACCGCCAATGAATCCTTCCCAAGTCTTTTTAGGAGACAGCTAGAAAAGGCCAAATAAAATTGAAAAGAGTTATTGCACTCAAAAACACAATACACATGCAAACTCTATTCAGTGAATGCCCACAATACCCTGTACATCTCTGCTTCCTTTTTTTCGTACTGGAATGGCTTTGCAACCCTTTTCCCTTCATTCTACGATCCTGATTTATTTGTGCAAATCTCTCTAGTAGTATTAGGCCGTCAAACAGTTGACATATAGCAAAAATAGAATGAGCATAACAGAACATGGACACTGCAGCACACCAGATATCCGTATATTCCCAAAAGGCCATACAAACAACAGACCTCTTTCTAAAATGGTCCACAGCCGCAGCTCCTGTATTTGCTCTACAAGTATTCGCCTATCCTTCTCCCTTTGGTCACAATCTATATCTGTCTCCATGAAGAAAGGAGAATGTCGTGCTTCTAAGAATAGATACTGTTTGTTGCAGGTCAGAGCTAATGTTTCTCGGTCAATGGGACATTCAGGCAGGGGAATCTGGAGGAATGTGTCTGGAACTTTGGTGATGCAGCGGCAGGAGGAATATTTAGAGGTGGGCTGCGCTCACGGCCTGAGGGGCCTATAGCATAAGGACTGGGGTGTGGGGAGTTGGTCATCAGATCACTGATGGCTCCTGTGATGATCCTTTTGGCGAAACATTGGGACAGAAGCCAAATAAATAACTGAGGGAAGATTCTGTAGATAGAAACAAGTGATAGCTAAGCTACATGAACTCTTTATAGACCTCTTGTTGTGATGTTCCTAGAGCTCAAAGTCACGAGGGTTGGTGGCAGAAATGGTTCCTTGACAGAGCTGACAATTCTGCCATAGTGGAGGGACTGATACACACCCTCTCTTAGGACAGGTAATTCAGTGTTATTGCCATGAAGTGGGAGCTGACTCCAGTACAAAAGTGCCTGCTGATTATTTTAAAGATAGCTTATCAAATTAAATGGATCCATAGCATATTGATTTAGAAATGAACGTGCTTAATTACACCTGAATATATTATACAACTAACCCAGCCTGATAAATTCACTAGAAATCTATATTCACAATCAGACAGGGAGTCTTCTTCTTCTCTCTGAAGGCTTCCTAAGCCAAAAGCTTCTCAGCTGGCATAGCAACCTTGAATACTTAATTACTTGCTCTTGTGCTCAAGCAGTTCTAGAAACTTTTAAAAAATATATAGCTGGCTTGTATCCTTACAGCTCAGCCTGATGCTATGTGCTGGAAGCCTATGTGGGAAAGAATTTATGGAAGGTTTTTCGGAGGACAAGGTCTGTTGTTCCGTAAAGAACTGGTTTGTTTCTTGAGAAGTTATAACCTAATTGATTTCCTTCTTTGCCTCAACTGACCTAATCTAAGGCAAAAATGACACGGTCTGCTCATGTGTATTTTCCTTTCCCTTAACTTTTCCATATTACTTGCATTATCAGTATTTTATTGCAGGGACTCAATTCTTTCTTTTTTTTTTTTTGAAATAAGTTTGGGTGTAAAAGTCTTACAAATGATATGAAGATTGTGACGATGGTGCAATGTACACTTTCAAACAGTTTCATAAGAGGGGGGTAGATGAGACAGCTGAAGGGAGAGCTGAAGAAAAGGCTTGTGTATAATGCTGTTGGGGAGAGGAATAACAAACCACACAATAGCCAAGGGAAGAGAAACAGCAGCAAGATGAAATGAGCCCTCATGAAAGAAGGATAACTAATGGAGTCAGGTCATTATTGAGGAGCCTACAGTATATGTGATGAACCCAGATGGCATCATTGGGAAATACGGCTCACTGCCCCTACCTTCTGGCTGCTAAGTGCAGCCAAGGAAAATAAAAAATGTGCAAGAGCACCAAATTGCTGCAAATTTTCTCCAGTGGCTAATCCTTAAGGTTATGGTAGTGGCTTGCTTGATATTTTCCCCTTACCTTAATTAATGGAGTTCTCCCAAAAAAAAACCCAAAAAGGTAAGCAGCTATGTCATTGCAGATAACACTTGATATTGGGACAAGGAACCTTAAAAAAAAAAAAAAAAGTCAGCAGAATATAAAGTTCATATGATTAAGTGACAAATATTTACACAGGTTATGACTCATAATGAACCAATATAACTCTTTGAATTACACTGCAGCCTAGTCCAGAACAAAACACTTGCCAAGACATTATTAGAAACGTTAAATATCAACTGAAGTTGCCCATTTAGCAATTAAGCAGAGCAAAATTTATAAATAAACTAACATACTAGGAGAATATTGCCAAGAAAGATATTAAATAGTCAATTTAATTTTAATATTAAATAATTAATTTCTATAGCTGTGGACTTTGAAATTTCAGTTTTATGAGGAACAAGTTATAGTATAATGAATTTTTNACACACACACAATTATTTGATTACCCATTTTAAGTAACCACCCACCAGTCTTGCTGGCATAGATCAGCAGGGTTCTAACTGGACAGCATGTCAAAATCCTTTCTTGTGAGGCCTCAAGGTTGCCTTTAAATGGAAGCTGTGTGCTTTTGGAAGAGAAACTGTTTTTAGAAGCAGCAGCTAGCTTTCTGTGCTAAAGAGTCCTAAAAATCAGGGACTCTTTGAGCTGGTCAATTTTAATTTTTAAATTGAATCAATTCATGCCAGTTACATGTGAAAACTCATCCAATTTGTAGAAATCTAAGGAACATTTAAAAATGTTTTCAAAACAAATACAAGATAAATGACCATCAGTATTCAAACCATAAGCAAGTAAACTCCTAATACACAACTGGTTTATGATAATATTCATTTTACGTTCAAGAAAGGGAAATTACACAAGGAGAGAATACATTATTGATGCTAAGCAGACAATGAAACCAACTTCTGTATCAGAGAATTGAAAATTGTACAGAAGTCAATTTCTTGTAAAAATCTTAATCCTACTTTTAAACGAAACTTAATCTTTAGTGTGGAGGATCCACCACCATCTTTATCTTACCCATCTCAACACTGCCTTTAGAAAGGGAGGAAGCGAGTAACTCTGAAGCTGGAACAGTTCTGAGGGTTCGCATTCTGTAACGAAGGAGTTTATATCACTTCGGTATTCCACTGGGCAGACGAAGTACTGGTATTTGGATAACACATAGGCGGCCTGAATAAGAAAGCAAGAGTTCATGGAACAGTCAATGAA
>NW_017731525.1:3199284-3258421 GCF_001890085.2 Hipposideros armiger | reverse complement strand
CTGCTCAGCTCGGGCTGGACTCGAACTGCTGTTGCTCAGAGCTCAAACTCTTGAGCGAGCTCTTAACCAACTGAGCCACTCGGCCGGCCCCCAGTATAATGAATTTTTAAAATGCAGACTTTGAAAATGAAAATGAGTCATTTGTTTACATAGACTATAATCTGATATATTTATACCAAGCTCAATACAAATTCTCTTTCAGGAAAAATTATCAATTTGAATTTTTCTTAGCCTATAGTTGCATTAAACCCTACTAATTGTACAGAAACTACTAATTTTGGTAACTTTCCCCCATCAATTAAAAGTTTGTATATGTAAGACAATCTTAAAATGATTCTGTTTACACACACACACACACACCCCTTGGTAAATAACACAAAGCTGTCAAGGAAATAATATATTTTTACAAAATCAATCAACTGTAAAGGATTTAAATTAATGGGTTTAAACAGAATGTGGGAAAATATGGTCAGATTTCTTAAAATCATTTTTCTCCACTCTAATTGTTAACAAATATTAATTTTAATAATTTTAAAGTAAATTTTAACTCATTACAAATGCTTTCTGAATCTGCAAGTCACTGCTATATAGCAAGTAACTCCATACATCCCAAATCTGGACACCTACTCCTATATGCAGGCAGAGCATGACCCACCCAAGTTTCACCTGCACAGCACACTGTTTGCAAGCAAACGTTCATGTTGTCTTTGCACTGCACGTAAATAATAAAGTTGTGCTTCCTGAAAAGTCACATCAAAATGGAGTAAATCCTGAAAATGTAATGGTTTGGAGGTTTTGTAAGGCTTTTCTACATTTTATTTGGAACCTGAATAAGGAGGACTTCCAGTTGTTAACAAAGCGTTTGTCTTCAGGTGTCAAACAGAACACAGAATTCAGTAAGGCATTTTAATGGAATAGAGCAACAACAAATAGCACATTTTAGTAGAAATCTGTTAAGAGTTTGTCCAACGTGAAAGAGTTTTAAAAGTGCTATGACAGAAATACAAAGCAGCAAATACCGTTCCCTTACCATATCATGCCTTCAAACAGATTTTGGATGACAAGATGTGACTGAGTAACTGTTATCAGTAAAGTGACATGAGTCCATGCGAACTGTTAATAGCCCAACAATACGATAATTAGTGAACACAACTGAACGGTGCAGCCCAAAAAGCAATAGCATTTTTAAACAGAAATTTCTAGCATGACTTTTGGTTACACTCTGTAAAATAAGGTCATAAAATAAATGCCATTAGCAAATTATATTCATTTTGGTGCCTACTGGATCCTTATAGCAATGAAAACATTTAAAAAAGTAATCTTAATTTACACACAAATGGAGTGCTAATAATACTGAGATATATTAAAAAACATAAAAATAAACCATAATCTTAAATCATGAGATTAAAATGATAATAAGAACTTTATGGTGTTGTTATGGCACTTAGAGGGGAACATTTTCCTCTGGCTGCATTCTGCAGTTATTAAAAATGCTAAACTCTATTTTCCTTTAAGCATTCATTATGGTAACTTTTTCCCATCAAGAGTTATTTCTAACTTCCAATGATTCAAACCAGCAGGGATCAATTGTCCTTAAACTCCATCTTTTCAGATTTGAAAGTTATTTTCACAGCTCTGATCAATGACAGTGTTCAATTTCCAATTGTCAGAGTCCTCTGTGTTTCAGTTCCGTCTTTGAGCATCATCAGGATGAGTAGAATGTGAACGGGAAAAAAGCTAATGTTTCTATGTACTAGTGCCATAATTTTGATTGAAATTTATAAAATGACTTTTTAAAATTCTTAGGATTTTGATTTATTCATAATAAACCTATTTTCTATTTCAGAAAATAATATATTGGTGTTTTATTTTTATCTGCTTAAAGGATCCAATTCTCTTTACCTTGGTTGCTTAAAAATGCATACATGATTTTTTTTTCTCCAATAGGCACCATTTATATTTTCATAGGCGATTCTATTATTTCTAATTTGTCTTGATGGTTTCTAGACTTTTTTCACTGAGCATTTTACTCTCAGTATCTCCAGAAATTAGAAATGTAAGAAATACTACAATTTCTCAGCACTAAGCTCAGCAGGAAGTCTAATGGAAAAAAAGCAAAGCATAAAGAATAGGAAAATGTATTCCAAATCCAAAACAAGCCTTACTAATACATGAATTCACAGATCTAAATCCTGTATTTTTCATTTTGGTCTTACAATTAGCTACCTTTTAAGGAAATAAGAATGTTCATCATACACAGTGATAAATTTCATAAAACACTGAATGCTGTTCAATGATAAACTGAATAAAATACCTTAAGCCAAAAAGAATTATGCAATTGTATGACTAACCATAGCTACCAAAAAAATAATATGCTCTGTTTCTTTTATGCTCAACTAAGAGCTAGTAAATCATAGTTATTTTCCATAGAGAAATATGATAGATGCTTCCCAGGCTTACTAACTGTTCAGGAAACTACCGAAATGCTTCAAATTTCTACAAATCAAGGGAATCCAAAAATTTTGTTTCAATTTTATAGCCTTTTTAGGACACTTTGAAAAGTTAAAATTTTTAAATCCTCAAAAATTGCTCACATTTAAGCATCAACTAGCAGATTATCTTTCCACTACAGAAAAAAAAATTAAAGGTAAGAGATTTTATCATACATAGAGCCTACAGAGTAATGGGTAGTACATACATACCATATAAAACTGCAGTCGATAATGTTTCTTCACCAAGCTCAGCACAAACATGCAAAAACCTGTTCAAGAACAAAAAACGTGCTTGTTGTGCAATTTGTTACAAAGTGTAAGATTCACTAAGCTTAAATGAGCCAATTTTCTACACCATACCTGGCACACTCTAGCCACTTACTGAAATGCCATCTCTCCTACTTTTATATTAAGCATTTTAAGTAAAAGTTGCTTGAGTGAAACGATCTTATATGCTCCAAAATGCCTAGCATATTCCATGGCATAAATTCAGTAAACATCCTCTGCATTAATTAAGTGGATTAGTCCTTGCTAATATCTGGACATAGAAAAACATCTTGAATTTCAGTTGAATAAAATTTATTTGCTGTTTCAATCCATCAAGTGTATGTATAGAATGTTTCACTCTCCACATAATACAAAAATTAATAATTATTATGGCAGCTAACACCTACTGAACACTTATTATGTTCGAGGTTCTTGTCTAAGCATTTCACAAATGTCAATCATTTACGTAATCCTTACAATGTGCCTATGATGCAGGTGCCTATTATTATCTCCATTTTACAGATGAAGAAAAACGCACACAGGTCTTTATTAATTTACTGATTATCACAAGGCTAAAGAGCAGTTAAACCCTCAGATCCTGTTGACCCTTAAGAGTCCTGTGGTTCCATAAACCATTATCAGCAAAATTCAGGTTAAGAGCGACTTGAAATTTCTCAGAACCGTATTATAATAATTATAATAAAATATACTACTCTCAATAATTTCAAGATTTACAAACTGCATTTTTGTTCATGTTTACATCCTACAAATTTATTAGAAGAAAATTTTACTAAATAAAAATTCTACCTAAATAAATGAAATCTAAAAATCATGTACTAAAATAATGGGAGGCAATATGAAACACTTTTTGCCCAATATGTCAGTAAAATTCTAAAGATAAATATTTTTTACAGAGGTAGATATTAGAAATCCATAAACCAAGTTCAATTTCAGATAAACAGCCACCCATGCATTCTGTTCGGCAACATCTTTAGAGAGTGAGTTCTCTGAGACAGAAAATGAATTGTCAGCTAACCTATCCCATTTGAAATAAACACTTTGTATATCTAAGCTATACTTACCAAGGCCATTCTACCTATTAGAGTAAGCAAGGTTTACACTACTTTGACCAGAGCAGAGAATCAAATAGCTACTGCCTTGAGCTATATTTTGATGACTGATTTGAAATGTCAGTGTGAAGAATGGTGACAAAGGAAGAGAATGCATACTGGCTCCCAGGTCCTACCTCACCTCCTACTCATCACCTACAGGGTAATCTGACTGGTTGAACTACAAAAAAATATGGAAACATTTTCTGAGTAGAGGCACACCTGAAAGCCATATGTCACTTTCTTGAGAGACAGAAAGAAAGCAGGAGGGGAGGGGTTAAAACATGGAATTCATTGCACTGAGATCACCAGTAGTTTTAAAAACCTCTTTAAAATGATTGCTTTTAAGTTTTTCCCCTATAGCAGGTAGACTTATTTTGTGGCTTACGTAATAATGTAATTTCTATGCTATTTTATGCCACTGGTCTATGGTTAAGGGGACGAGTGTAGATTAGACTTGGTTCAGAGGCAAATGGGGTAACAGCAAAGCAGAAACAAGACAGATGCCTCTGGAACCTCTCCTTCTATCCAAATGGACCCATCTGACTCTCCTAGCACAACCCTGGGAACGTCTCAACATCATTAACTATGAGTTATCTCCTCACAAAAAACTACTCCAACATGTATGGTTTTCTCTATCTTGAAATTATATAATACCATTCACTCTTAAGCATTTTTTCAAACGAAATTACCAGCAGAATCATTCAATATTTTCCTAATGATTTTATCCAGGACAGTCTTGGCAATTCACCTGACCCAATTTCACCATTAAATCAACCAATAACATGCAGCTTTTTAGGGTGTTCTAATCAAATATATAATTATCTGACTCCTAGAAACATTAAGGTAATACCATTCTCCCAATTGGGTGGGGGAGGGTGTAAAGTTTTTTCCTAGCATATCTAAGATTAAATATTATTTCTAAAGAAAAACAATCTGGGGACATGGTTGTCTAGTCCATTTAGCCCTGCTGTTTTTGTTGGTGGTTTAGACTACATGTCCCAGGACCTGGTCCTTTTCCTGGCTAGCATATGGCTAAATAAACCCTTTTTCTTTTAGGACAAAAAAAAAAAGAAAAGAAAAAAAAAACAGTCTGAAAAAGGAAATACATGAATTTACTTTTTCATTTGCAACCATAAAGTTATGTGTGTGTTTTATGATTAAATGTTTAAAAATACATATGTATGATATTTCAGTAAATCTATGGAAAGAATAACTTTGCACATTTTGATCCATAGGTTTACTTTTTCCCCAATTACAAAGAGTATTTGTATGGTTATATTTCCAAATAAAATCATAGGACTTATTATAGTATTGTAAATAAAAGTATTCATTAAAAATACTTCTTAACATACAGTTCTTGATAATATGTTTAGTTACACTTACGGAGCACCATTTATGTACACAGCACTGTGCCTGGTAGTGTCCATGCAAAGGTGTGTGTACATCCTGTTCTCTAGTATGAAGGAGTGATCAGGTGGTTAGGGAGATCCAGTTACCCAGAGGACTTAAGAGAAGTATATTCAAAAAGAGCAAAAAAGAATGAGGTTTCTACCGTAGTCAGAAGTAAAGGGGGGAAAAGGCATTGAGAAGTCCAAAAGATGGAATTTCAAAAAAAATGGACAATCAAAAAATATTAATTATTGTATTTAAGATGTACCAGACACAAGATATAAAAATTGAATAAGAGACATTCTTATTCTATTTCTATTCAATCTCAATTCATAATCTAGTTGAGACAGAAAATACAAAGACATAATAAAGTTGTTTTTAAGATTCTTGGTGATTAACCAATTCAATAAACGTATATAGTCTATAATCCAAAAAACAGACATGAACATGGACCCAGAATTAAATACTGGAGCTTACTAGCTCGTCCCTCAGTCTTTCAGGTGGCTATATTTTTCATTACATTTACATAACTAATCAAAACTCCCAAACAATTCAAACATCATGTTAAATAAATTCAGAAGCACATGGCATTATGTATGCCCATATTCAGATACTAGACTACATCTGAGTTGTTTAAAAACATTTTAAGAGAATATGCATTGCATAAGTTTAGAAACTGTCACACAAACCAACTATTATATTAGCTAAAAATGTTCTATTAATCTGCATGGTGAGTTTAAGGTGTACAATGATAGTAGCCTCTGTATAATGTCTAGTAGTCTTCAAATAAAAAATTACAAGTAGTTTGGGAGATACAATCCTTTGTGAACAGTAATTGGTGACATTTTTCTAAAGATTTCATCAACATTCTTTGAGGTAAAAGATATGCAGGGTGTTTGGGGGAAATCTTAATTATGCATTAATTTTAGCTATAATTTAATTTTATATGTCTATTGGTTTTCTTGAATTCAAAGTACAGTAAAACCTTGGATTGCGAGTAACTTGGTTTGCAAGTGTTCCCCAAGATGAGCAAATATTTGTAATACATTTTAACGTGGTAAACGAGCAATGTCTTGCAATACGAATAGTTTGTTTCTGGAACAAATTATGCTCACAAACCAAGGTATTACTGTATTATATTCAAATCATATCTTCTCCATAATGGTTTTTAAAAAGAAATCAAAAGAGCTGGCCATGCATAAATACAAGCAAAAAAAAATTACTAGTTGGTTAAATAGATGGTAAGGTAATGATATTAAGGGTAAAAAATCTTAAGCCTTAGTCACCCATCACTGCTAGATACATCATCACATGAGTACTGTGATTTCTAAAGCGTCCCCAATCCAAATCACCAAGATCTCTAGACTCTAGAGAAACTGTCTGTCCTATTATTTTCAGCCTCGCTGATTTTCTCTTTGCTATCAGTTAAATTCATTTTACAACAAAATGATATGAATGTCAGAATGACTTCTGGGTCCTAGTCAGTGAGTCATTCTGTCCATTAGTAAAGAAGTCATTTAATCTCATGGGCCTTGGTGAGGGGTCAGACCTGGAGATACCTACATTTTATTTTAATAAAATTCAATGTCAATGAAATAGTTTGGGCTATCTCTGCTTTTTAAATCAGTTAAGGCCTATATTTTCCAAAGTCGGAACTATTGGGTTGTCGGAAAAGTCATGATGTATTTTTTTCTATTTTTCGTTGCAAAAATGCATCATGACTTTTCTGACAACCCAGTGAAATTTTGACAGGACTCCTCGAATATTGTTCAACAAAAAGAATTTCAAAGACATTCACAGCATAACTTGAGAGAAAGGTACAAATATCTCAGCATAGGGTACTCCTCACTCCTGTTGTAAAGTCTAACTCCATTTGCTAGAGTAAGCCTCTCAATGTTGCTAACCACTTCAGCAATCACCAGTAAGGCCTCAAGACTCAGCAAACAAAACACTGGTGCTGAGAAAACAGCTCTAAGAAGCACTGTGTATGAATGTGCTTGTCCTCAGTCTCTTGATCAGTCATCCAACAAATATGTATTGGGAGCCTAAATGCCAGACCCCGCGCTAGGCACTGGGAGTTAAAAAAAGAAGACACACACAAATGGGTGCTTAGGGTCCACCTGGACATACTTAGGCCACACGTAAAATAGCAGATAAAGAATACTACTACTCATGATTGATATTGGAAGTTTCATCATTTAACCCAGTAGCTCCTAACTTACTACAAGGTTGCTTTCTAAAAGTACATATGTAGGGCTGTAATAATGTCAGTATCCAAGTGTGTGATATTATACAGCAGTTTTGCAAAATATTACATTGGTGGAAACTAGGGAAAGTGTATAAGGGATATTTCTATTACTTCTTACAACTGCATGTAAAGACACGATTATCTCAACAAAAAGTACATTCAAAGTACATTTAAAAAGCCAATAATTTGAGATACAAAGCAGTTTCAGAGTGCTATAAATAGCAATATTTTTATTTAATTTGGTAAACTTTTATGGAAAAGAAATCTATTCTAACTTTATCCTAATTATCTGATTCTTAATCTGAAATCATAAAAAAAAATTGGCATAGCATACTATAAGCAAATGTATGTTATATCTATATACGTGTGTGTGTGTGTGTGTGTGTGTGTGTGTGTAGTGAATATATAATAAACCATGTTAGAAAAACTAAGTATCCTGCTTAAATCTACATGAAAACTCTATTTCCTTGAGACAAAGCAATATAAATGTGAAAGTTTATTTGTAAATTATACTTGGTTAATTATCAGTCCATATATTTAAAAGTTTCTTTACTACAATTTGAAAAGAAAATTTTGATATATGGAATGACTATTAAGCAAGTACTTTTTAAAACCACCATTAGGGAATAACTGCTGTTTAAGACCCTAATGAAAAAAAAATAGCTTTATACATGGGACAATTAAAAAAAAAAGCTGGATTAAAATGTAACAAATAAAGGATGTTATGAATTTAAATAACATAAATAAAAATAAACATGTAAAACATATTAGCTACATATCAATACAGAATATTTCCCTTAACTTACCTGTCAGATAGAGGGCAAATGATATAAATCTATGGTAGCGAATGAGGAACTGCAGTTGCTCTTCTCTTTGAACAAATGTAGCAAAATAATCAGCTACAGTCTCTCCATAGAAAAAGTAGTTTACACACAGTAGAAAGTACCTGTAATTTAAAAACAATTAGCTTTTTTATATTTGAAGCTTTTTTCCCCCTCAAACTCCACAAAACTATTCTTTCTACATTTTGATAGTGATACAAATATCAAAACCAAGTTCAGAACACCAATTCTGGATATATTCCATTAAAATGCCTTTTTTTCTGTCTTAAATTTAATGAACTTACCTGTCAACAAAAGTTTACTGAATTTAGTTCATACCTTTATTTACTACGCACACACACGGTATTAAATTTAAAATGAAACTTCACTCCCAACTACTCACAGCTCTAATGATTTTTAATAGCAGAGCTCCCAAGCCAGATTCCGACCAGCTTGGCACATACTGGCTTCTTTCTCCCACTCCTCAGTGTTCCAGATGGACTCCTAGCAGCAGGTAAAAAGCCTCTACACGAAACTTAACAACTATATAGGCACCTAGCCCTCCTCCCAGCTCTGGTATATCCCTTCCCCCAGGGACAGGGTGAACCCCGGAGATTTTGCTTCTTGTGTGAGCCAGGAAGAGACACTGAGGTATACTTCCTGGGAGTTGGAGTTCCTCGGTACCTCATCCTTTGAAGGGCACAGTCCTAAGTAGCCAGGAGAGCAGAAAAGGAGGAAAGGGGTGGCTTCCCTCTGGTTCTCATGGATGGCATTAGGCCCCACTGTTCTCAAAGTAAAGAGCAAGTATTCTCAATTCTATCAGCTGTGTTACTATTTTTCTATTCCCCTACAGTGGAAACTTTGACTCTTCTGTAAAGCTACCTGACCCCACCAACCCAATTTTTTGCCCACTCTTCCCTAATAAACACCTTCCGCTCAGGAGGGCCAGGAATGTCTCATCGTCTGTAGCACATGCTCCCTCAGTCCCACACCGAGAACCTGGAGGTTGCTGCTTCCCCAACCCAGAGCTGTCCTCTAGCCAAGGCCTGTCTTTATTTCAGGCGACAGTTTCTCTCTCACCTTCTCCATGAAGCCTTCTACAATCACTGGGGCCCATTCTGACCTACTCTTTTTTTCTACCTTTATAATCAATCCTGCATGGTTTGGCATTTAATTATTCTCCAGCCACTTCATCTACCTAACATTTCCCGTACACTTTACCACTCATGAAGAAAATTGCTAAAAGGAAAAATCAGCCATGACCAAAATCAAGAAACTATTTTTTGACTACTCTGAACCCCAAAGGCGATACATTTGTTTCAATAAGACACTGGCCCCTCTGACTGATACTCATCAAACACCTATATTCAAAGATATGGCCAGTTAGGTTAATTATGAACTATCAAATTATCACGTTTCCTGGTCAAGTCTTGATAACTAAGCATTACACCTGAAAAGTTTTAAAAGGATATAAAACTTTAAATATTAAGATCATTTGGTAATTTCTTTTTTACTAATTTTTAGATGCATTTGTGCACATATGAGTACAATATTTCATGGGCTGGTTAACTGCCAGTGCTATTTACAACAGTGCCTCATACACCGTCCCCATCAAAAAGTCTTCCTCTTTCCGTACCTTCATGGTGCATGTCATGGGGCCCAGGGCCTGGAGAGGGGGCCAAACAGGAGCAGCAAAGGTGGGGTCATCCCTCCTCCACTCCTCTCCTCCCCAACCCGGGGCCTACGGGGCTAAAAGGAGGTGGGCCAGATTGCAGGGGTGGGGATGGGAGACAGACATTCAACATGGGCTTTCCCCTACTGAGTGAACCACTGATCACTCAAAACAAAAAACACAACAATTTTCATATCTCATTTTTCAATCTTTGTAGAGAGTTTTGTGTGTGGTCTCATGTCAACTAAGGGGAAATAAAGCACAAGATTACGTATATTTGTAACATTTTACAAAATGAAAAAGAGTTCAATATTGAGGGTTGTTTTTTTTTTTAAAGAGTACAAGAGTGGTGTATATAGTCGATATAAATGAGGTATCTCTACAAAAGAGTGAAAGATGAGATATGAAAATAGTTGTATTGGAAAGAGAGTGTAAAGGTGATTTTCTTATTAAAATTCAATTGTATTCGTTCTATTTGTCTTTCTCTAAAATCAATCTATAAGGTCAGCTATGTGGACACTGACTGATCAGGGTGCCTCCCTTACAAACTTTAGAAATAAGTCAGATTTTCCTATCTGAAATTTTTGAGTTACTTACCAGCTTAGAGTTCTAAACCATGGTAGGTCATAAGAATGATAGACTCTATAACCTATAGTGATAATTTCATGGAAGCATTTCACTTGGATGCCTAGAACCTGAAACCAAGAGAAAACATTGACATACATTTCTCAATGTTACATTTGTGCTTAATCATTTCATAAGTAGCTTGTTGTCATACATATTTTTAAGATCTTTAGCCTATCCATTTTTAATCATTCTACATGTCAGTAGCGAAAACTCAATATTCAATGTCTCTAAAATCAAGTGATGTCCCAAAGTGGTAAGCAAAACAATGTTTTATTGAGAAGTCCTTCCCAGGGTAGGAGGTGGCAGCATAGTTCAGAGTTTGAGGGATAGTCTGGTTAGTCACAGGTGACTAGCTTTATCCTCATTACTATTTCATTTCTTGAGGTTGTCCATCTCAAGATGGACAATCTTTTTGTCCATTTTGTTTCTTGAGTTACAAAGAATTGTGAAAGTTTGCTTGTATATACCGGGGGTGCCAAAAAATGTATACACATGATTTCTAGTCCTCTTTTGTTATCGGTATATATTGAATATTACAATTTTAATACAGTATTTTCCTTTCTTAAAATGTGTATACATTTTTTTGGCACCCTCTGTATTTATTTTTAACCATATACCCCGGTATACTTGCCAAGGATAAAAGGTACTCTCAGGACAAAACACTTTTACCCAGTCACCCACGGGTTTGGGCATAGCCTTTTCATTCTCTCGGCTGTGCCAGCTCTTCCATAGCCAGCTACAGACATCTCTGATCAATCCAAGCAGTGCTACCCTGGCAAGTTATAAGCAGCCTTCTCCATTTGCAGCCACTTGGGCCAGTCAATCAAGTCTATGCAGTTCTGTTTGCACGGTGTCTTATATACACAATTAGTAAATGAGTTTATATTTATGAATCCCTTTTTGATGGTACGTAGAGTAGTCCTTCCAACTGCTGTATCCACCAACCTGGGTAAAGGTAATTCCTGAGGATGCAGCATCATATCCAGCACTTGACTTAAGTCAATTCCAAGACTCAAAGAGCAAATAGCAAGTTGAACACTTATTACCCTAAGAGATTAAAATCTTTATGAATACGGGAGGATAACTTTTTCAACCTCTAAGAGCATATCAAAGCACTTTTTGTACAGCCCTGGAGCTAAGAATGAGTTTTATATTTTTTAAGAGTTAAAAATAGAAATCAAAGATTATGTGACAGAGACACATAAAGCCTAAAATATTACTGTCTGGTCATCTACAGAACAAGCTTACCAAACTGCCCAAGGATATACTATGGGATTTCTTTTATGATCTCCACAAATTAGCTTTCCCAACCTACCGCTCAGGATATTCTTAAGCAATTTCCCCCACTATACCTATTATATGTCCAACCATACATGTAAAAAAAGTAATGCGTCCCTTCAGCCACATGGTAAGAAATTATTATGCCAAACTACTATAAATAGTTCTTTTAAGAAAAAGTCATAAATGTGTTATAAAGACAAGAGGAAATTTGAATATTATCCTTCAAATAACCTTGGTACATAATATCAAGTTATTTTTAAACAGATATAATCAAAGAATGGGGACAATGCTAGATGTTAAAATCAAATGGCAAAGCCATGCTATTTATAGAACCAAGGGCTTCAATGCTGCTGGAATACTGAAGGGGTGGAGTGGGGTGGGTGGGGGTGTGAGGGGTAGAGAGAGATAAGCCTGGTCACAGAATCATAGCAAACAGCACAGAAGACTGCACAGAGGAGTTTGTGTTGATCATGAAGGGATGTGATGAGATTGTCTAGGGATAACAGAGGTAGAAAGAATTGGCTGGAGAGGCAGCAGAAGTAGAGACAGTAAGGTAGTTAACATACCACCACCCAGATGAGTGCGGATGAGCATCTAAGTGGGACAGCGGCTGACAGGTGGAGTACAAGGAATAAGAGACATCAAGAGGTAGAACTGACTGGATTTGGTGTTTGAGGAAACGGGGGAGGGAGGTCCAAGGGAGAGAGGGGGACACAATAACATTAGGGAAGGCTTGCTTGGGAAATAGATTTATACAGAACGGCCAGGGATGGAATAGAAGTTCAGATGTGAATATGTTGAGTCTAAACCGTGGAACCTATGGGTTATCCAAATAACACTGCCTAATTTCACAATGGGAATCTATCCAAAGAAAATAATCCTGTGTATGAAAAACATTTACATTCTAATATGTTTAGGATAGTGTTATTCACAATAATGAAAAACCAGAACATAACCTGAATGTCTAAAAACACAGCGATTTAAATAACTTAGGATGCATTCCATTCCATTGAGTAGATGAATGTATTAATAAAGCTGATGGTTGTAAAGATTGTGGAGCAACACAAAACATTCAGTTAAGATACTTGGCTTACAAAACAGGATACAAAATTTTAGTCACATGATTACAATCATGATTTTTAAAACATAAAAGAAAAAAAGGATGAAAGGAACATATCAAATGGCAGTATTAATTGGGTTTTGATGGTTGATGATTCGGTTAGGGGTGATTTTTTTTTGTTTGTAATTATCCATTTTCCAAAGTAATTTTAATACACTTTTATAACTCTCACGATGGGAAAAAAATTAAAACACTATCTAAAAGTAAACTATATAATGTATATTAAAACAATTATTATAGGAGTTTCCAAAAAGGGGGGGCAACTCCCACAATATCTTTTATATGTTTGCCTTTAAATCAAAATATGTTTTAGCAGCTCCATCATTTAGAAAAGTGTGATTCTAAGCTGTGAATGCAACAATTAATAGAAAGAAGGCTGAAGGAAAGCTCATTTTAAGGAACATGAGTATGAGTTCCATCTTAAAATAGTGCTACCATTTTCTAGAAGTTTTTAATAAAACTCTCTTGAATGAGTCATTTTTAAGTGCTGATAGTATTATAAGGGAAACACAAGCTAGACACAATGTGTATGACCCAAAATATAAATGACCAAGTTAGGGATATAAATATAAATAAGATTTAAAACACATAATAGTAATACCAATTGAGTACCAATAGTGTGCCTATGTGTATATCCATCCATACTCCCTTAACATAAATATCATTAATATAGCATGTGTATGTATACAAATGTACATGTGTACATATATGCATATGCAATAAATGCAAATAACAGCAATAACAGTTCAAATCTACTTTAACTAGATCTTTAAATTTTCTTATATTCTTCTCTGATTAAGCTCAACAGAGAAATAATAGAATGGTATTTTTGTAATAAAATGTTATTTTCCTTTCACAGTAGAAAAAATAAACAATAAAGCCCAAACATCTTAGGTATACTTATGATTCTCTCTTTAAAAATCTGAATCCAAATACACAAAGATGTCTTTAAAGGTGCTTTGAACTTTGTCATAAAAAAATAGTAAAAATTTAGTCTCTATCAACAAATTCTGGCCCTAGTTTACCACACTAAACAGTTTAGTTTGGAGACAATGTCACTTATTCACAGGGAGCCCATCAAACCAGCCTGAGTCAGTGTATCAAGGATCACACAGCACTGACACGTGCTCTGCACACACTCACTCCTTAAATGCCCAAGTCCCGAGGCCCGCATGGGTCACTGGCACTCAAGAGGCCTGGGTGGGTTCAGGCTGAGAAGACTGGGGAGCTGGGGTCCTTCTCGTGAGTCAGATCTGCCTACCTGGCTCTCAGACTCAGCATCTTCTTTCTGCCCTCACATTCAATCAGTCCCACCCATTATCCATTTTTCTTTGTAAGAAAAAGTTCTTCAAGATGTCAGCCAATTAACGGAACAGAAGAAGTAAAAGTAACTTCTGATTCATTTCTGTGACCTTCATGTCCCCAAGGAAGTACAAAATTAATGAGGACAAGAAGAAAAGTGAAGGGCTTCATGGTGCTTAGAAGAGCTGCTTTAAGTGGCTTTAGGAGTTGATGGAATTTTTTTCCAATTGTGTCTAATTTCAATTCAAAACATTCTTTTATAGAATCAAAGAAAAACCATATCATATTGCCCATAGCTCAGCACTCTGAATAGGACTGAACATGAAGGGGGAAAGGCAGGCGAGACAGGTAAAGAGACTTCCAAGTGGGCAATGGCAGCCAGGGAACAGGGAAGGGAGTACATAAGAAGAGGCTAAACTCATCGAGATGGGATGAAGGAAAAGAAAGAATAAAAAAAGAGGGACACCGTGCATATCCCACGCTTTCACTGTTCACTGCTAAACCATTGCTCAGCACCCAGTAATGAGTTTACTAAACAAACGCCTTTCTCCTGCTCACTCCCACCACTTTAGGCTTCAAATGTTTCATGCTTCCTTACATAGCAAGGCTTTTATACACATGACTCCTCAGCTGTGACCCGTCCTTCCCCCAAGCTCCCCGTCATCTCGCTGACTCTACTTACCCAGCTTCAGACAGCAGCACATATGCTGGGCACATGCCTCTCAAAAGTTTCCCCGCCACCCCTTTGCTCTCATAGCATCCTATTCTTTTCTTCAAATGGTTATTGCAGCTTTTAATTATATATCTGGTCAATTGTTTAAACTGTAGGTAGTAAACTCCATGCCAGCACAGACAGGTTTCCTTCGCACCACGATGTCACGCCCCAGAAATAACACAATTCCTGGCACATAGCAGGCATTCTGGGAGCAGTTGCTAAATGAATGAGCTGAAAGCTTGAAATACTTGTTTGGTTTCATGACTTGCTGGTCTTCCCACACACGACACAATCCCAAAGTCCTCAAATGGCTTCTGTTTGCCTCTCTCGTGTCATCCCTAAACATCTTCCATGTGTACAACTTGCAGATCCCCCAACGGACCACGTGCTCTCATCACCTCCATGCCGTGCCCATGATGTCCCCACCCTAGAATGCCTTCCCCTGTCCGGCCCCTCCTTCAGGGCTCAGCTTGGGCATACCTCTTCTGACACTCGGCCCGCACTACTCTCTCAGGCTGGATTAGGTACCTTTTTACCGCGCCTCTCCCAGCAAGTCCTATCACGGAACTTACCCCACTTGTTTACTATCCTATTTATTCATATGGTTACTTATATGTCTCTGCCACGAGATTGAGTTCCTTGAAGTTAGGGATCTAGCTAACAGTCAAAAATATTGAAGTCATGTATGAGTGTGTGTGTTTCTGTTATATCTGATGCTTGGCACAATGTCTGACAAAAAGACATGTACCTGTTACATATACTCGGTCTCTGCTGAATGAACACATCGAATGGCCATTTTGCAAATAGAAGAGATTAATCCAGATCATTGCCTGAACTAAAAAATGCTTAAAGGAACTAAATTTGCTGTTACCAAATCTTGAAGTACCTTCTTTTCTGTGACATGCTCAAATTACTTCAATCACATCAATATTGAAACACAAAGCAAGAGATACTTAGGGAAATGTAAAATACTTACAAGAAGCATCAGCATAAAAGATCCCATATAGATAATCAGGAAAAACAATGAAATCATAGTTAGAGTAAGAATTCCACGAATCCACCAGTTTTTCCACCTACAAAGAAAATGTTTATAAAGTCAGCATTTATGTGTTCTAAAAGAGTGTGTGAGAGTGTGAGAGTGTGTGTGTGTGTGGTTTCAGTATTAAGTGAGCAAACTTATTACGGATGTTCCGTAACTCTACGTTAAGGATCCCTTATGTCACCTCATATAATAATGACAAAAGCAAAAACCAACCAACCAACCAAACAGCATTCGTTCACTCCCTGAGAGCTACATTAAATGTAAAAATCAAGTTAGCCAAAGAGACTCAAGTTCGTTCACTGTGAACAAGGATGAATGCAGAGCCTACCCAGTGAGTCTGGTCAACGTGCATATGTGCACATCCTGCGGGGGGGGGGGGTGTCATCAGAAGGGAAGGAGTCAGGTGCAAAAGCCCTTTAAAAAGAGGACCAGTCCTTCGGGGTGGCAGACAGAAAAAAACAACAACAAAACAACGATTTTAGAATAGTACAGACAGAAAGCACAGCCTTCCAGTGAGAAAAAGGAAAGAAAGGCTGATACAGAACCGAAACTGGGGAGAACAGCGATGTCAGTGAAATGAAGAAGGCACGAGGTCAGTCACAGAGGCCAAGGCCAGACTGAAAGCCACTTCCTCCTATTGCTCTGTGTGCTGCCTGCTTTCCTTGATTAGGGACAGGGCCATTGGTAGAAAAGTATTTTCTTACCCCTGAGCCTTTGCTGCATCCTTGGAGCACAGCATCCCTGCTGGCACACCGGGCTAGCTCCTAGCAGGCTGAGACTTCATCTCTCCCAGTCCTCGGGCTGTCAGTTAAGGGCCAGGGGAGGCCCAATTGCTCCTTCACCCCCCAGGAGCCCCACACCTCATCCCAGTGTACCTTTCAAATATTGTCACTCTTTGTGTGGCCAGGTTATGAAAAACGTCAGCAGCCGCTGTATGAAACATGCAGAATGATTCTAAGTATACCTATACATGGATGGATGATGACCCCTGAATCTAAAATTGCTGTCACTCCTTTTATTCATTCTACACTCAATTTTACATTTTACTGAGTAAAGTATTTTCTTTAAGATTTTTCTGATTTCTATTAAAATGATAACATTTAAATTATGTTACAAAAGATTTGGGTTCAACTTAAAGTACAGTAATATATATGTATAACATCTAAGCACAGGCTTTTATTCTCATTCCCATAAAAGAAATATTAGCTGATTTCATCCATTTATCAAATACTGATTACATTCCCTGCTTTCAATAACTCTCCTATATAGTCCAAATACACCTTATCCCTTTTATCATGTCATTTCTGCGCTCAAGATCTAAAATGCCAACAACATTAAGTGCAAACTCTTTTATCTAGCTTCCAAGGTTTTCCATGAGGTAGTCAAATTGTACTTACCCGACTTTGTTGCCCTCTACTGTTTAACAAATTATATAGACTCATAAATTTCTCGCAGACTGTAAACTCTAGGGCTGAACTGAAGTGAGTGTAGAGTCAAAAAAGCAATAGCTGGAAGGTTCCATTTAGTTTTCTAGATATAACCCTTTCTGGATTAATGAATGGATTAGGAAACTGGGCTAGGTCACAGAGCTGGTCAGAGGTAGATAAAGGGCCCTAATCTAAATCAGTCTCCTGATGATAATCCCGTCCCACTTGCAGGAAACCCAGAAGCGGATTAATCTTCCTTTACAGCTAACCCTCAGACTCAGAATTATCGAAAACCTCTTCTGGGGACCAGGACAGTACCTAAGTGTCAGAAATCAGCCTCTAGGTAGATGCTGCCAATGTCCACATGTGCCTCTGTTAGAGGCCTGGCTTTGAACTTCAGAGAATGGTAGCTGCTGAGAACCAGAGCTTTTAAATAGGGAACATACTCTCTTCAATGTCATCCAAAAATTCCACAGTAACTGAAAACCTGGGCCCTGGAGGAACATTTTCTATCTGGTTCTGGTTGTCTTTTATATAGATATTTCCTCTCTGAGAACAACTCCCCTCCCCCAACAAGATCATTTATTTTAACTTGACTCCCCAAGTTTCTCACTATATAGTGGGGAGGAGTCGGGGGGTCGGGCAGGGGGGGGGAGGCAAAATCCAGGGTATTGACTCTGGATGAAAACTACTAAGGTAGACTCACAGCTGAAGAGCTTCACTAAAGGACAGAGACAGGCTTACTGGGCTACTATTCATACACTAAGGTCAAGGAACAGATTGGGACAACTTGCCAAGTGACTGAAGACCTTTCAGGCCCTTCCGATTTCAACAGCTTATGCTCTTTTTGACGTTATATATTAAAATCTTAAAAATGAGCATAAATCTTGACCAAGCAATTTCACATTTAAGATTTTATTAGAAGGAAGTAATTATGGGTGCTAAATAAAAGTTAGCTACAAAGAAAAATGTTTAATGCAGAGTTGTCTTTAATCATGAGAATTTAGCAATCAGCTAAATGCCCAGCAATAGCTGTTTAGTTCAGTAAATTGAACTATAGTCATACAAAGGAATATATTATACAGGCACTAAAAATATTTAAATATATTTAAGGATGCTGTTCCTAATACCACAGAATGAAAATGACAATAGAAAGGCAGGAAAGAGAACAATGCTATTTTTACATCTCACACATACACACACACACACCCACACACACAATGCACAAGAAAAAAGCTTCAGAGTAAACGCCACAATATTTTAAATATCAGTGTCTTGGTGGGAGGATCATAGGGTTTTTTTCTGCAATTCATGAAAATTTCTTATGTAATCAGTATTTTTAATCCTATGCATCTACAACATCTAAATCATTGCAAAGCAGACTATTTTGTGTACTAAAGAGGCTAAAATGAATAAGATATACATTTTGAAATATTCATATTATCTTTATAGTGAAGTTTCTTGAGAATATTGAAATTGGTCACATATCATCTATTGTTCATTTTTTTAAAACTAGTTCTTTCATAAATATAGCACAATGCCTACATTTAAAATGTGGTTCTATTGCTTATTAGCTACGTGAACCTTGATATATAATATTTCTGTGCCTCAGTTTCCTCACTTATAAAATAGGCATATAACTGAACCTGTGTTACAGAGTTGCTATTGAGAGTAAGTTAGTCAATAGGTGTAAATTGCTTGGAGCACATAGTATGTGCTCAATAAATATGAACTGCTATTATTCACTATTGTTACTTTATACTGGGGGATAGACCTTCATTATTAAGAAATTATTTTGAGAAAATGAAAAAAAATTTATTTTGAATGACATATAGGAATCCAGCATCATTCTTATATAAATCAACATAAGAAAATTTCAAATCTGATGGGCCGGCCGAGTGGCGCGATGGTTAAGAACTCGCTTGGGATGCCAGAGGGCCTCGGTTCGGATCCCACATATGAGGGCCAGTGACACTGCCCTCCACAGCTAAGATGCTGAACAACAGCTCAACCTGGAGCTGGGCTGCCATGAGTCGCCAGCGACGGCGTGGGCTGCAGTCCCTGTGGCAGTGGATTGCCATGGGCTACCGTGTGTGGCCAGCAGCCAGCATGAGCGGCCAGCAGCCGCAGTGAGCGGCCGTCCAGAAGCCGGCGACTGATCTGCCTCGCCAGAGAAGAGCGCAATGATGGTGCCAACTTGGGCCAGTGAAGCAACATCCTCCACAACTAGATTGAATAACAAAACGATAGCAACTTGTCTGTTCCCCTTCCCCCAACTCCCCAGCACTGTTCCCATCCCCCCAATTCCCCAATAAAAAAAATAAATAAATAAATAAATAAATAAGAAAATTTCAAATCTGAGATAGACCTGATAAGATTTTTAAAGCAAGGGTGCATTTGTGAACTAGTACATGAAAACAATGGGAATCAAGACTATTAAAATAATAATCATGCTTTTAATAATGGACGGCAAAAATTTGTTCTATTGGTTAAAAAAATATGAAAATTTGCTTTGAAGCAATTTATTATAATATGGTTATCTCCAAGAATTAAAAACAGAAAAACTCATATTACATTTACTAGATATGTGACTAAACCAGTTTTTCTCATTATGCCCCATGGGTAGGTAATAAGCAATTTAGTAAATCATACCCAACATTCTTCATTCAATAACAGAACAGTATCAAACAAAAATAGAGGGCATCGCACACAGTTATAAGAATTGCTTCATAACATTTTTGCAGCAGTTAAAATATACAGTTGTGTCTCTTGGGATGGGGTGTAAAATCTATCTCTTACTGTATGTCACAGTCAAAAAAGATGGAAAAACACTGTTCTATATCAACATTTGAGATTTTACATATTAATCTGGATAAAAGCTTACATTTCCTTTGCTTTTATAAATTTTATAATTTATGTTACTAAAGCATAATATGGAGGGCAATATAAAATTAGCTGAAAAATTTGGTAGCGATTACACATTTAAAAACATAGCACAAATATAAAATAGTAAAGGGTTGTGGAATTTTAAACAATAATTTAAAATTCAATTAAGGGGGTGGGGAAAGGCCTATTTCTGTCTGGCACTTGAAAAACAGGGAACAGAATATAGAATTTTCTTTTTTCCATACTCCAACATCAGAGAAGGCAACCTGATGTGGTAAATGGATCACTGCTTTCAGAAATCTGATAACCCGGGACAAGAACCCCAGGTCTGCATCTCACTAGCTCTGTAACCATCAGTTAATCTCTCAGACTTGATTTTCTCATACTTCACAAGATTTTAGGGATTTAATTTTTTTAAAAAAAGCAAAAAAGAAAGCACCTTAAGCATTTAGTAGCATGCCTCATATATAGTGAAAAAGCATGAGCTTTCTCTCTCAGAGCTCTAAAACTTAGAAAAAGTGAAATTTAATACATGGACCAGGATAACCTCAGAACTTCTCTTGTGCACCCATTAATATTCATCTTCACCAATCATACCTTGAAGATAAACCAGATAGAGCTTTCTTGAGGATCTCAGGGGTTCTATCTGAGGATGGTGGGATTTCCGGAATATCAGAATCTGTTCTGGAATCCAAATCTCCATATCTGTCATCAATATCTGTTTCCTAAAATTCAAAAGAAAGGAAAATCACTTTGTAAAACAGAAAAAAAAAAAAAAAGCACAAGCTTGCCAATGCATTTATTTATTGCTCATTGTGTCAAATCTCAGTTACATAACTTGAAACAAAGAAACAACTATTAACTTAGCTTGACTATCCAAACAAGGTTGTACTTCCTGTTAGGAAAGTTTGATTATCTTTGCTAGAATGTATCAATATAAAGAATTCATTTTAACAAAAGACACAGAAAGAAACTCCCATATTGTCTAAATCTCAAATCTACCACAAGAATCAAATATTTATTCTTTGCTACTTAACTATGATTCAATGTAGATTGTGGTCAACCCTGTACAGTCCCTTCTTTTTTATTACAATCAAAGCATAAACAACAAGAGGAATACCTTACACTGGCATAGCACTTAATATGTATAAAATAGTATATATAACTCAGTTTTGAACTTGTTTGTTATGCTCCACTCCCTTGTCCTTCAGTCTCTCCTAGGCCCTCACCCCACCAGCGCCGCCAGCAGCCTTCCGTAAAAAGTGTTACATGTACATACATACGTATACTTTGGGAGCGTGGTTCACAGAGGGAGGAATTCGGGCAAGGTGGTTGAATTGGGGTAGAGGAGTGAGAACATTCACAGGCGGCAAATGCTAGCAGATGGAGCCTTGAGCAGAATGTTAGACCAGAAGTGATCTTAGGAATGAAAGCGCCTAGGAATTCAGAATGTTCAGGAATCTCAAACCAAACAGAGCCTTCTGTAGTGCCAAAGTTTCAGCAAATTTCATAACCCCTTTCGACTGTTTCTTTTCTTTTTCTTTTTTTTTTTAGTTTCGGGTGTACAAAACAATGCAATAGTTATCCTTTTCACCCCTCACAAAGTGACAACTCTCCTCCCCCCATCCACTGCCCTCCTACCCCCGATATCATACAAATCTATTACAATTCCACTGACTCCATTCCCACAGTCTACTCCACATCCCGTGACAATATATATATATATATTAAATTATAGTTGACATACAATATTATTCAACGGCAGCTTCAGGTGTACAGTGCAGTGGTCAAGCCTCTACCCCATCCATGAAGCAATCTCCCTAACAAGACATGTGTCCATCTGACACCCTACAAAATATTTACAACATTATTGATTATATTCCCCAAACTGTCTTTCATATCCCTGTGGCAAAATTGTAGTTACCTATGTATGCTGTCTCATCCCTTCCCCTTCTCCCTCATCCCCACCCCCTCCCAACTAGTAACCATCAGTTTTTCCTCTATATCTCTGAGACTATTTCTGTTTACTTTGCTCATTTATTCAGTTCTTTAGATTCCACATATAAGTGAGATTATATGGTATTTGTCTTTGTCTGACTGACTTATTTCATTTCGCATAATGTTCTCTAGGTCCATCCATATCGTTGCAAATGGTACGATTTCCTTCTTCTTTATAGCTGAGTAATATTCCATTGTGTAAACGTACCACAGTTTCTTAATCCAGTCATCTACTGATGGACATTTCAGTTGTTGACTGTTTCTTCATACATTTCATACAATGCCAAGGACTGAGTGAAGCCAAAGAAGTGAGCTATCACTATGATTGAATCCAGTCTTCCAATTCCTCATGAAGTGGCTCACCAAATAAAACTTTAGTCCTAGGGGAGTATTTTCAGTTTTCACAGAGCAACAATAAACTTTTGTTTGCTAACTATAATGTTCTTTCTATACAATTATGAGATGTCATTATACCAAAAATGACAAGTGGAACAGACATGTCGAATTCCCACTCTGACACTGAGAGTTAGCCTGAAAGCAGGTTAAACAGAGAGAGAGAGAGAGAGAGAGAGAGAGAGAGAGAGAGAGAGAGAGAGACTGAGACTGACTTAATAAACCATCAGAGAAAACACCCCCTGAAAATGTCAGGGCACCTCCTGTTAGTCTGACATGCCAGCAGGTCTTTGACATCTAAAACAATGGAACACATTACTTTTTTTTTTCTCTTTTCCCTGCTACTCTATTCTCACTTTCAATAACCCAGAGTGTTTCAGGGGTGATGTGAGTGGTAGTGGAGACGGTGATGGAGACAGTGACTAGTGCCAGAGGCTCCCTCCATGAGGCAACAGCACCACCTTGCAGGGCGAGTGCTACACTAGGAATTAGGAGTTGCCAGGACTAATTGTATCTCTAGCAGTGTGACAAAGGACCAATCACTTGACCCTGAAGAAATTCGGCCTTTTTGGCCTCATATATAAAAGCACTGGATCAGAATTCAAATTGTGCTCTTTAAAATACTAATACTTTCAAAGACCATTTGTCAATAACCATGATGTGTTGTAACACTCCCCTCCACACCCTCAAGAAAGCTGCCCTGCTTTTATTTGTATTATTCTTAGCTTCTGGTTTCTACTGTATATGCCCTAGAGAAACACAAAATGAAAAACTTAAGATTTAACTAGGTTTCTTCAATTTCATTCTAATAACAAAAGAATGAAAGATAATTCCTAAATAGTGGCATTTGAGAGCAATTTTACTCAACTACTAGAATTAGCAGCAGAGACTTTTGTGTTTCTGCATTTCTTGTGTGGATCCCGTTACACAAAATGCCAGATTTGACAATGAAAACAGGAGTGTGATTGGAGACCATGGAAAGAAGGAAATAGTACTTTAATGATCACCTAGAGTCACGCAGCATTGTGCATGCTGAATGAAAGTACTTAAAATGTTTAAGAAAATTGAATTAGGAGCTTCTTCTCAAACCCATAATTTAAAGACAGTAATCCTCCACTTTCCATCTGAAGCCCATGCTCTCCCCCCCCCACCCACCAGGTGACCTGATCTGTCCTCTCAACTTCCTCTTCATCTCTCTATACACTCGTGATTTCCCATAAACCTGTGTCTATAGCTCCCAACATGCCATCTCCAGGTGGGTGTATACATACAAGGTCAGACAATTAAGTTCGCGAACTCATCCTAGAAAAAGTGCTACATACCTCATTGCTGAATATCACTATGGTCACCTTCGAAGTACTCCCCTTGGGAAGCTATGCACTGATGCCAGCGCCTAGTCCACCCTTCAAGGCAATTTTGGAACTCTTTTTCTGGAATGGCCATCAGGGGTATCGTTGGATTATGCTTGATGTCCTGAATGTCATCAAAATGTCTTCCTTTCAATATTCCCTTTATCTTCAGGTAAAGAACGAAATCATTGGGGGCCAGATCAGGTGAGTAGGGAGGGTGTTCCAATACAGTTATTTGTTTACTGGCTAAAAACTCCCTCACAGACAGTGTTGTGTGAGCTGGTGCATTGTCATGATGCAGGAGCCACGAAGTCTTGGAGAAAAGTTCAGGTCGTCTAACTTTTTCACACAGCTTTTTCAGCACTTCCAAATAGTAGACTTGGTTAACTGTTTGTCCAGTTGGTACAAATTCATAATGAATAATCCCTCTGATATCAAAAGAGGTTAGCAACATCGTTGCAACAAGTTTGCAAACTTATCAGACCCTATATGTCAGAATTTATCAACTTGTGCAGTGTAAGTATGGTCAACTTAGTGTAAGTCACTTATAGGCATGGTGACTCCTGAAGCGTGACAGGAGCCACTGGTCAGGAAAAGAGGACTGAGTTGCTTCCTAGTACTGGAGGCTGAAAAGATAGGAACTGGGGCTCCAGTTCATTCCACAAGGGCAGGAAGGCTCCAAAGAAAAATCTCTAAACTCACGAAGGTCAGCAGTGGCTTAGAATTCAACAAAGAATGGTATATTAAATCATTCACATTTTCCACCCCTTTTATATCTGGTCCCCTCAAAAGCGAGTCAGACAACCAAGGTCAGCTTCTCGGCTGTGGGTCCCTTGAGGTTCACACTGATCCCTGTACCTAGTTCAGCATTAAAATTGTAACCAAGCAAAAGGAAACCCTCATGTGACACAGAGCTCTGTGCCTAAAAGGAGGAGGCCTTTTCAAAATCTTGCAGCTATACGGTTCTTACTTGAAAGAACACTAGATTACAGTCCCAATTTCAGCATTTTCTCTCCATTCCTTCACTGTCTCCATAGACATGGAACCCTTCTCTCTCTCCCAGAACAGGAAGTGAACAGAAGACGAGCTGCCTCTGTCTGCGCTGGGGAGGGGATTTGTTTCCTAGTGAGTGAGCAGTGCTGTGAACCAAGAGTGGGGTGCGGGGGTCTTCACGACCTCTGTGATCGTGATGAATGGTCAAAGGACAAAATAACAATGTATTCCATAGACAGAAATCTGGTTATCTCAGACATCATCGGCCCTGTGGTCCTATCCTACACTTACTCATGATGGCTACAGCCTCTTTATCTTTTTCAAATCTGAAGTGAAAAGAAAAAGATTGGCCCTCCAACTCTTTTTCTGCAGCCCTGCTCTATTCCCCACTGAAAGAAAGAGGTAGATAGGATGGTCCCGTGCACCACCACGCTATTCTGATCAGGCGTTACCACACAGCAGGTCCCAGGGCAGGGATCGGAGACAGCCAGTGTGCACCAGCCGCACAGAAAATGCCTTAGTACACGGCAAGCCTGATGACTCAGTCATCCATTTACAGTCTTCCAAGGGCTTCGCACTGCTCAGATCCAACCTCCTCTCACTCTCCAACCAGGGCTCTCGCCATGCCCACCCTGCCCCTTCCTGCTCTGCACAACTGAGCTTTCTACACTGCCCAGAGAGAACAGTCTTAACCTCTTCACGGTTTGTTCTTTGTAATACTCCCTCCTTGGAGCCTGGCTTTGTGGACTAGCATTTGTCCTTAAGGTCAACTTGGATATCACTTCAAGAAAAACCTTTCTTCAAGGAGTCTGTCATAAGCAGAATAAGTCCCCTCTCCCCGCAAAAAGATGCCCATGTCTTAATCAGGGAATCTGTGGATATGTTATGTCACAATGCAAGGGAGAATTAAAGTAACATGGAATTAAGTTTGCTAATCAACTGACCTTGAGATGGGAAGGTTATATGCTGTATTAACCAGGTTAGTTTAAGGACCCAAGGGTCCTTCAAAGTGAAAGAGAAGACAAGAGAGTCACAGTCAGAGATATGATGACAGAAGCAGGGGTGCGAATGATGCTGGTTTTGAAGACAGAGGAAGGAAGGGGCCATGAGCCAAAGCATGCGGGCAGCCTCTGGAAGCTAGAAAATGCAGGGGAACAGATTTCCCCCTAAAGCCTGCAGAAGGAGCACGGCCCTGCCTAAATCTTGATTTTAGCCCAGTGAGGCCCATTTCGGACTTGCAACCTTCAGAATTGTTAAGATAGTACGTTGGGTGATTTGCCACAGCAGCAATCGGAAACTAAATTCACAGCCCCTCATCCCGGTTTGCGCAGCTCCTGCAAGCCTCTCAAGCAGCCTGTCTCTGCCACAGTTGACATGACGCGTGTAGGTTTCCAGCTCCCCAACGGGAGTGTCGCCCACCATGGTCACGCCGGCATCCAGGAGCTCGGTGATCCTGCATGAGTGATGACCAGTCATTTCTCTATCCCCGAATGGAATCAGGTCAATTCTCTCAATTTGCCATACTGTGGCTCTTATGACTTTTTGCCAATCCTAAAATGCTATCTGCAATATTCAAATCCCATCTGCTTTTAAGGCCTGTTTTAAGATTTTGCTAAACATGGGGCTCCTTCTGATCTTTCCCCAGCAACACTCAATTCTGTTACACATGAAAATTGCACTCTCGCGGGCCGGCCGAGTGGCGCATTGGTTAAGAGCTGGCTTGGGACGCCAGCTCTGAGCAGCAGGGCCCGGGTTCAGATCCCACATGCGGGCCAGTGATGCTGCCCTCTACAGCTAAGATGGTGAACAACAGCTCAACCTGGAGCTGGTGACGGCGTAAGCTGCAGTGGGGCTGCCCTAAAGCTACCATGAGTGGCTGGCAGCCGGCGTGAGCTGCCAAGAGCCGCCGTGAGCAGCCATCCAGTGGCCAGTGACCGATCTGCCTCACCCGGGAAGAGCTCAATGATCACAATACCAATATGGGCCACTGAAGCGACGTCCTCCACAACTAGACTGAAGAACATAAGGACAGCAACTTGTCTGTTCCCCTTCCCCTATTCCCCAACGCTGTTCCCTCCCCCAATAAAATCTTAAAAAAAAAAGAAAGAAAGAAAGAAAGAAAGAAAGAAAATTGCACTGTCTTATGATTTCATATATCTAAGTGTGACATTCCAAATTAGGAAGAAAGATCCTTGAAGGCAAAATCCATGAGATAATACCAAAGAACTTGGAATTGGAGTTTTATTCAATTGTGAAATATTACTGTCATCACAGATTTGCCATTTCTCTGAGATCTTATTAGTGCTAAGCTTTCAATAGGTACATCACTTTTTCAGGGCTAAGAGTAATAATACTTAGAGCTCCTCTGCCTTGCCCCCATTCAGAGGGAAAAATAAGTCTATGAACTAAGAATGATGAAACCGCAATGTGTGAACCTTCACTGGATCTTGGTTTGGGGGGACGGAATGGGGGGGAATTTCCAATAGACATTTTGGCAGCAACTGAGAAAATCAGAAGGTGGGTTGTTTATAGATAAGAACATTACTGTTCATTTTTTTAGATATGATAGTGGCATTGTGGTTTTGCAGGAGAATGTCTTTAGAAGCATAATTTAATATTGGCAGTGAAGGGCCATGAGTTCTACAACTTTTTTCAAATGGTTCACCAACCACTTGCATATACATATATGTCAAGATAAAAAAAATTTTGGGAAATTCTTCATAGTTGTTCAATCTAAGTGCTGGTTGTACTGATGATCATTGTACAAGCCTTTTTACTTTTCTATGTTGTTGTTAAAATCTTTTATAATAAAAAGCTCAGGAAGAATTCAAAGCTAAACAAGATACTGTCTGGGGATACAAATATTGTAAACCTATCAAGAGAGAGAAGGAAATGTTTGTCTGGTTTTTTTTTTTTGAGAAGGAAATGTTGAGAATAAAATTCAAGCTGTGATGACCTAGGTGCTTCAGGGGTTCCTTGTATCATGACCCTTTTTTACTGATTCCATATTTATTAATAGCAATATAAATTATTGTAAGTAGTATTACCACGTGCAAAATTCCAGGGGTACCATCTACACTGACCTGTACATGGGTGATATCCCAGAGTTGTTCAGAGCTTCAACCCAGAAACAGTTCACCTACAAACACAGGAAAGGGGTAAAAAGAAAATAAAAACTAAAACCCTGAGAAAGAGATGTGAGTCTAATAGTGTTTTTCAGATCTGATTTTTTGTATTTCAAGGTAAAATACTCAGATAGGCTTAATAAACACTTGCTGCCCCACAGCACCACACTGGTTTTGAGGTAACCTGCCCAGAACAGAAAGGTGACACTGAGCCCAATCTTACTGCTAAGGTGTTTGGCCCCACCTGGACCAGCTGATGATGAAGTCAGATTGCCTTGGTCACCAGCCTTACATAAAGGTATTGAAAAGCTGGCCATGAGTCCTGGCAAATAAAGAGAATTGCAAGCATAGCCAGGATGCCCAAAAGCCATACTGCTTTCCTAGCCACCAAGTCTGCAAAAACCAGCTTTAAATTTCCATAGGGACAAGCGCCTCACACTGGACTGGACACTTGTTTCTCCATTCCTGTGCACTCCAATTTTATATTTAAAAGAAAGCTTAAAATATTGATTCTTGATAGTGCTGACAAAGTCTTAAGCAAACAAACATCTGATGACACGAGATGAAAAATAACTTTGACCTCTACTTGTGGATAAGCAAATGAGTAAACATTTATTGGGTTGTTGGAAAAGTCATGACTCATTTTTGCAATGAAAAACATAGAAAAAATACATCATGACTTTTCCAACAACTCAAAAGAAAGATTTCTAAACTTGGCATACCTTAGGGATGATCAACAACCCATCAGTCATTATGAAATTAGTTCCTCTGCTTTTCTGCAGTCCGTTCAAAACATGACGTCATTCTCATTAAATAGATTCTGAGACATCTCCCAGCTAAATGAGTCAAAATGTGGACAGCTATAAAATAAAAACTAATGATTCCTAATCGATCATAAAATAAGCAAGGGAATACTAGAAACAATTTTGTTTGATTCAAATTCAGGCACCTGAAATCTCAGAATTAAGGGTTTTCAACTTTCTGGTCAAATTCAGAAAAGCCAAAATTGTTCAAGCATCACACAAAGTAGTAACAGTAAAAAAAAGTTCCCAAGTAAATACTCTAATTAACTTCATAAATTTAGGACAACATACCTAATTTCTCCTTTACTTTACTGTTGTCAGAAAATTTAGGGTAAATCCCAGCTCCAAATACTGTGTGTGACCTTGGAAAAGGAATTTAGGTTTTCACACCTTAGTTTTCTCAGGTGCAAACTAAGTCTATTTCCCTTGTCTACACAATTGCAAAAGAAACTCAAATTGGTATTGTGCACCTGTGAGTATTTTGCAAACTATAAATTGCTTTATTATCTTTATTCCATTGACAAGGAGAAAATTCTGAGATGTTCTAAATTAAAATTACAATGGCCAGAGAGTGAAAGAGACAGAAGTTAGCCTGCTCTGAAAAGATGGCTCACATTCTTGTATATGTGTCAGAATTTAGGATTAATTTCCAGGTGGCTATTTCCACAGGTTATTTTAGTCAGGTACCATGGAACTGCAAGAGCCTCCCCTTGCTGTTTACATGTGCGCTTTCAGGACTGCTGCCCAGGCAATCCACAGGAGTGGACATTTCTTTATACAGACTCTGAGCCTATCCTAGAGCTGGCCCCACTTCACCTCCCCCACTCCTTGTATACAGCTCTTGTCAATTCTTTCAGAGGCTTACTTCTTTCTTTCTTCCTCCTCCCTACTTGATATATAAAAACACTTGCAAACTCCTACCAGCAGTTCTCAACCTTCCTAATGCCGCGCGTGACCCCTTAATACAGTTCCTCATGTTGTGGTGAGCCCCAACCGTAAAATTATTTTCGTTTGCTACTCTATAACTGTAATTGTGCTACTGTTATGAATCATAATGTAAATATCTTTTTGTTTTCTGATGGTCTTAGGCGACCCCTGTGAAAGGGTCGTTCGACCCCCAAAGGGGTCATGACCCACAGATTGAGAACTGCTGTACAAAATGTTTTCTTTCCTATCTAGCCATGCTGCTTGTGGTTTAGACTTCATGGCCCAAGGCTGGTCTTTTTTGCTAGCTATGGCCTAATAAACCCTTTCTTTTAAAAAGTCTTTTAGCCGTGGAAGTTAAAAAAAATTTTTTTTAATAACACCATGCAGTTAAAGTCCACAATCCAAGATGTTAATACATTCCTCTATTAGTTGTTGAGCAACAAACAAATCCTGGCCTCACCCCTTTTCTCAAAGGTACAAAGAGCTACAAGGTGACATTCAATCAGAACTGCAAATATAATAGGCATCCAACAAGCATTTACTGTATACACAAAAGCAAGCCAAGCGTCATGAAATACGTCTGTAAATTCTTAAATGACCTATTTTCCTTACACTGAATTAAAACCTGTATTTTTTAAAGATATCCCCAAACAGAATAAAGGAAAACAAACACACAAAACCTCCGTATTGAAAAAACATGTGAAAAGTCTGTTTTACAAAAAAGCATACACATAAATAAGTATAAACATAAAAACAAAGAATAATCATATTATTGTGGATGAAAAAGGGGCCACAGGTTAAACCTGACAAGTTCAAGAGACTGTAAATAACCAATAGGATGGAGTGAACATAAAAATTCCTAACTACAGTGGCCATGGTGGGAAGTCACATCTTTAGTCTGTAGCTTCCTTGACAAAGGTCAATCTCTACCTTAAATGGACCTGTCTGTTGTCTTTTTGCATCTAAGATAACATCCTTGGAATGTCAGTAATCTCTTTTTCTGGACCAGAGAAGGAAACTACAGAATCCCTTATTATTATTCTTGTCTCCTGATTCCCACCTATGTGCTGTAAAAAACAAACTGTTACTGTCCTGCACTCACCTATGTAAATGAAGTACCTGTCTCTCCAATTTACTTTTATCCAATCCCAGAGATTACTCCGCTCTGCTTTCTCCCACCCCTTAATGTATCACCAATGGATTTTATGTAACCCTCCTCCTTTGATTCTACGAATAAAACAAACTGCAAACCACTATTTTCCAGAGCATTTTCTCAGTCCGTTGAGATTTTGCTTCCCGGCAATTGTCGCCAGTTTGGCTCAAATACTCTTATAAGCTTTCTCTTAGGCTGGATGTTTTCTCGTCAATACTATATACATATATATGTTATAATTTTTCTTTACGAGATAATTTTTTGGAGTACAGTAACTATTTTAAAGTGTTCCAGGGCCGGCCGAGTGGCGCGTTGGTTAAGAGCTGGCTTGGGAAGCCAGAGGGCCCCGGTTCGGATCCCACATATGAGGGCCAGTGACACTGCCCTCTACAGCTAAGATGCTGAACAACAGCTCAACCTGGAGCTGGGCTGCCGTGAGTCACCGGCGACAGCGTAGGCTGCAGCCCCTGTGGCAGTGGGTTGCCATAAGCTACCATGTGTAGCCAGCAGCCAGCGTGAGCGGCCAGCAGCTGCTGTGAGCGGCCGTCCAGAAGCTGGAGACTGATCTGCCTCGCCCAGGAAGAGGGCAATGATGGTGCCAACTTGGGCCAGTGAAGCAACATCCTCCACAACTAGACTGAAGAACAAAAGGACAGCAACTTGTCTGTTCCCCTTTCCCAATTCCCCAATGCTGTTTCTTCCCCCAATTCCCCAATAAAATCTTTAAAAAATAAAAAATAAAAAAATAAAGTGTTCCACTCCTCTCTAGTATATTTATGACAAACAAAATATTATTTGCATCAAAATGTCCACTGCAACCAAAACTTGATATAACTGATGACATTCTATGGTAAAATTTCTCAAAATACTAAAAAAATAAACTGATTAAAGTCAAGATCACAAACAGTAAATAAAAACCCATGTGTTAACACCAGGATATTCTTTAGAAGTTTCAAGTATACTATGAAACATACTTTAAAGAAACCACCTCGGGGCCGGCCAAGTGGCTCAGTTGGTTAAGAACTCGCTCAAGAGTGTGAGCTCTGAGCAACAGGGTCGCCGGTTCCATTCACAGCCTGAGCTGAGCAACCGCTGAGCTGCCAACAGGTGGCAGGATGGCTCAGCTAAAAAAAAAAAAAAAACACAAAAAACACCAACCTCAACCCCACCTAGTTTACTGCCTACATTAACATGACTTTAGAATTCGACTGTCTCATTAGCATAGCTTGACTACTCCTGGAGAGTTGCTCTGGAGTTCATTGTTCATGGCAAGAATTGGTGAAAGACACATCAACTCTTCAATAGAAAGCATCAACAAACAAGTTTTCTCCTGTCCACAAAAAACATCCAGCCTAAGAGAAAAGTTATAAGAGTTTATTTCATCAAACTGATGACAACTGCCAGGAAGCAAAATCTCAAGGGATTTAGAAAAGGCTCCGTGAAATGGTGGTTTGCAGCTTATTTTATACATAGAATCAAAGAAGGAGGGTTACATGAAATCCACTGGTGATAGATTAAAGGGGGTGGGAGAAAGCAAAGCGGGAAACCTCTGGGATTGGATAAAAGTAAATTGGAGAGACAGGTACTTCTTTTACATAGGTGGGTGGAGGATATAGTTAGCAATTCTCGTTGTGTAGCACATAGAGATGGTAATCAGGAGACAAGCATAATAATGAGGAATTTTGCAGTTTCTAGCTCTGGTCTGGAGAAAGGGTTATTGACATTCCAAAGATGTTATCTTAGGTGCAAAAAGACAACAGACAGGCCCACTGAAAAGGCACAGACTATGTAACTATGACGGAAGCTAAAGATGTGACTTCCCGCCATGGCCCACTCAGTTATGAAATTTTTTTATGCTCACGCCACCTTATGTGGTTATTTTCAGTCTCCTGATCTTGTCAGGTTAATATGTGGCCCCTCTTCCATCCACACTCCTAAAACTCAAAATCCTAGCCTGGCTATTGCCACCAATCCCAAACTGTTACACTCTGATGTTTACCCACCCCTCCACCCCCCACCCTTAAACCAAACTTCCAAATCTCAATAAAATCCAACCCTGTCTTGCCCCCGTCAAGACTGCCAAAGTTCTGTCCAGGTGGTGATCTCCCTCACAGCAAGAAGCCATAAACTCAGCTCTGTCTTACCAGCTGGTTGGTTGGTGATATCTGGGGAGTTAGCGTTCAAAAAGTGTCACTAAATAAAATGAATATGCTGCAAATGACAAAAGAATCATGGACAATTTCTTAGGTGGTAATACTAACAACTGATCAACAATTGAAGAATTTTCACCCAAAATTGTATTCTAGAAGTCTAGATATAAATATTAGTATTTATTTATTTATTTATTTAGCTGAGCCATCCTGCCACCTGTTGGCAGCTCAGTGGCAGCTCAGCTTGGGCCGTGAATCGAACCGGTGACCCTGTTGCTCAGAGCTCACACTCTTGAGTGAGCTCTTAACCAACTGAGCCATTTGGCCGGCCCTCATATTAGTATTTTATTAATGGCCTCGATTTAGATGAAACAATATAGAAAATGTTTATTATACCTACAGGTGGCACCAAGAAACTCATATTAAAAATGTGCCAAAATAAAGAATTTATGGGAACACAAGTTCCTAAATTAAGTTCACTTAAGAAATAGAAGAGTATTTATGAAAGAGACTACACACATCTCAAATGGGGAAGGACTGAAATTAACTGACCTCCAGATTCTTTCACTCTCAACGTCACAAACCAAAATCTGTACCAAAGCCACAGCCCCACGTAACAAGCCCATCAGGGACACTTACAGGTGTGCTCCCTTTATTGGCCACAACTTCCATGTGCACCCCCCTTTCTCCCATTTCTGGTCCAGTAAACCCCAGTAAACCGGGTCTTAGCTTCACTTGTGAAACCAAGGGTCCTTAGGACTTTGATTAAATTTGGTTTTAAATCCTAGCTCTAGAAATCATATCCCCCTCTCCTATATACCCTTCAGAGACCTCTTTCCCCCATAATCAGCAAGCAACCCTTCAACCCCCCGAAGGCAGAAGACAGTAGCCCAGACCTGACTAATGGTCACACGGTCAGTCTGAACCTCTGCAGGCTAAAGATAACAGCTTGACCCTAAGTTAGGTTTCAGTTCCCGAGCCCTAGGGTAGAACAACCCCTGGCTACTTTCCCATGAGACTGAAGAGAGGGACTCCAGAAAAGACCTCAGAGCAGTCCGCAACACCTGAGGAAATGATTCATTATCCTTACTTCACCTTTGACCAATCAGCTCCCAAGATGACCCAGAACCCCTAACCCACGGTGTCTTGTGATTTTGCCCTATTGAATCTGTAACACACACACCACTGGGGAGCCATGTCTTTGAGCGCTAGCTCACCTGTGTCTCCGGGCTTGGTGCCATTTCCTTAAATAAACCTTTACTTTCTTTGCTGCAAACTCCTATTCGGCCTCCTTTGGCTTTGATGCATGCCAGCAAAAAGAACCCCTTGAGTTAGGTTAACACTTGCAATTGCTCAGACTCTCTCAACCCATTCAGAGCTTCAATAACCCACTTGGGCTTCAGTCCACTTCCCTGCCCACCAGATCTCATGGTCAGCCACTTCAATCCTGGCCTCACAGACTCCCTCACTCCTTTGTTGTCCTTGACCTGGTATTCCCAGGCCAAAATCACTCCCAGTGCCTTTCCTATTCAGCTATTAAATGGGGGCTATCCCTAACATAGTTGTTATGAGGAGCAAATAAAGTAAAATGTATAAGTGCTCTGTGAACCCTAACTCATTATACAAGCATCAACTGTTATGACTATTACTGCTACTGAGTTAAGAACTATGTGAATTTGGTACAAAACAAATCTGTGTTATTTTAGTTCAACTGAAACTTCACTGACTGAGTTTGATTAATTCCATTAGTTGCTTCTTGATCATTTCATATTACACACACTAAAATAACATTCCAAAGGTGTCCTATCAGAGATGAGTTCAAGTTCCAGCTTTGCCACTTGCTCTATTGCTCATTTAGGGCAATAACAACCACACTCCAGAGTTAAGTTTAATATATAGTATAATATAAGAGCGAGAGCGAGCGAGCGAGCGAGAGAGAGAGAGAGAGAGAGAGAGAGAGAGAGAGAGAGAGAGAGATTGGGTTGAACTACACTGTTTTCTAAGATCCCTTGAAACTCTATGGTTCTGAGACCCTACTTTAACTGAGAAAATTGAAAGCATCAGACACTTTGATCTTCCCTCTTCTGCTTTTCAAAATGTTTCTGCATCAGCCCTCCACTCCTTTGCTTTCTTTTTTCTGGGGCCTGCCCCTTCTCATCAGCATCTTTCACTCCCACTTGACTTCTTTCACACAAATGCCTATCTCCCCTCCCTTGAAAAAGGAAAATTTCACTTGATCCTCCAGTCCTCTCTAGCTGCTACATCCTGTATTGCCTTTCACTGCTGGCACTTCCTGAAAATAACTACCTATAATATTTCACCTTTCACATTCCTCAACCTTTTGTAAAATCTGGTTTCTACTAAGATCTTCTGCTAACCTGCACTCTATGCCTCACCCTTATTCCTAAATATAATACTATTGATGATATCCTCTAAGCAATCCCTCCTCTTCTAGCACCCAGGACCTCATTATCTTGGTTCCTTTCCTGTATCTCCCACCCTAGGCACTTCCCAAGGCTGTTTTCAGTTCTCGCCCCTCCCTATCCTTCTCAAAAGTTGATATTTCCAGACCTGACCTTTCATTCCCGTTTTCATCACCACCTTGAGCCACCTCTCTATTTTAGAGAATGACACACCCTGTCCAAACCAACTCACCCATGCTCACTCCTAACCTGCAAAACTGAGCAATAATTTTTGCCTCTTTCCTAAAACACTGTTAAGTTATGAATGAAAACGTGTCTCCTAGCAGACTTATTAGTCTTTGATCACCCTAGTCTAGGTCCCATTACTATTATCTAAAATATACATCCTCTCTCAACCCCTACTCCCCTGCCCCTACCAGACCCACTTTAAGCTGTCATCACTTTTTATTTATAGCATTTACAACATGCTCCTACCTGAATTCTTTGTGGCAGCTCTCTCCCCCTTCCAACACTTTCTCCAGGCTGCTGCTACAGTCATAAGCTTATGCCTTTGCAAACACTTTCCAGTGACTTTCCAAAGTCTATGGAATAAAGCCTACCTTCCTTCACAAGTCTCTCAGGCTCCCACCCCATGTCCCAAACATGCAGTTTATTATGCTCCCGGATTACCAAACTAATCTCAGGTCCCTTTGCCTAGAATGCCCTTCTCCAACACTTGTCCACCTGGTGAGTCCCCAGAAACCTTTCAATTCCAAGCTCAGCCCTCACCTCCTCTTTATAAAGCTTTTCCTGTTGTCTCCATGAAGAGTCCAACTATGCCTTGTTCAGACTTCTAATAATATAACTAACGCATATGTCTCCTGGGGGTTCCTTGAGAGGGTGGTCCTGTCATCTCTCAAGTATTACTCTGCAAGTGGAACACCTCCTCCACTTCTGTCACTAATTCCCCAAGAGTTTTGCCTTTACCGCAACTTGAACAGAGAAGGCACTTGAAGAGTTTAAATAGACCAATTATTAACCATTCTCCGATGTGCAAACTGATTTTAAAATAGCCCTTGACCTGGAAATACAGGTGCATTCAAATATACACCCTGATAAGAAAGGACAGTCAGAGGATAGAGTTCAATGTCTCAAAGCTTGCCAAGTCAAGAGTTCCTTGTGATAAACTCTAAAAGTACAGCAACATTTTAGACATGGTTTGAAAATGCTCATCCTAAGAAATCTTAACAGGTTACATATGGCAACATCTACTCTCAGAAAACAAAATACAGCTGGGTATGTGTTAATGAAAACCAACAGGGCAGCGGTTATAAATAAATAAATAAACACACAGTGAGGTAACCCAGTCACAGATAGCTAAAGATGACAGTTCTAATTTAGTCAAATCAAACCACAGAAATAGTTTCCATGTTAAATACATTAGGGTGTTAAGAAATTAAATTAATTCAAAAGTTATTTTATGCATGGCTTCCCGAACATGTTTTCTTTTATTAAAAGCTTGTTAGTTTCTTCTCGTTAAGGAAGTTCACATGGGAAGCTGTTATTTCCTTGATTCTAAACTATACAAGTGCTAAAACAAAACAAATCCCAACCTAATTAATTCTATTTTTGGTCTAGTTTCCAAGGCAGTTTTCACAAAGACTATTCTCAGCCCACTGTTACTAGCTTTGTAATTTCAACCTTCAGTTGCTGGAACCTGTTATATTTTGTGTAATTCCTTGACACATATGTTCTATCACAGACTCTCATTTTAGTTCACTTGCTATCAAAGGTAGAAAAAAGTAAAGAAGGTGTCATCTTACTAATTCTAAAGTTTCATTCCTAAAATCACTGTTAAATTTATTATTATATCGTATGATACGTTCTCACCAGGGCTTTGTAACTTAAGATGATACCAAGTTCATCAACATCAAGTTCCAGGTGGAACCCTCCCCAAATCAGAACTGCCAGTGAGTCTCTCAGCAACAGTACAACCCAGAAGAAAGGCAATCAGGAAACCAGTTCTAGTTCCAAAGGGCCACTGACTTGACCTTGGCCAACCCACTTCACTCCTGTAATTCAAAATGGAATACCTGCTTCCCAAAAAGAAGGCTTCTTAAAGAAACAGCTGAAGTGCTTTGAGCTTCTAAAATAAAATGGAATTTTATTAACAGAAGATTTTATAAATCAATGTATTCTCTGGTCCAATTACCTAAACCAGCCAGTCTAAAAGGTCAGAAAGCTGCATTGTTTTCTAAAATTCCTTCTTGCAACCACTGCATTACTGAATTGGCCTAACGCTGAATCTTTTTCCACCTTTACACAGAATAGTGGTGTTACATCTACGTATTCTTTAATGTGAAGCCAGGGCAATCCATAGGAATGGGAGATAAAAGTGCTCATGAATTAACCTGTCAGGTCAAATGAGATCTACTGGTAGAAGAGCAAGGTCTGCGAAGGACTCAAACGAAGCAGGATTATAACTGTGTCATGTGCATGATACACTCAAACCTCCACAATCTAGCACACTGAAAAAGGCCAGAGGAAACGAAAGTGCTGATGGGGGAGCGCGCGAAGGCAAGCCTCCAGCGTCAGGATCCAATGACATGCTGGAAGCGAAGGTGCTTGTCATAAGTTTAGTCCTTTCTAACTTTGCTCCTCTGCAGACAAGAGGCGTGAGGCAGCAGCAGCTAGCTCCTAAGGTGCCAGGTCAGCCCCAGAGCCCGAAGAGGGAGAGAAACTGGAATGGGAAGAAAATAAACGGTAGTCAAGTGGAATCCTCCAGCTATCCCGGCCGCGGCCGCGGCCATCCTGGGAAAAGCAGCATCACTGAGGTCCGGGTTTTCGAACCCACTCGAGGAAGGAGGAAATAACGCCAGGCCGGGAGGAAGGTGCAGCGAGCAGCCGACAGCTTCACCTGCATTCCGTGGGCCCCACCCATGCTCCCAGGTGTCCCGGCCCAAACCTGGACCCAGCCGGGACGTGCGCCTCTCGCGGCTCTACTTACTTTGTCACTAGTGCTCTCGGTTTCGTGATCGCCGCCAGCCGCCTCTCCCTCGCGGGGTGGAGCCGCCACCGCTCCCCCGGGGCTGGGGCTGCCTCCCCGGTGTCTCAGCTCCAACATCTCGCGCTTCCGCGCCGCCCTGGCTGCCTCCAGCGCCCCGAAACCCGAACTGCGCGCGGGGTCTCTCCGGCTGGCTGCCCTTCACCCTGCAGCCGCGCACTCGACGTCCAGCAGTGCCGCGGCCACTAACACGTCCCCACCATGGAGGCGCCGCCGCCGCGCCGGGTCACCCCCAAAACGGCATCAACGAGCGAGCGCTCGAGGCCGCCACCAGCGACCGAGGCGACAAGGGCCGGGGACAGGTTCGGGGTGCGTGCGGGTCAGGCTCTGGGCGCCCGGCCCAAACGGAGAAGGCGGGGACGCGGCGGAGCGCGGCTGCCGGTTGCCAGGTGCGCGTCTCCACGGAGAGGCCCAGGTGGGAGGAGAAGAAAGAAGGAAGCTTGACCCGATTTAGCGCTTCGCTGGGCGCCCGCCGCCTGGGCCTGATCACTCCCCGCCCCGCCTCTGGGCTCGGCTGGTCCGGGCTCCCCTACACCTTGCTACGGATTCCTGCCTCCCGCATCCAGGTCACGCGCCACAGGCCCCGCCCCGCCCCGCCCCTCTGCGCTACACTGCGGTTCCCACAACCCCGCCTCCCTTGCTGAGGCGTGACGTCACGAGCCCGCCCCAAGGCTCGGCCCTGGTCTCTGCGCGCGCACTGGAGGGAGCCTTGAGAAAAAGGTACGAGCTGCCTGAGCTGAAGAAAAGACGAGCAGAGAGGTGGCGGAGGTGCGAGCAGCGTCCTCCCAGGTGAGGAGTGAGAACTTGTAGCTTGTCCCCGTAACAACTGGGAGAGCTGGAAGACGTCTGGTAGGTATTGACAGCACTCAGCACTACCCCTTCAAATGACTCCACGGCTGCATAAGCTTGACACACTGCCGTGTGTCAGAGGTTCGGAGGCGTCGAGAAGCAGAAACTTGTCTGGCAGGATGGACTCGTTGACTTCGCGGCATTCTAGCCCAGTGTCATCACCTTGAAAATAGAGATGCGTTTGCCTCACTGGGCGTCCCCGGATGGTCTGGCCAGTTTCAAACACAAACCCAAGCTCTGTCTCCGAGATACTCGAGTATTTAATCTCATAAAATTCACTGCCTGGGGTCCGAAGAGAGAACTCGGACGCTGAGATGGCGTGAGGTGCAAACTGCCAACCAGCTAATCTCTGAGCATTCATGGACCTTGGGTTGCTAAAGCTGGAACTGGAAAGGCACAACATCGCGTTTACTTTCATTCCAAATCCTGTTAGGAGGTGATTAGTTTTCCTGACATGTATGTGCCACCTGGTCATTGCTGAGAAACCGAGAAAGGGTTAAAAAAAAAAAAAAGGGAGACAGCCCATCACACAAAGAGGACAATGTTCAGGAAGCCGCCCTTATAGAACTAAATCAACAATATAAATTTCTCCAAGTCATTACTAACACATTGAGAATAAGTAATGTTTTTCAGAAAATTTAATAACAAGTAAAAACAAAGTCAAAGTAAAAAGCATTAAAAAGCACAGCACAAAGAAATTTTAGTTCATCAAACAAATCTTCAAAGCTCTAGGTTCAGATTGGGTAGCCACATTTTCAAAAGGATATAAAGAAATGGGTCAGTCTTGTGGAAAGAGCAACAAAAATTATAAAAGATATGAAAATAAGTCCTTTGAGTGATGATTATTGTTGAGTGCTTTTCCTTAAGGAACAGAAGACTGTGGGGTGACTAGGTTAATCAGTTGTTCTCCATTTCTTTGGAGAGCCAGAAATTAAGGACTGCCTCATTGTCAAGAACATAAGGTTGAGGAGGCTGCTAAAGGCAGTAGTAGTTTCCATCTCTGGCTCCCTCTGCAAAAAGGAGCATTAGAAGTGCTCCACTGGTCCATTCAAACCTTCGTTGACATTAAGTCTGAGTTTTTGTCCCACTGATGCCAATAATTGCCTGTGTAGCCTTGGATAAGTCATTAAGCCTCCATGTCCCCAGCTGTAAAACGGGTAGTAAGGAAAATGGCCTCTGTGGTCCCCTCCATCTTACACATGACTCTGCAATGAAAGCCTCACTTTATCAGAATCCAACCCTTCCTTTTACCCATACCTCAAGAGGACCTAGCATAGCAAGATGCGAGCATGGTTTCCTCCATCTCCTTCCCCTAGTCAACCCAATAGCTCCTTTGACTTTTCTCCCTTTGCTACAGGAGAAAAAAAGATAGTGAGAGAAGTAACAGGAGGGAACAATAGAGAACATACGTGCATGACAGAAGAAATAGAATTCCCTGACCCAGGAAAAATGGGACCAGTGCAGAGACTGACAAAATAGAGTGGTTTACGACTTTACCTCACCCTTCCTTAAGCTCTGCCTACTTCCTGTATTTCAGCTGAGATAGTAATTTCTTTTTGTCTTCTTCATTATAGTTATTGCCACTCTTTGAGTGATTACACTGAGCCCAGACAACAGGAACCACAGTTTATTCATCCAGACAGGCCAAACCCTTGCCACAGTACTGGTCTCCACCCCCAACATAGTCAACACATTTGTTGAAGAAGTGAATGAAGAAATGAATGAATGGCAGAGATATAGCATGACCAAAGAAAGATACACAGTATTTGTGATTTGGGGGACACATTTCTTTGTTTCTTTATTTTGGCTGCCTCTCTGTGTTTGTTTCTATGTATTAGGTAGGTCTGCTATATCTCCCAGTCTTGGCCGGGTGGTGTTACATAGTAGGTGGCCTGTGGGGCCCAGTGGCACAGTCTCCCTGGTCACCTGCTCCATGTTCTCCAGGAGTGTCCCTTGTGTGGGTTGTGGGTATCCTCTTGTTATAGTTGAGCCTTGATTGCTATAAGCACATTAGTGAGTGGGATTGACCTTTAGGCTGACTGGCTGTGGGATTTGGCCAACAACTTGTGGGCTGCTGTGCAGGAGGCTTACGCCACTGAGTGGGATTTGCCCCAGCAGGCTCTGGTGCCTGTTGAGACTACCCTTTGCATGTGCCGCTTGTGGGGCTAATTGGGCGGTGTTCTGTTGTGGTCTGAAGCCAATTTCCAAGTATGTTGGTTCTGGGACCTCTTGGGAGAGGCTCTAGTACAGGCCCAGGTCACCCACTACCTGTGGCTGTTCGGGGACTACCTGCTAGGAGCTACAAATCAATCTGTGGTTGTTCGCTGCCCATGCTAAACCTGGAGGTGTGTGGGAGAGGCCACGCTATGAACCAAGGATGTCTGCCACCAGTACTAGGCCTGGTGGTAGCTCTGCAAAAAGTCAGGACATCCCAAGGCCTGCTGCCACCTGCTGGCTCCCTTAAGGGTCAGCCACTGATAGGGCCTCAAGTGGAATGCAAGTTGGGTGAGGCTGCGTTTCAGGGAATCATTAGAGTGGAAAGAGTTGTGGTAACCAGGTTACCGTGAATTCTGATTTGGTGCCAGTGCTGAGCCTGGAGGTACTCAGCAAAAGTCTCAGAGCACACGGAGGCCAGTCGCCACCCACCAGGGACCTGCCAGACTCAGATAGTTTTCCAAGAAAGAGTGCAATGTGGGTGGGCTGGCTGCTCACAGAGAAAGTGCCTCTGGTGTTGAAGGAGTTGTGTGGGCGTGGGGTCCCAGTGAGTCAGCAGCAGAGCTCACCAGGCCAATCAGATTCAAATTTGGCCAGAGGGGGCGGGTTCATCACAGGAAAGAAGGTGCCCACCTGCCAGCTGCACAGGAGGAAGACATCACACTGGGGAAAATGCTGACTGTCCTCTAGTCCTCCCCTGGAGCCACACACCTCAGTCAGCCCCCTGTATGTCTTCGACACCTCTTGAGTCACTGTCCCTCCTCTGGAGTCTAAGGTGAGTGCCTGCCAGCGAGCAAGTCTGTGTGTGGGCTGTTTAAGAGGATGTCTGGGTTTCCAGCAACCTTCTATGCCACCTGGCTGGTCAGAATCCCCACTGTTTCTCACAGCCAGATATTGTGGGGGCTCCTCTTCTCTGGAAGTACAGCACCAGTACTCCGGGCTGGGGAGTCTGGTGTGGGGGGCTGGGGTCCCTCGCTCCTCCAGGGGGAACCTCTGTGGCCAAGGTATCCCTTCTGATCCTCAACCACCACACAGAGGCTTGGGGCCCATTTTGCATCTCTGCCCCTTTTACCAGTCTTGATGTGGCTTCTTTATAGTTTTAGTTATAGGACTTCTTTTTAGATAGACTTCAGATGGTTCTCCAGGTTGATTGTTCTATAATTTAGTTGTAATTTTAATGTGTTCCTGGAAGGATGCAGGCACAGTGTTTATCTCCTCCTCCATCTTGGGTCTCTGGAAGGGTCAAATAGTCTTAGTGGAGCAGATTTTAATTGCTTGTAGAAATATCTGGTTACGCTAATGTGGTAAAAATGTTAATTGTATAGGTATTATTTTCTTTTTCCCCCCTCTCCATTTCTTTTCTCTCTGATCAAAGCCAGGACAAATATTAAATATTGCCCACTGCCTCATAGGCTAATATTCTTCCCTCCACTCAAGCATGAATGGGTAGGGAAGCAGTGGATAAAATTGAAGTTTATGTGCTTATCTTGAGTAGAATTTAGGGTGGCCAGATTTAGCAAATAAAACTATCGGATACCCAGTAGAATTCAAATTTCTTTTTTTTAAAAAAGATTTTATTGGGGAATTGGGGGAGGGGAACAGACAAGTTGCTGTCCTTTTGTTCTTCAGTCTAGTTGTGGAGGATGTTGCTTCACTGGCCCAAGTTAGCACCATCATTGCGTTCTTCTTGGGCGAGGCAGATCAGTCACCGGCCTCTGGACGGCCACTCACGGCAGCTGCTGACCGCTCACGCTGGCTGCCGGCTACACACGTTAGCTAATGGCAGCTCACTGCAACAGGGACTGCAGCCTACACCGTCGCTGGTGACCCATGGCAGTCCAACTCCAGGTTGAGCTGTTGTTCAGCATCTTAGCTGTGGAGGGCAGTGTCACTGGCCCTCATATATGGGATCTGAACCAGGGCCCTCTGGCGTCCCAAGCCAGTTCTTAACCAACACGCCACTCAGCTGGCCCTCAAATTTCAAATAAATAACAAATAAATTTTTTTAGCACAAGTATGGTCCAAACATTGCATGGATAATAAATATTCACTGTTTATCTGAAATTCAAATTTAACTAGGTGTTGTGTATTTTATCTGGCAACTGTACTAGACTGTGAATGCAGATCATGTTTTTTCTGACTTGACAATCCAAATTAATTTGACCCAGTAATTAGATGGTGTGAAGTGAGAATGGTACAAAATGTTGCCTCTGAGAGTTTGTCCCATTTGAACTCACCTGAAGATATTTATAAACTGCACTTCCTGAGTACCCTGATACTATGAGCAACAGGAGACAGGACACTCACATTCCCCAGGGAATGGAGCATAAAGATGCAGCTAACACTGAAGGAAATCTTATTTGTGCTGTAATTTGAGTCTGGGTGGCCCTTGGCTGTCTGGTTTCACACTGAATTTGAGCATTCACTAGCTAAATTTATCCAATTGAAAATTAGTGTCAATTCAGCGATTTTCAAATTTGTTTAAGTCAAGTAAATAACTATTTGAAGTCCCCCCAAAGCCTCTCCTTTTTAGTTTTAAATGTCTAGTTTAAGTCTGGAGGTTACCTAATTGTCTACTGTGTTACCCACTTTTTTTATCCAACAAGATTGCCTATTCGATGGTGGGCTACACCCACCCACAACTAAGACTGAATTCGGCATCTTGAGCTGAGCTGCCACCTGGATGGCTCAGTAGATAGAGTGTGCACTCTTAACAACAAGGCCGCTGGTTCAACTCCCACATGAGATGGTGGCTACGCCCACCCGCAACTAAGATTGAACACAGCACCTTGAGGTTAGAGGCCACGAGCTGCCAACGGGAAGCCAGATGGTGACTGGCGCCCTCCACAAAGAAGATTGAAGAACACTTGGCTGGTCCCCTTCCCCAATTCTCCAACACTGTTCCCCTCCCCCTATTCCCCAATAAAAAATCTTTAAAAATAAAAAAGATGTCTAATTAGAAACAAATGTGATTGCAATTGAGGTGGATAGACTACTATGTGCTGATGTGTGATTTTTCTAATTTAGGCATCTTTTACTCTGATAGATCTAATATCTTTATACATTTTGACAATAAAGAGTCCCTATTGTATGTCAGCCCCATAGACTTGCCATATAGTTTATAACCAAAAGAGGAATAGATTATTTGTCATTCATTTTTTTCAGCCCACAAATATTTACACTGATTGGAGATACAACTGTGAAGAACGGTAGTTAATCTTTATTTGTGCCATCCACTGTTCCAAGTGTTTTATGTGTCACTCATTTAGCTCACACAGCACTCTTACGAGTAGATACTTCGGTAAAATCATCCATCTGGATGTGCGAGAAGAGGTTGAATAACTTGCCCAAGGTCACATTCCTAAAAAGTGTTAGTGCCAGGATGAAACTCAGGCAGTTTAGTCTTAAAGCCCACTCTTATCAGTGAACAAAACAGGCATGGCCTCTGCCCTTAGGGAGCTTAGAGTACTCTCAAATGCGCTTTCCTTTAACATATACCCTATGTGCAAAACCCAGCATTGATTAATAAAAGGCAACTATACCCACTCACTTTCAAAGCACATAAATATACATAGATTTTTCAAGAGTTTATTTTTCATCTCATTATGGAGAAGTAATATTTTTTAACAAGAACAGATATTGGTAAAAATATGCAGTAATTATGGTCCCATCTAACATGCTTATGCTTGATTATGCGTATTTGTAAAATATGAGCAAAAATCTGGGAAGACATTGGAATACAAATCAATTTGAAACTTTTTATGAAACTGTTCTTACTGTTGTAGCACCTTTGCAAAAAGATATTTCGCAAATACCTGTGAGTTAAAAGCTTAAGGTAATTGAGTAAACCATGACTTACCACCCATTCACTTGTTTGCCATGCTGAAAAAGCCTTGGAATTCAGATTTCCACTTCTCAGAAACCAATCAGTCCTCCTCATCCGAAGCAATGGAACAAGTGGATGGATGTCGCCTGGATGTGCCATGCAGCATAAATACCTGGTGTATTTGTCTACAAAGGACGATTCACTTTTAGAATAACCATCTTAATCAGATTCCCTTGAACATTTTGTATAAAGGCCTTTTATTTTTTTATTTTATTTTTTAAATTTTTATTGGGCAACAGTGTGTTTTTCCAGGACCCATCAGCTCCAAGTCAAGTAGTTATTTCAATCTAGTTGAGGAGGGCGCAGCTCAGTGGCCCATGTGGGGATCGAACCGGCAACCTTGGTGTTGTGAGCACTGCGTTCCAACCAACTGAGCTAACTGGCTGCCTCATAAAAAGACCTTTTAAAGTAGCTTTCCTGTTTTTTATTCACAGGTAATATTTAGGCTTTCTTCCACTCCATTTAATCTTTTTAAATAAAATATTCTCTATTTCATAATAAATCCAATGTGGTTCTTTAATTTTATTTTCATTCTGCATTTCTCCCACTGCTCAATTATGGAATATATTTTATAGGAGTGTGTTCTATGCACCAATCCTAACTGAATATTAAGAAATCCAAATTTGCCCAAATAAACATGCTTGTGTATGCACGCACGCGTACACGCGCACACGCGCGCGCGCGCGCACACACACACACACACACACACACACACACACCACTCATTGCCTTATAAATGAATTCTTTATGGTGTTACTTTAAAGAGCAAGTTCTTCCTGCTTTATTTAAAATCTTGTTCTAAATATACATTCTTTAAAGAAAATATCTATTTTCTGATTTCAGTTTGTGTGACCCCAGCCGAGTCAAACTTTTCAATAATTCTATACTTGCCCTGATCATCATTGTCAATATGTAACAGACAATAGTGGAGGCAGTGGAGGGAAGGGATTAGGAGATTGAGAGGTGGGAAAAAGGTGAGCTGACAATTTAAGCTGTTTGGGGTGGTTGGCTGCTAACAACTGGTTGTGTGGTAAGGTCATGTCATCCAGTGGTTGGGAGCATGGGCTTCTCCGGCAGGCAGCCCTGGTTTGTGTGGTTTTGGGCAAGCTATTTCATCTCCATAAACCTGTTTTTTCCTCATCTGTAAAATTGAACCAATAATACTTCCTATTTACTCTAGTATTTAAGACTTCTACCATTCTAATTAGCAATTTTATTCAGGCATTCCAGTTATGACTACCATGGCTCCTCTGGGCAGGGAAAGAAAGTGTTATTTTAATTATAACTGGTAGGATATTAACACGTAATTCCAGTTTTCACAGGCTGTTCACAATGCCTTCAATAATTTGCTGCTTTGGGAAATCCTTAAGGACAAACAGCATCTCTTTCCAGGAGCAAGTTAAAAGCAGATAATGGCAGCCTAGCTTCTCCAAGCTCATTTCCATATGTTTATCAGCAAAACTTCTCTTTGTTTTCTTCTTGAGCATTGCAATTCAAAGGAAAAGACTGAACCCCAGAGTACCAGCGTTCTGTGCAAAGGAGAAACAAAATTAAGAGGTGTAGGACTAGGGAGGGAGTCCCAGCTTTCTCTACCCTGCTGGCTTCTTCAGGCACACCCAGAAACACTCTTAAAGATCCTTATCTCAACCAAGAAACAAAGTCTGCAAATCAGCAGTTCCTCATGAGTGAGGAGATGAAAAGAACACGGAGAGCCCAAGGGTTATTTAGTTCAATTTAATTCAGGGTTGTTAGGATGATTACTTTGATTTTTTTTTTCCTTACCAAAACTGAAATAAATTGTATTCGGTTTTGGTTGGTTTGTTTATTAACTCTTACACTTCAGAATGGTTATATTCTTTTTCCAGGATTTGAATTTCTCTGAGATCTTGCTTTAACCTTTAAATTATTGCTGATTTTTTGGGCATATTCCTTTCTAGTCTCCTATGGAGATTATATATGATATATACACACTCACATCTGCATACACTGTCTCTTAATTTTTTTTTCACTTAGCAGTATATTATAAGCATTTTCCTAAGCACAATTTTAAGAACTGAATTACACAGGATTTTGTCCTCCCAATTCTACCTTTCCACAAAACAGACCCTTAAAGCAGCTGGCTTGATGTGGCAGTGCCACATTTTTGGCAGGTTTGTGGGGAGTATGGTGGTGTCTGTGAGACCCATGCACTCATTATTGGTTACCCAGCACATTGTTATCCTAAGTGGGCACCCAGCCTCAAACCTGGTCAGCTTAGCTATTCTATCTTTTCTCCCCCAGTCATCCATGCCTACTCACTTTACTGGACGGCAGGTGTTCATTTTTATAGTGTGTTTGCCAGGCCTTATTGGGAATGAGGGACATAGAGGAAAGGAATGTCAGCCAAGTTTCTTTTTTCATAATACTAAGGTCCCACAGCCAAGAGTATAATTGCCAATTATCCACATTCTGCTCTGCTGCAGGATAGACCACCATCCCCAACGCCTACTCCAGCCTCCCTCGACTTCCCTCAAACACCCTCAAACAATGTGTTCAAAAGCAGGGAGTAGGGTATTCCATCCACGTGGTAAGCGAGGGGGGAATATCAGCAGCTAAGTAAGGTACCACTTACTGAGAGCCCACTCCAGGCCAGACACTACACTCAGAGCTTTACTTACCTTCTCTTTTCATTCTTACAATGACATCGACAGATATTGTCATTATTTAAATGTGCCTAAACTGAGCTTCAGAGAATGTAAGGATAAGAGATTTGCCAAAGACCTAATAACTAGTCATTGCCGCAACAAGGCTTTGAACACAGGTCTGTTTTACCCTAAGGTTTTGTTCTTTCCACTATGACAATCTCACTCCCAATATATGGTGATATTTTGGAGGCTTATCAAGTTATTTTAGGGAATCCAGAGTCACTTCTTATGTAGTTTACTTTATTTATTTATTTTTTTAAAGATTTTATTGGGGAATTGGGGGAGGGGAACAGTGCTGGGGAATCAGGGGAAGGGGAACAGACAAGTTGCTGTCCTTTTGTTCCTTAGTCTAGTTGTGGAGGACATCACTTCACTGGCCCATGTTAGTATTATTGCGCTCTTCCCCAGTGAGGTAGTTGCTCGCAGGCCATTGGATGGCCATTCAGGGCAGCTCACGGCAGCTCACGAAAACTCATGCCTGCTGTGGGCCAGCCCCACTGCAGCCTACACCGTTGCTGGTGACTCAAGGGCAGTCCAGCTCCAGGTGGAGCCATTGTTCATCATCTTAGCTGTAGACGGCACAGCATCACTGGCCCTCATGTGGGATCCTAACCGGGGCCCTGCTGCTCAGAGCTGGCGTCCCAAGTCAACTCTTAACCAACGCACCACTCAGCCAGCCCCTACTTTATTTATTTTTCAATACCACACCTTGTTCTACATCTTTTCTTTCTTTCTCTTCCTTCCTTCCTTCCTTCCTTCCTTCCTTCCTTCCTTCCTTCCTTCCTTCCTTCCTTCCTTCTTTCTCCTCCTCCTCCTCCTCCTTCTTTTGTTTAACAATATACCTTGGAACTTTTTGTATATGAGGACACGTCAATGAACTTCATAATTTATTGTCTGGGTAACATTCCATTTTTCATTGTACAGTATTTGCCTAGATTCTTAATTATAAACAACAGAATTTCCTCTGGCTAATTTAAACAGAAGCAAATTTGTGGAAGACCATTGTGTGGCTTAAGAAATAGCCAGGACTGGGCCGGCCGAGTGGCGCGATGCTTAAGAGCTGGCTTGGGACACCAGAGGGCCCAGGTTCGGATCCCACATATGAGGGCCAGTGACACTGCCCTTTACAGCTAAGATGCTGAACAACAGCTCGACCTGGAGCTGGGCTGCCTTGAGTCGCCAACGAAGGTGTAGGCTGCAGCCCCTGTGGCAGGGGGTTGCCATGGGCTACCGTGTGTAGCCAGCAGCCAGTGCGAGCGGCCGTCCAGAAGCCGGCGACTGATGTGCCTCGCCCGGGAAGAGCGCAATGATGGTGCCAACTTGGGCCAGTGAAGCAACGTCCTCCACAACTAGACTGAAGAACAAAAGGACAGCAACTTGTCTGTTCCCCTTCCCTCAATTCCCCAGCACTGTTCCCATCCACAATTCCCCAATAAAAATCTTAAAAAAAAAGAAAGAGCCAGGACAGAGAACCAGCCTCTGAAGCTCTGCAGCCAGCAGCTCCACCCCTAAAATGCTGCTCAGGATCCCTGTTCACGGCAGGCCCTGCTGACTTGTGAACGTCATCACTCCACCATCAAGGCGGGGGGGCACCTGAATATCTATAGCTTTTTTTTTTTCTTTTTTCTTGATTTGGTCAATTTCTCCAGTGGGAAATTCTCCAATCTTCTGTTTATAGATTTAAGCCTGCCTCTCATGTTCTGGAAGCCATATGGAGGTTGGTGGTAGAGGGGAGTAGATTTGGAAGCCTCGCTTTTTATTTATTTTATTTTATTTTTTATTTTAAAGATTTTATTGGGGAGTTGGGGGAGGGGAACAGACATGTTGCTGTCCTTTTGTTCTTCAGTCTAGTTGTGGAGGATGTTGCTTCACTGGCCCATGTTGGTATTATCATTGCGCTCTTCCCAGGTTAGGCAGATCAGTTGCCGGCCACTGGATGGCCGCTCACGGCGGCTCTTGGCAGCTCACGCTGGCTGCCAGCCACTCACCGTAGCTATTGGCAGCCCATTGCAGCTTCACTGCAGTGTATTTTGTCGTCTGCGACTCACGGCAGCCCAGCTCCAGGTGAGCTGTTGTTCACCATCTTAGCTGTAGAGGGCACAGCGTTTCTGGCCCGAATGTGGGATCTGAACTGGGGCCCTGCTGCTCAGAGGGGGTGTCCCGAGCCAACTCTTAACCAATGTGCCACTCATCCAGCCCTGGAAGCCTTGCTTTTGAGGATGTAGATTTCCATAGTTGCTTTCATGTCAGTCCCTTACCACAGCTGTGTCTAATGTCTACAAGTCCATGGACTCCATGGTCCAAAGAGAATCAGCCTGCCTCCTGCCAGAGAGGGGAATGGTGTTAGCCTGGCTCCACAGGGCATGGGGATCTTGAACGCTTTATACTTGCTCGTCGTATAGACTCTCGATCAATTCCCCAGTTTTTAGCCCCACTTCTAATATTCCACTTACAGAGAAACCTGGTGCTTCCACACCATGTCAGTGGCAGGGGTAAGGGGTGGGGATGCCTTAGAGTGAGAAATACCTTATTTTTTATTGGATGTTCTCCCTGGCAATAATTAAATTTCAACTTTCTCTGGTCTGTTACAACAGTTAGTATTCATCTATCTACTTTCTAGCTTCCCAGATTTTGTCGATATTTCATCTGCTCTTTTCATCTGTTTTCTTTCTTTTTCTTTTTTGATCTCCCATTTTCTTCATTCTTTTGGCCGTATATCTCTTTAATTCCCTTAGTGTCATTTTAGTGAAGCCTTGGTGCACAGAAGTGGCATGAAAAATACCATGTTTAAATGAAGATCCCTGTTGTAATATGACCTACAATAATATTTATCAAACAAAAGATCTCCAGTCCTGCCCTTATTTATCAAGTGATATTGTTATTAGAGTTCCTACGCATATCATATGAAGTTACTTAGCTAGTCTCTGAGGAAGCTAAGGTCACTGACTTCAGCGTTCCAGGACTGTTGGCCAAGCTGTGCCTCATAATGGCTTACTTGAGTGGTAACTGAAAACCCTGCCCATAAAGAGATGTCCTGGTGCCAACAAAAATATGATAATGAAAGCACAGGCTTTACTTACTTCTTACAACTTATTAAAGGGTCATAAGAAAACTTAGACAGTGTTTTGTAGTGTTTTACTTTTTCTCTTTTAGAGCTTTTGTAAATTATTTACTTTGTCAAGTGCAGTGATCATGCTATTTCCCAGTTTTTACAGACAGATTTTGTTTAGCGGGTATAGAAAAAATTAAATTTAGAGGTTGGGAAAAATGGAGACACTGTGGATTTAGGGAATAACTATCTAGAAATGTTTAGGCATAAAAGGAAGAAATCTAAAGGCAAAACACAATAAAGTAATTCATGTCAAACTAATTCACATAATTAGCTTAGATGATTGAGTATGAATTAAAGTTATTATGTGATTTCCATTTTTAGCTATTATAGTACAATGAGGAAAATGCTGAAGACTTTTGAGACCTTTTGTTACCTGCTCTGCTTGGTTCCATCTTTTTCAGCTCTTTGAAATTACCCTGGCTTGATGAGATGGTTTGATGCCTGGGCTTTATTTCAAAATAACCCAGTGGAGTGGGTGGAGGGAAGTGAGTGGGTGTATAGATTTACAAGGTCGTCTATGTGTTGATAATTACTGAAGCTGGCTTGATGGATTCATTCTATTCTTTCTACTTTTGTATTTTTTGAAAAATTCATAAAATCTTAAAAGGAGAAAAATCTATTTAAAAAAATAGACTTTGTTTTTTTAGAGCAGTTTTGGAGCATAGTAACATTGAATGGAAAGTACAGAGAGTGCCCATGTACTCCTTGTCTCCCCCCATACCCCCATACACAGCCTCCCCCACTATCAACATCCCATACCACAGTGGTATTTGTTACAATCAATGAACCCACATTGACAGGTTATTACCATCAAAAGTTTATAGTTTACACTAGAGTTCACTCTTTGTGTACATTCAGTGAGTTTGGACAAATGTATAATGATATGTATTCATCTTTATCAGATCATATTGAATAATTTCACTGCCCTAAAAAATCCTCTGTTCTGCCAATTTATGCCTCTCTCTAACCCACTAACCCCTGGCGAGCACTGATCTTTTTACCATCTCCATATTTTTGCGTTTTCCAGAATGTCATAGAGTTATAATCAGAAATCACTTTTTAAAATCACTACTCAAAATTAAGATCAATATCTTGCCACATAACATTTATTTATGTAAAAATAAAAAGAATGTAAATACAATAAAAATTTTTAAAATTAAAAGAACCTGGCTTTCCCACAAAAAGCATAACTGGGGAATATGCAAAAACCATTCCAGAGATTAACACTCCATCTCAGGAATGATTACAAACCTCTCTCCTGCTTGCCCACTTGAATCTGCTTCTCTTCTCTTTGTCTCCCAAGATGCCTCCTGGTGTTCTCTTGGACTGCTTTGGGCTGGAATCTTGCATGGTACTTGTTTTTCGGGCTATCTTATCCCTGTCCTTTAAGCCTCCAATCCACTTGACTGACCCAGGTAAGGTCCTTGCTCAGCTGTCCCTACAGAGGCTTAGAAATAAGCCAGACCATATATTTCCTTCATAAAGAAGGGTGCTGTTTACTTTTTTACATTTGCAATAGTGGATAGTATAGTAATGACAAGAAGCATTTTTTGAATGTAAGCTTATATGCCTTCACTAATTTCATCCTCACAACAATCTTAAGGTAAGCTTTAATATTATTTCCATTTTTTAGACACCAAGGCAACAGAAGTTAAGAAAATGGGTCAAGTTTACTCTGCTGGTAAGAGGTACATAAACTCTGGCCTGGGAATTAGGAGGCAGTGCTCTCCTCTTGCCTCCACTGTGAACCAGTTATGTAACTTGAAAAAACTAGATCTGGGTCTGATGGCCATGGAGTTGGACTCGCACTTGATTGTCTTGTGCATCCTGTTCATCTCTGTGATTCTCTGTGTGGTGTTCATTCAGAAGGAGGCACCTCCAAAGGAGACATGCTCAACCTTTGGTGAGGCTCATTTGAGGTAGTGTTGTTAACTTTTCAACTAAATGAAATGTGTCCAAGTAGTATCTATTGCTTTACTGATTTTCTTTCATTCTTGCATCCCAAAATGTTTCCTCAAAGTACGATTTATAGCTGAGTAGCAGCAGCAGTTTGTACTCATGCAATGACTTCTTTCTCTAAGATCTCAGATGTACAATGCAATGCATAATTCATCAGGACCCCTTCCTTTGAATGCAAATATCTATCTGGAACCCACTCATCAATCATTTGGTAATTTTCCAGTTTGCCTTTGTTACGCGATTAAGGCCAAACAAAAGGGTAGACAAAACAAATTTGCATTTGTGGTAGCCAGCCCCCAAGATGGCACCCAATCCTTGCCTCTTGGTATTTGCACCCTTCTATAGCTCTCTCCCAAATTGCGTCAGTTGGTCTCTGTGGCCAATAGTAAATGGCAGAAGTACTATCACTTCCAAGGTTGGGTTATAAAAGGCACTCTGGCTTCCATCTTGGTTGATCTCTCTGTTTTTTTCTTGGATCATTTGTTCTGGGCAAAGCCAGCTGCCATGTCAGGAGCAACCCTGTGGAGGGGCCCACAGAGTGAGGAACTGAAGCCTCCTGCCTAGAAGTAGGTCCTCCGGCCCAGCCATGCTTGAGATGACACCTTGACTACAACTTCATGAGAGACCCAGAGTTAGGTCTACCCAGCTAAACTATATCTAAGTTTGGGAGTAATGTGTTATGCAGTAATAGGAAATTACTTTTACAGAAGAGGAAGTTGAGGTACTGACAAGTCTAGTAAGCCATCCAAGAATACTCAGGAAGCAAGTGGTGTTGCTGCATTAAAGATCGTAGATATATCTTCTCCTTATTTTTACATTATTGGTGTCATATTTTCTTGGTCACTTTATGAAGGCATTTTTGTTTGGGTTAATGACATAAAAAAGTCTTGTTATACCTTTAATTTTTAAAGTTATTCATTGTTCCTTGAACAATGAAGGACTGATATGTTTTTGATTTCCATACAGTTTTAGTTATTCTAAAAGAAAAACTACATAAGAATTGCAAAAAATGAAGGTAAATTTAAAAAGACTTTTGTATATTTACATCACACATGACATCTGATTAGCAGGGTGACCAGGTGTGATCAGTGCAGCCCTGTTCTTTGCCTGTTGTCTGGTGTAATTATTAATAGTGGTCCCTTCCTCTCTCAAGAGCAGACTATAAATTATATGCCCACTGTGGGTAGAACAACTCAACAAATTAGAAATTATCTGTTTCTTACAACATCAGCTCCTATTTCAACCAGAGCTACCTGCTTGGCCCCTTAAAGAGGGCTTTACCTCATTCATCTGCATCTCAGCTTGGTTCTGACCAGATCAGGCCACCCTCAGTGAGTCCTTGTTTAGGACACCTTTCGCCCAGAATCACACCACACTCTTGGTGACCATTCTCCTGCTGGTAGAAAGAATGGGTTTTGCAGTCAAACAAATCTGCTCTCAAACCACCACTCCATGACTTATGAGCTATGGGCTCAGGTGGAGCTACTCAGAAGAGCCTATCCAATAGAACTTCTGCAGTAATAAAAATGTTCTATAATTTGTCACTGTCCAATACAGTAATATTAGCCACATTTGACTATTGCACTGGAGCTAGTGTGAATGAAGAACTTGATTTTTCATCTTATTTAATTTAGAAATAAATAACCACATATGGCTAGTGGCTACCATACTGAACAGCACAAAAACTCTTTGAGCCTCAGTTTCCTTTCTTAAGAAAGAAAGATCATTAAAACCACAATGAGATATCACCTCACACCTATCAGGATGGCTATCATCAGTAAATCAACAAATAACAAATGCTGGTGAGGATGTGGAGAAAAGGGAACCCTCGTACACTGTTGGTGGGATTGTAAATTAGTGCAGTTACTATGGAAAACAGTACGGAGATTCCTCAAAAAATTAAAAAATAGAGCTGCCATATGACCCAGCAATACTACTTCTGGGTATTTATCCAAAGAAAATAAAAACACTGATTCTAACAGACATATGCACTCCTATGTTCATTGCAGCATTACTAGTAATAGCCAAGATATGGAAGCAACCTAGATGACTATCGATAGATGAATGAATAAATAAGATGTGGTATATATCTACAATGGAATATATTCAGCAATAAAAAAACACTGAAATCTTGCCATTTGGGACAATATGGATAGACCAAGAGGGTATTATGCTAAGTGAAACAAGTCAGACAGAGAAAAACATATATCATATGATTCCACATATGTGGAATCTAAAAAAAAAAACAAAACAAAAGGATAAAACAACAACAACAAAGTAGTAACAGACACAGATATAGAGAACAAGCTGATGGTTGCCAAAAGAGAGGGGAATGGGGGGATGGGAATAAAAAAAGAGAAAGGTGTTTCAGAGGAGGACATGAAGCAAATTTAAAAAGCCCAGAAATCATGCCTTCTGTTTTCTCAAAGATAGAGATCATCAGGTCATGTGCAGAAAGCGAGCAAGTCAGAGGACAATAAGGGGACCTGTTTAAAAAAAAGAGATAATGATACCTACTTTCCAAGGTCGTAAACAAGTTGAGACAATGCTTCATATATAATTTCAAATTGTCATTACATTTACACATTAGACTCTTTGCGAGGTTCTGTTCCCCAGCTGACCACTCTTTGGCTCTGTGCCTCCACACCTCCTTCTTTCTCATGGCCTTCGTATGTGACCAGTCACCTTCCGGTGTTGCTGTGCCTCCTGCAAATGCATCAAGTGTCCTACATCTCCCTGCTAAAGCACCATCTTTGTCCAACCTACCTTCATAGCTGGTTGACTTTGGCTTAAAGCATCCTTCTACTTCATCTTACTTCCCTCCAAAATACAGTTATTGTCATTTCCCTATTTAAACTCCTTCAGTGGATTTTCAGTTGTTAACTGAAGATTAAGACCAAGACCCTTCCCAGGACCTAAAAGCTGTGCAAGACCCTGCCTCTCCAGCTCTCCTTCCGCTTTGTCCTCCAGTCACACCATCCTCCTTTCTGAACATCAAGTGCAGCAAGTGCCTTCGTGCTTCAGCGCTTCACACACACTGTTCCTTTTGGCAAGACTGCTCTGAGTTCTTCCTCTCTGCATAGTTAACTCCTTAGTTAACCTCCCCTTAAAATTTACTCCTCAGGAGAGAACAGTCTCCTGTCACCTTAAATTAGGCAGGATCAGCTGTCATTGAACCCTGCCTCGTCCCTTCAAGGTGTTTACAACAGTCTGAAATTCTATATTCATGTGACCATTTTTTTTTTTAAACAACTGACTCCCACGCCTGACTGTAAACTCCAGGAGCACGGGCACTGTTTTTCTTTCGCTTACCACTGTATTAGCACCTAACACAACACCTGGCTCATAGCAGGTGCTCAATATATATTTGTTAAGTGAAGGAGTGGGGCCATGGAAAATGATAGATTTTGCAAAGATAAAGTAAAGTTAGGACAGCAGCAAAACAGGACACAAGAACAAAGAGAGAGAGAAAGGAGGGAGAGAAAAGTTCAGCTTTGGAAAAATCTAGAAATAATGTATTCAATATCAACACATATGTAACTTTTGTTTTTGTGGTTAAGATAGAATTATAGTGGGTATGGATAAGCAATCTTTTCAGTGCTTAGAGCTTTTACTGTACATAATCTGGCCCTGATTATAGATTCTTTTTTTTTTAACTTGTATGTATTTTTTAATTTTTAAAAATGAACTGTATTACTTTTATTTAAAAACTTTTGTTTAAAAGCTAGGTTAGACATGTTGTCGTTTCTTATATTAATAAATATTTTCAAATCCAGCATTGCTTTATGATTTAGGTAGTATGAAAAATAAATTAAAGTACACTAAAGTTGCAGTAGATATACCCATAATACCTTTTTACTCTTACTTTCAGAGTATTAGGCTGAAATAATCAGGAATGAACATTTAGCATGTGCTAATTTATGCAATAAATTCATTCTGTGAGTAAAAATATGCACAATTAGAAAAAAAAACAGTTATAAAAGTAAGAACACGGATAACATTTGACATACTGGAGCTGAGTATCATAGATTTGACAAGTACATAAAAAATTTGAAAATAATGTGGAAGCATCATTGGGTGGCTACAAGTCTGAAATTTTCAAAATAGAACAAACAAGAAAAACTATACTCAGAATGAGGTTAACATCGTAGTGTGTATAAAATGCATTAATATGACATAAAGTCATATTAGGGGAATGACATTCATTAGCTATGTCCTGAGACAAATGTGTTTTTAAAAAACCCTCAAGGCTAAATAGTAGGTGAAATAGAAAAAAAACACACAGAGAGTATGTAAAAATTCTTAAAAGGGGCTGATACTCTCCTATCATATATAAGATACTTCAGATGAATTTTACGTGACTATGTCCATAATTTGGCATCAGTTGAATTAGATTAAGAAAAGTTGTTTAAAGCTGATTGGTCTATTCTAAAGCAGGAGCAATGAGGTTGGTAAGGAAGGGCGATAGTTAGAGGCAGAAGATGCAGGACTCGGAAACTGATTAGAAATATGAAGGTGATACAGGGGTCATTGACCCAGATTCTTTATTAGATCACCTCTGTAGATGGTGCTACTCTATCTCTTCCTGAGAGGATGAGAACTCAGAAGGAGAAGCCTGTTTAAGGGCAGGAATGAATTCATTTTGGAGCATGCTGAGATACTTCTCAAATATGCCCCATTTGGCAGTTAGAAATATAGGTATGGAACTCAGGAAAAAAAAATGAGGGTGGTAAAAAAGATTTAGGATTTATTTATATGTAAGTGAAATCTGATGCCATGGAAGTAATAACAACAAATTCTTCCAAGGATATTGTGTCAAGTCTTGCTCTGCAGAGCATGGCCCATAGACTAGTATGAAAGTCAGCATCCAAGATGGTCCTCACCTCCAGGTATTCATGACTTTCTGTGGTCCCCTCCCACAATAAATAGGGCTGACTTGTGTACCTAACAGGGTATTGTGTAAATGAGAGTGTGACTTCTGAGGTCTTCTCATAAAGGCTTTCCTGCCTCATTAATCCTGTGGGAAGCCAGCTGCCATGTCCTGAGATCACTTAAACTACCCAGTGATCAGGAAGTTCAGACTCCTTTCAACAGCCATATGGGTGAGCTAAACTTAAGCAGATGATCTTCCAGCCCTACCTGAGCTTCAGGTGATGACAGCCCTTGTCAACATCTTACCTACAACTTCATATGAGACCCTGAGCTGAACCGGCCAGCTCCTTGGTTTCTTGACCCTTCAGAAACTATGTGAAATAATTCATTTGTTGTTAAGCTGCTAAATTTTGGAGTAATTTGTATGCAGCAGTAGACAAACGAATACAATCAAAGCCCTAACCTGAAAACTTGTTGAAATGCAGAATCTCAGTCCCCACACAGGACCTAATGAATTAGAATCTACATTTTAACACAGCCCCGGGTGATTTGTATGCATATTAAATTTGAGAATCCCTGATACAGAGAAAAAAGATAAGAGTGCCCAGGTGCCCAGGACAGTACTAATGGGGGTGGGGGGAACTGGGAGGGCTACTATTCAAAAGTTGGGCAGAGAAAAAGCAGTGTTGTCTTGGGTTTTTTAAAAGATTTTTATTGGGGAATTGAGGGATGGGAACAGTGCTGGGGAATTGGGGGAAGGGGAACAGACAAGTTGCTGTCTTTTTGTTCTTCAGTCTAGTTGT
>NW_017731525.1:3193304-3198009 GCF_001890085.2 Hipposideros armiger | reverse complement strand
GGGGTGCGCCCATTACTGCATGGCTGAGCTGGCCTCCAGGGCGAACAGTATCTTACAATAATGTCTGGGATTTGCTTCAAAATGCTATGAGAAGGGAGGAAATGGTGGTATAGATGAGACATATTTAACCATGAATTGATAACTATTGATAATGGGAAATGGGAACATAGGACAAAAAGTACATTATACTAGTTGGTCTGTTTTATGCATGTTTGAAATTTCTCACATTAACAAGCTTTAAAATGGCCATAAAATTGCTTTAGGAGATTATAGGTGACTTTTGTCAGAGTAAATTTATTAGAGTTTTAGAGCAGACGCCAGATTGCAGTGGGCTGAGGAGTAAAGATAAGAACTGAGGACAGGTGGTGACAATTATTCCTTTCAGGAGTTTGATTTTGAAGGAAAGGAGAGAGAGCAGCAACTTCAAGGGGAGAAAATGTTAATGTGGAGTTGTTAGAATGAGAGATAGCCGAAGGCTCTCTGTAAAATAGAGATAAAGAATAGAGATAAAAGTCCAATTATTATGACCCACAACTACCATCAACATCAGTTCCAAGGTTCTGGGTCTTCCAGTTGCTGTTCTTTAGTTTTATTTAAAGACGTTGTAAAATTTCTTTGAATTGCCTGACGAGTCTCCACACTTTTGATGATAATTCAGTTATCAGAACTGTAGGTAAAACAAATACTTGCATAAACAGCTATTTATAGTGCTATATATCCACCTGAACTGAGAATTGAAGAGTTGTTTAGTAAAATCTCAAACAGAAATGAATGGCCCAAATCCAATACTACTAGCCATGGGGTTGAGATGAGGACTAAGCAACATGAATTACAGTGCTCAGTAAGTGTTGCTTTTGTTTCCTTCATTATTATAAAATGGCATTTTCCAAATTGTACTTGGAAAACCCGAATCCTAAAGGATGTTAACAAGTGTTACCAAAAAAAATGTGGCATGGCCACATAAATTTGGTACATCTTGGCTTAACAGTTAAACAGTTAAATACCTGTCCTTATGGTAGAGCTTCTGAAAATGGCGTGCTGAAGTGCTTTGTGAATTTCCAAAAATATACAAGGTTTTCCAATTGCATTTAACCCTAGAATTATTTGGAAAGGAAAATCTCTCAGGATTGCTTTCCTCAGACTCCACTTTGGGAACTAGTTGCACTAAATCATGTGATCCACCTAATCACATGATTCTGAATACATCATAACACTGAATACCTTTGTTCAGTTCCTTACAGATATGTGACAGTTCCTTACAGATAAGTGCTCACTTTTGCTTTTCTGGTCTTATCAGTTACTAATAAATGCCTTATAAATTGGTTTTTATTATTGTTTATTGGCATGACATTGGTTAATAAAATCATATAGGTTTCAAGTGTACAATTCTATAATACATCATCTGTATATTGCACTGTGTGTTTACCACCCAAAGTCAAATCTCCTTCAGTCACTGATACGGGCCAAGCGAGTAGTCCCCGCCACCACACACACACACCCCACTGAACAACTTTTAAATCTCTTCCCTAGTTTCTTAGTCCCCGGCTTTGATTACTCTTCTAATCAGTTTCTGAAACCTAGACTAAAGATTGCCCCTAGACTGAATCACAGAATATCTCTCACCCACCCAGGCTTTAGATAACTACTTAAAACCTGTGACTTCCTAATATTCCCCAAGCCATTCCAGATTTAACTCTTGGATAATCCCATCCCAGATACTAAATAGTGTTGCAGGATACTGGACAGAGAGACGGGACACCAAGGCTCGGGAAGCAACGTTTATTGATGCTGGCATCCGCTCAGCGGATTTACACCCAGAGGCTGAGCCTCCACCCGGGCAGGACTCGGGGCTATATACTCTGAGGTTTCCAGGTTGGCACCAAAGATTTGTTATTAGGACATGTGGCCTTGTGCCAGTTCCTGACGGGCTCCGGGGTGAGGTAGGAATTCGGAAATGTTATACGCTGAAGTCTTAATGGCCATGCGGTCTAGGAATGTCTTTGTCTGAAGCTCCCTGCTACAGCGTGGAATCCTTAGTGACCACATGGTCTGGGAAGGCATTTGTCTAGGGCCCACTGCCACAATAGGGTTTAACATTTCCCCCAAACAGTATACTTGTTGATTATGAACATTAAAGCCAAATGTTCTTTCCAAACCCGTAGCCACCCTACATCAATAGCTTTGAGCTCTGTTCTTTAAGAAATGTATTAATTAAAATCTATTTTTCCTCATTTAGGGACTTTGGGGATACAGAGGGTACCCCAGCAAGATTGCCAGTCCCAACTAAAGAAGCCAACAAGGTCTTCGAGGCGGATTTCGAGACTCCTTCCTCTCAACTGAGATCAGATAGGGTGAGAGTTCCATGAATCCCCCAATAGGCAGGGACAGCTCTATGCCCCTGGACAACTGTATGCCCCTGCCCAGCAGGAAGCAGATACAGAAGAAGAGACCTCCTGTCCCTCAACTTCCCATAGAGATTTTATGGAGATCGCTTCTCTCAAGGGGAAAACAAGCCAGGCAGTTAGAGGCAGGCATTGGGTCTCTGATTCCTGCATGTCTCACAGAATGCGACAGCCCAAAAGACCTCCCCTCTCCACCCAAAACTTCTGTTTTCTTCTAATAAACTCCTTTCTAAAGAGATGAGATCAATCAGGTGGTCCCACAGCCAGAGGGGACAGCACATTCTAGAGAAAGAAAAGATAAAAACTCCAAGTCCCGGCCAGTCAATGCCTTTTGAGCTTCCTTTGCTTGGCCTGCTCTAAACTCTTTGGAGTGTACTTTCTTTTCTAATAATGGCCCTTGAGCCATTCTCTACTGCTCGGGCCTACTTCTGCTTCTTTGAAATGTATTTTTACTTCTAATGAACTCCTTTTCTGCAACTTTACCTCTCAGGTCCATGTCTCCATTCTTCAGTTCTACGAGACCACGACCCCGGCACAAGAAATATCCTACATCATCACCATGTATTTGACTCCCTTTACTCTCTTCTACCTCCCCCACTTACTCTCTGGTAACCACTAAACTGTTGTCTGTGTCTATGAGTTTTTGTTGTTTGTCTTGTTCGTTTGTTGCTTTCAGTTTTATATCCTACATATGAGTGAAATCATATGGCTTTAGACTTTTTCTGTGTGACTTATTTCGTTTAGTATGATAATCTCAAGATCCATCCATGTTGTCACAAAGGACACTGTTTCATCTTTTCTTATGGCAAAGTAATATTCCATTGTATATCTGTACCACATCTTCTTTATCCAATCATCTATGGAAGGACATTTCAGCTGTTTCTATGTCTTGGCCACCATGAATAATGCTGCAATGAACATGGGGGTACATATATCTTTGCAGATAAATGTTTTCAGATTTTTAGGGTAGCTGCCCAGAAAAGGGATTGCTGGGTCATATGGTAGTTCTATTCATTTTTTGAGGAATTTCCATACTGTTTTTTCACAGTGGCTGTACCAATTTGCATTCTAACCAGCTGTGTATGAGGGTTCCTTTTTCTCTACAGCCTCTCCAATACTTGTTATTACTGGTCTTGTTGATGATAGCCATTCTAACAGGTGTGAGGTGGTATCTCATGGTTTTGATTGGTATTTCCATAATAGCTAGTGAAATGTAACATCTTTTCATATATCTGTTGGCCATTTGTATGTCTTCTTAGGAGAAGTGTCTGTTCAGGTTCTCTCCCCATTTTTTTTTTTTTTTTTNTCCCAAGCCAGTTCTTAACCAACGTGCCACTCGGCCAGCCCCTTGTCTTGTTTTGTTTGGTTTTAAGGTTTTTTTAATTGGGGAATTGGAGGAGGGGAACAGTGTTGGGGAATTGGAGGAGGGGAACAGTGTTGGGGAATCAGGGAAGGAGAACAGACAACTTGCTGTCCTTTTGTTCTTCAGTCTAGTTGTGGAGGACATTGTTTCACTAGCCCACGTTGGTATTATCATTGTGCTCTTCCTGGCTGCGGCGGTCGCTAGCTGGCCACTGGATGGCCACTCACAGTAGCTCACGGCAGCCCACTGCAGCCTACAATGTCGCCAGCGACCCATGGCAGCCCGCTCCAGATCAAACTGTTGCTCACCATCTTAGCTGCAAAGGGCGCAGTGTCACTGGCCCTCGTGTGGGATCCGAGCCAAGGCCCTGCTGCTCAGAGCAGGTGTCCCAAGCCAACTCAACCAGTGTGCCATTCGGCCGGCCCAAACCAGTGTTTTTTAAAGAAAGAGTTGCTAGAGAGGAAGGAGGGACATCAGGAGAAATAAAATAACCAGGAAAATAATTGACAAGGAAGATAAGAGAGGAGCAACTTTCAAGAAGAAAGAAAATGTCAGTATTATCAAATTAGGCAGAGAGGTTGAGGGAGAGAAGAAATAGAAAATGGCTATTAATGTTGTGGTTATGCTTTTTAAGAAATGTTCTTATATTTTAGAGATAGATACTGAAATATTTAAGGATGAAATGACATAATTGAAAGGTTTGCCGAGGAGTGAGGGGGCGAGAGACACCGATATTCAAGCAAGCAAGTTTATTAACCTGCTGGGCTGAGCCGTGAGAAGCCTCAGCCCTGAATAAAGGAAGGGTCTAGTTTTTATAGGATGGAGTAAGTAACTGGTGGCACCGGCTGATGGTGGCAATGGCTGGTAGCAACGGCTGAGGGGTTTGGAAAATTTCTACTTGTGCCAAGCAGGACATGGTTGATGTATTTCCCGCTGGGTT
>NW_017731525.1:3176560-3189799 GCF_001890085.2 Hipposideros armiger | reverse complement strand
CTGTTGGCAGCTCCGCGGCTGCTCAGCTCGGGCTGACTCGAACCACTGTTGCTCAGAGCTCAAACTCTTGAGCGAGCTCTTAACCAACTGAGCCACTCAACCGGCCCTTCTCTCCCCATTTTTTAATTCAATTGTTTCTTTTTTTGTTGCTAAGTTGTATGAGTTCTTTATATATTTTGGATATTAGCCCCTTATCAGAGGTGTTGTTTGCAAATATCTTCTTGCATTAGATTTATTGTCTTTTTGTTTTGTCGATGGTTTCCTTTGCTGTGCAGAAGCTTTTAAGGTTGATATAGTCCTATCTAGTTATTTTTGCTTTTACTCCCCTTGCCTTTGAAATCAAAATCATAAAATCCTCTCTAAGACCAAGTACCATAAGTTTCGTACCTACGTATGTTTTTCTTCTATGTATTTTATTGTTTCAGTTCTTATATTTAGGTCTTTGATCCATTTTGAGTTAATTTTTGTGTATTGTGACAAATAGCAATCTAGTTTCATTTTTTTGTATGTGGCTTTCCAATTTTCCCAGCACCATTTATTGAAGAGGCTTTCTTTTCTCCATTTTATGTTTTTGGCTCCCTTGTGGAAAATTATCTGACCATTTATATGTGGGTTTATTTCTGGGTTCTCAATTCTGTTCCACTGGTCTGTATGTCTGTTTTTCTGCCAATACCATGCTGTTTTTATTATTGTAGCTTTGTAATAGAATTTGAAGTCAGGGATTTTGATACCCCTGGCCTTGTTCTTTTTTCTTAGGATTGCTTTGGCTATTCTGGGTCTTTTGTGATTCCATACAAATCTGATGATTTTTTTGTTCTATTTCCTTAAAAAATGTCATTGGGATTTTGATGGGATTACACTAAATCTGTATATTGCTTTGAGTAATGTGGTCATTTTAATTACACCAGGGGTGCCACAAAAATGTACACATTTTAAGAGATGTTATCTATGTATTACTTTTGAAGTTGAATTGAATTACAGTAGCAATGTGTAGTATAACATTCACTCAAAAGATGGCGTTAATCAAATGAATGCTAGTGTCATTCATTGTATTACAATTTTAGTACATTTTTTTCCTTTTTTAAAATGTGTATACATTTTTTTGGCACTCTCTGCATTAATTCTTCCAACCCATGAACATGGAGTATCTTTCCATTTCTTTGTGTCTTCAATTTCTTTTAACAATGTCTTATAACTTTCAGTGTATAGGTCCTTCGCATCCTTCATTAAGTGTATTCCTAGGTATGTTATTCTTTTTGTTGTAATTGCAAAAAGAATTGATTTTTTTCATTTCTTTTTTTTGAAATTTCATTGTTAGTATATAGGAACACAAAGGATTTATAGACACTGATTTTATATCCTGCAGTTTTACTATATCTGTTTATTGTTTCTAATAGTTTTTTGGTATAGTCTTAAGGGTTTTCTATATAAAGAATCATGTTGTCTGCAGAAAGTGACAATTTTGACTTCTTCATTCCCAATTTGGATGCCTTTTATTTCTTTTTCTTGCCTGATTGCTCTGGCTAAGACTTCCATTGCTATGTTGAATAACAGTTGTGAGAGTGGGCGTTCCTATCTTCTTCCTAATCTTAGAGGAAAAGCTCTCAGTTTTTCACCATTAAGTATGATATTAGCTGAGGGTTTGTCATACACATATATGGCCTTTATTATCTTCAGGTACTTTCCTTCTATACTCATTTTATTAAGCATTTTAATCATAAATGAATGTTGTATCTTGTCAAATGCTTTTTCTGCACCTATTGATGTGATTATATAATTTTTAGCCTTTATTTTGTTTATGTGGTGTATCACATAGATCAATTTGCATATATTGAAGTATCCTTGAGCCCCTGGAATTAATCCTAATTGATCATGATGTATAAACTTTTTAATGTATTATATTGGATTTGCTAGTATTTTGTTTAGGATTTTTGCATCTATATTCATTAGAGACATTGGTCTGAAGTTTTCTTTTTTTGTGTTATCTTTACCAGGTTTTGGTATCAGCATAATGTTGGCCTCATAAAATGAATTAGGAATAGTGCCTCTTATTTAATTTGGAAGAGCTTAAGGACAGGTATTAAATCATCTTTGAATGCTTCATAGAATTCACTGGTGAAGCCATCTGGTCCTGGACTTTTACTTTTTTGGAGGTTTTTGATGGTCATTTCAATTTTCTTATGTTTACCAGTCTATTTAGAGTTTCCAGTTCTTTGTGACTCAGTCTAGGAAGGTTATATATGTCCATTTCTTCTAGGTTATTGAATTTGGTGGCATATAATCTTTCATAGTGTTCTTGTATAAGCCTTTATATTTCTGTAACTTCTCTTTCATTTCTATTTTTGTTTGTGTCCTTTCTCTTTTTACCTTAGTGAGTCTAGCCAAGGGTTTGTCAATTTTATTAATCTTGTCAAAGAACCAGCTCTTTGTTTCATTAATTTTTTTCTATTTTCTTTTTGTCCTCTATTTCATTTAATTCTGCTCTAATTTTTATTATTTCCTTTCTTCTGCTGACTTTGGACTTCATTTGTTCTTCTTTTTTCTAATTCTTTAAGATGTAATGTTGGTTTATTTATTTGGGGTTTCTCTTGTTTCTTGAGATAGGCCTGTAATGATATAAACTTCCCTCTTATTACCACTTTTGCAGCATCCCAAAAGTTTTGATACGTTGTATTTTCATTCTCATTTGTTTCTATGTATCTTTTGATCTCTCCTTTTATTTCTTCTTTGACCCAGTTCTTTAGTAGGATGTTGTTTAGTCTCCACATATTTGTGTTTTGTTCTCGCTTTCTCTTTGCAGTTGATCTCCAGTTTCAAAGCATTGTGGTTACAGAAAATGCTTGGTATGATTTCAATATTCTTAAGTTTGTTGAGTCTAGTTTTGTGTCCCATCATATGGTCTATCCTTGAGAATGTTCCATGTACATTGAAGGATGTATAATCTGGTGTTCTGAGATGGAAGGCTCTGTGAATGTCAATTATGTCTAATTTGTCTAATGTATCATTTAAGGCCAATATTTCCTTATTGATTCTCTGTTTGGATGCTCTATCCATAGCTGTCAATGGGGTATTTTGGTCCCCTATATAATTGTGTTTTGTCAGTTTTCCCCTTTAGTTCTATTAATGGTTGTGTTAGATATTTTGGTGCTCCCTGATTGGGAGCATAAATATTATGTCTTCTTGATGTATTGTCCCCTTCATCATTATGAAATGCCCATCTTTGTCTCTTGTCATCTTTTTTATCTTGAAGTCTATTATAAGGATGAAATACCATTGAATACCATTCATGAAATCCCTGGATACCATTTGCTTGGAGTATAGTTTTCCATCCTTTCACTTCGAGCCTATATTTGTTCTTGCAGCTGAGATGTGTCTCTTAAAGGCAGCATATGGTTGGGTTTTTCATGATACAATCTGCTACTCTATGCTTTTTTATTGGTGATTTCAATCTGTTTACATTTAGGGTGATTATTGATGTATGAGAATTTCCTATGTACATTTCATCTTTTGTTTTCTGGTAGCTTGATGTCTTCATTCTTTGCTCTTGTGTTTCTGTCTGTTATTTTAGTTTGGTGTAGTTTATGATGGTTTTCCTATGTTTCCTCATTTTTTTATCTTATGTTTCTCAGCTTTGGATTTTTTGTGTGTGGTTATCATTAAATTTATGCAAAAGAGAGTTTTATATATAGAGTAGTCCTTTATTATATATAAAGTAGTCTTTTTTTCTTCCTCAAAGAGGGATGCATGCTATCTTATCTCCATTCCCCTTTGCAAATTTAACACTTACCCCATCCCCTTTTATGTTTTTGTTGTCACAGATTATTCTTATTTATGCTGTGAATTCATTTCCACAATGGCGGCTGCCAGAACACAGTTGTCGCATTTCTGTGTTTGGTCTCTACCCTGATCGCCATAATGTATGCTGATCACTCAGGCAAGAATGTTCAGAGTTACAGAGAGTGCACCTGGAGCCTGATTCCTCCCTTCTCCTGAGACCCACAGTGAGCTCTGGGCTGCGTCCACGGCACTCATCTCTGCTCTTCTCCCTTCCCTCCTTCCCTGTTCACCCTGATTTGGCCACTTTCAGATGTTTCAATGCATGGATCATCAGATGTGTTTCTGTGTTGCACAGGGAATCCTTTGTTGAATTATAGCTGTTCAACTTGTTGTAACTTTAAGGGGAGACGTCAAGGGAACCTCACGCCACCATTCTTCTGACATCCCCTTGCTTTATACATTCTGAATAATGAGATGCATCCCTCCATGAGTCATTCATACAGATTCATAAGAATACCAAATTCCCTTCAACTCCCTAACATAATTACAGTTTTTTTCTTTTTCTTTCTTTCTTTCTTTTTTTTTTTTTTTGTATCTCATTCTCCCATGGAGTCTTAGAAGACAGTTTTCCGGTTAAGAATATCAGCTCTGGAATCTGATACTTGATATGGATTTAGAAAACAGCTGTGGGTCTTTGGTCAAATCTCTTGGAGAAAACTCTCACCTTCAGTGTTTTTATCTGTAAAATGGGGATAAATCATTGTCATACATATTATATGTGTATGTATGTATGCATATGTATATACCACATTATGGAGAATAATCTACTTTACACAAAATCTACTGACACAAAATCTACTAGACAGCTAACTATATATATATATAGTTAGCTGTCTAGTAAATTGTATTTTATTAATACTCTCTTGTAGGTTTAGCTCTTTACAAATAATATCTTTGTTTCTTTTATAAAGTCTCTACAGATATTATTAAAGAAAAAAATGAGAGCCCTGAACTGAGAGGCCCTTAGCAGCCTACCATAAAGAAAGACCCTGCTGCTAAGATTAAGTGAGCAGGTGTGAGCCTCTCCTTAATCAATGGTCAGCATCCTAGAGATAAGGCTAGAGATTGGGAACTATTTAGAGAAATGTCAAGAGTGGCTATAGCTACAGGACATATGTCAAATCATGTCCATGGTAGATTGCCAAGGGTTAAGCTGAAGAAACCAAATCTATCATCAGGTGGTAGGGGGTGATGGTGATGATGAAGGGTGAGGGAGCTGGGGATGGAACCAGAGGCTGACTTGTATAGGGGTTCAGAATATGTCACTCTAAAACATACCATTTTGGCATGTTGATTATTTTTAATTAAAGGTACTTGAGAAATAGCTGGTGAAAAAAAGACAATCTGACCCTCTTTTATCCCCCTGAAATCTCCAATGAGAAAGGTACCCCCCCTGTACTGGGAGGAAGAACACATCCTTATCACAAGAGTTAGGGAATTTTGGACTGAAGTCTATATAAACAAATCTTGTTTCTTCTTCACCATTTTTCTACCATAGCCCAAAATCCTTGGTCTTGTCAGTTCTTCACAAATTTATTGTTTTTTTGTCTAAAAGGTGTGAAAGCTTCCTGCTCTGGTCATTTCTTTAAGTCTCATATCTTTGTGGGACTCCTGTACATATGTTCATAAGTAATTAAATTGTTTTTCTCCTGTTAACTGGTCTTTTTATTACAAGAGGGTTTCAGCCAAGGACATAGAAAATTATTTGTCCTCCCCTATACTTGAATATATTCAAGAAACAAAACAGGAACAATTTTGGAGAGCTCTAACCTTTGTTGTGAACAGGGCTGAGTCACCCCCAGCTCCCTCTTACTGTGTGCTGGCTGTACAGGGGATGAGTGGTTTGGCCTGAGTATAAATACTTGTGTCACAACCAGAAGGTACCTGAGCTGGTCTGATGTCTGTGTGGTTGTCCAACTCATTACAGATATATTAGCTGCTTCGTGAGTCATCTCTTCCTCCTTAAGCTCATTTGTTACTCCCACATTCCTACTTCTAAGTGGTACTTGCAAACCCCTACCATTTGTATTAGTCAGTGTTATCTAGAGAAACAGAACCAATATGATAGATATGAATATAACTACAGCTACAGATTAGATAGATAGATACATTGATTGACGAAGAGAAAGATTTATTTTAAGGAGTTGGCTCATGCAATTGTGGAGGCTGGCAAGTTTGAAATCTGCCAGCTTGAGGCTTGGGAAAGAGGAGATGGTGTAGTTCAAGTCCAAAAGTAGTTGCTGGCAGAATTCCCTCTTCTTTGGGGCAAAACTCAGTCTCTTTTTTTTTAAATAAGGCCTTCCACTGATTGGATGAGGCCCAACCACATTATGGAGAATAATCTGCTTTACACAAAATCTACTGATTTAATTGTTAATCTCATCTAAAAAAATACCTTCACAGAAACATCTAGAATAATATTTGACCAAATATCTGGGTACCATGGGCTAACCAAGTCAACACATAAAATGAACCATCACGTTCTTTTTTCTTGTTTCACAAAAAGCTGCCTAACTTCTTCTACCAGTTAGCATATTAAAAAGATAATTAGGTTGATTCTTGGAAACTTGAAACTCATCTTAGAGATGTGTATTAATTTTTATGCTCTCATTATTGGGCTCTTGCATTAGCATGGCCTAATTTCCACTACCAGGAATAGGATGTGTGCTGTGCTAATGGGAAATGATATATTTAGTGTTTTGTATGATCATTCTTTAGTGTCTGGGTCCCTTTTATTGGATGAGAGCCCACATGGAGTGGCTGGATGAAAGTGTCCTTTCTGCTTACCCCTGCATTACGAATAAAAGAGGGAGAAAATATGTGTGTGCTCAGGAAAAAAATCCATTATTTTACAGTTATTTATGGTATTATGATCAATATAATAACTTTCAAGTACCTTCTAGTTGGTAAGCTTTGCAGAGGATACAGTAATTTCATAGTCACTGAAGTCTGTGAGTGCTCCCACGTTGGGTTCAATTCCAGTTATGTTTTAAGTGACACATGCTCCTCCACAAAGTTTAACGACTAAGTGCTAATTTTGTTGGGCAATGTCATTCACACAATAATGACAAAATATAATTAAAAACAAGGGCAGTCCTTTTCAAACCTTATATAAACATAATATGCTTACCTGATATATCTGTATATATACATATATATATATATATATGTGTGTGTGTGTGTGTATCTATATATACATATATATGTATATATATATTAAAGATTTTATTGGGGAATTGGGGGAGGGGTACAGTGCTGGGGAATTGGGAAGAGAACAGACAAGTTGCTGTCCATTTGTTCTTCAGTCTAGTGTGGAGGATGCCACTTCACTGGCCCATGTTGGTATTATGATCATTGTGCTCTTCCTGGCTGAGGCAGTCGCTCACCGGCCATTGGAGGGCTGCTCACGGCAGCTCACGGCAGCTCTCGCTGGCTACCGGCCGCTCATGCTGGCTGCCGGCCACTTGTGGTAGCTTACGGCAGCCCACTGCAGCCCCTCTGCAGCCTACGCCACCCCCGGCGACTCACGGCAGCCCAGATTCAGGTTCAGCTGTTGTTCACCATCTTAGCTGTAGAGGGCGCAGCATCACTGGCCCATTGGGATCCGAACCGGCGGCCCTGCTGCTCAGAGCTTGTGCTCCCAAGCCAACTCTTATCCAACAAGCCACTTGGCCAACCCATAAATAATATTTTTGAATTAGAGTAATTTAAATAAAATTAATGTCTAAATAAAATAATCAATTTAATGTTCTCAATATGTTAAGTAGCCATATTCAGTTTACCAAACAGCAGAATGGTGTGAAACCAATCTTTTGAAGCATCATGACATTTCTTTTGGTTAATGTGTGGGGAAAAAATAACAATCTATTTATCCCGATCAAAGATGAAGAGAATGATAGATAACATAGACTCCTTGAAGGTGGAGACCAAATTTATTTCTCCAAACAAAGAGATTTAACATGGTGTTTTGGCTCAACTGATGAGGAAAACTTGGCTGTTGTCCCTGGAGTAACTCGGGGAACAGCCTGGTCTCCTGCAGTTGGGGACAGCTCTGAGGTCTCACTGGTGCCCTGTGCTTCCTTTAGCAACAAGAATGGCAGGTGATTGTGTAAATGGGGACATTTGGTTCTAGTTCCTGTAACTTTTTTAGTATTTTATTAACTTAGGTGGACCAGCTTACCCTCATGACAGAGGAAATAACGCCAAACTGTATAGTTTACAGAAAAATTAATACAAATGTCCCTAAACATATGAAGAAGACCATTGAAATGAAAACTGTACTGACATACCACGTTTCACCTTGATAGGCAAAAATCCAAAGGTTTGACAATTCGTCCTGTGGGTAGACTTTGGGGACACGTCATCACTATCAGTTATTGCTGCTGGGCTTGCAAAATGTTCCAACGTGCATCAGGGAACCTGTATGTGTCTTCAAGCAGTGCAATGCATTTATCTTTTATGCAAATTGTTTTATTTTTGTCCCTTCCCTTAACCCTGATCTATTTTCTGCCCTTCTCTGTACTGCTCTGTACCACAACAGGCTAAGCCTTTTGGAAGACCTTGCCCAGGTGTCCTTATAGGTCCCTGAAACCACTAAAATACCTGAGTGGGTTGCTACCCTGCTGGTGGCTTTGATGGTACCATAGACAAAACCACTACACATGCTGGGTTTCTAGCCTCTCTTGTCTCCTGTTAAGTCTCCAAAGTTTGCATATGTTGAAGGTAAAAGCTCCCTAGGGTTTTGAAATACAAGCTTTAAGTGAAAAGTGTAAAGAAATGTCATTGGTAAGACTAGTGGATCCCAAACCTGAGTGATCATCAGAATCACCTGAGATGCTTTTAAAATTAATGCAAATTCCTGGGCTCTCCTGCAGACTGACTGTGTCAGCATCTCAGTGGGGAGAGCTGGCCATCTGTCCTTCAAAGACCCACCTGGTTAGGTAACCATCCACCACTGACCTAGAGGAGCTTCTTAAGTTGCTCCATCTGATCTAGATCGCTGAGATGTTAATGTGTAGTCCTCTAAAATAACAATTGGAATAATAATAACACAGTAATAATATAACAATAGTTAATACTTTTCTAGTATTTACTATGGGACAGGTACTGTTTCAAACACCTCACATATGTTAACTTATTGAATCTTCCTAACAATAAAGTAGGTTCCTTTATTGTTTCAACTTTTCTGATACAGAAACTAAGGCACAAGGTGATTAAGTAACTTGTCCAAGATGACACAGTTACAGAGAGCATTTGAACAAAGGTCATTTGGCTCTGGAGTCTGTGGTCAAATATTTTGGGGAAATTCTGTCTCTCTTAGATTTATAATCTAACAGTATTTTGGTACAAAACTTTGAGAAGTCTCTTTGTAACAATCCTGCTTAACATCAAATTATCTGATATTTCACAAATTTAACTCTGGAACCCTTTTATGCAAAACATTTATTAATGTCTTTAAAAACTTGTATTCCAAGGGGCACAATCTGATACACAATAATGTAGAGATACGGTATCTTGATAACAAAGAGAGAAAACAGTATAATGAACACTCATATAGTCATTATCCAGCTTTAACAACTATCAATTTATGGTCAATTTCCTTGCATTTTTATCCCTACTACCTGGTCACTCCCCATCTTGCGAATGTTGGATTTCATACCATTTATTGCAGGACATGTTTTCATGATGAAGCTTTATGCTGTTTTAGTTAAAAACATCAGTGGGGAAAAAATGAGGAAGAATTAATGATATACTTAAATTTTAGCCAGAAGGCAAAACCAAAATGATTTAGAAGAATTGTCAGTTGCCACCAATTTTCACAACAAAAGGAACACGCAATGTATCTCTCTTTGGAATGAGGCAAAATAACATAATTGGATATTAATTACTTTTTCAGAATGCTTTATAATTCAGAAAGCACTTTAAAATAGATTTCATATTTGATGCTCAAACAGATCTGTGAAGTGAGTAGGATCTTACTCCATTTTAAAGAAAACAAATAAAGCTCATTTGTTTTATTCACTGTGCCTTAGTTTAGGGTGCTATAACAAAATACCATCAATGGGGTGGCTTGTAAGCAACAGAAATTTCTCACAGTTCTACAGTTTGGAAGTCTGAGATCAGGGTGCCAACATGGTCAGGTGAGGACCCTCTTAGGTTGCAGACATCTCATTGCACCCTCACATGGCAGAAGGCACAAACAAACTCTCTGAAGATTCTGTTTTAAGGGCACTAGTCCCATTCAGAAGGGCTCTACCCTCATGACCTAATCCCCTCCCAAAGCTTCACCTAATACCATCACCTTGGGGTGGGGGGAGGATTTCAACGTATGAATTTGAGGAGGGATAAAAAAACTCAGACCATAGCATAATGTCAATCAACTGATAACTTAAACTAGTGTTAATTTCAAGCACCTCTTTTCTTTCCACGACACACTGCAAATACAATCTCAGTGAAGGACCAAATTGATATGTAGCCTTTATTATTAGTGATATTTTGTTGTAAATGTCAGAATATCAACTCAATAAGCTTATTCAAAAAGGGAAATTTGTAGGTTTAGGAAATAGAAAGGTGCAGGGGTAGGTCATGTTCAGATACTGCAGCATCCAGGTGTTCAGCAGACAGATGTATATCTCTTGCAATATCTTGGTTCTGCCCTCTCTTGTTTTAATCCCATTCTCTGGTAGGTTCTTTCTATTGGTGGCAAAGATAGCCACCAATAACTCCAGGTTTACAGTCTACCAGTTACCAACCCTAGCTGAAAGAGATTCACACTGATTGGCCCCAACTGGGTCAAATGCCCACCCTTGGAGTGAATACAGGGTTAGCTCCACCTGTATTGTGTCCACTGGTAATGTGGACATGCACCTAGAAAGGTCAATTTATGTGACAGTACCAGGAAAAAATGGGAAAAGAGGACTGGATAGATTAAAGGCAGCAAGTATTCTTGGCACAGTCCTTACAAAGAAGCAGGAAGTTCAGAGAAGTATATTGGGAATGGGCTGATGCCCCCAATTCTCTCAGCCATTCAGACTGTCTGCCCACTTCCAAATCTTTTGAGGGGGTGACAGTGCTGTTACATAAATCTCCATAATGGGAGTGTTTTCATGGTTTTACCACTGGGTGATTTTAAATTGAAGGACTCCTTTTTATGTTGACAAAGTACTCTTATGTATCTTATTTTTGTAATCTTTTCTGTGAGGCAAATATCATCATCCCTGAGGCCTGGAAGTGAGAACGACCTGTGGGAATGTTGGGTGATAGGCTCTCACCTTGGACTTACCCCTAGCTCTTCCCTAACACTGGCATTTCAACCCTGCCAGTGGGACCAGAGGACTCTAGGGCTCACAGCATTCTTGGCCACAGTAACCAGACCTGGGCACTGAAAAGAACTCCATTTGGGCAAAGGAAATGACTAAATATGAAAGGGTACAGCATATTATCTGTATCTGCTTATGGGAGGGAGCAGGAAACCTGGGTCAATGGCTACCCCAAAGGGCTACTTAGATATGAGGCTGAAAACTGCTAAAAATTGAGTTAGTTAAGCAGAAGTCAACATGAGAGACTGTCCAGAACTCAGAGAAAAAGAACAAAATTATTAAAATTATTAAAACTGCAAGTGGGACAGGTGGAAGGGATCCAATCTGTGAGCAAGAGGAATTTCAGAGAGGGACGACAGAATCACAGCAGAAGCAGTAATCAAACAAGATGAATTTCTTGATCCAAAAATAGACCCCATTCTGAAAATTAAGAGCAAGTACCACGTATCAGGCAAGCTGTTGGGGGAAAAGCAACATACCTGAATGCATTCTGATAAAATTTTAAAATGTTAATGATAAAGAAGAAATTCTGTAAGCATCCGGAAAAAGCAGTTATTCACAAAGCAATGAAAACATGAGGCTGGCCTCTGTCTTCTTTGTAACATCCAGTGTTAGAAAGAATCTCAGCCTGGTACCTCCCAGAAAGCAGAGCGGGAGACAAGGGCTTGAGTTCAGGCACTTTATGTGGGAGACTGTCAGAGTGAAACAATGAAGAAAAGCTGATAATAGGTTGCATTTTGAGTTGGTTCCTGCTATGGATGACTGGACTAGAACTTCATGCCTCTGGAAGCTTCTAAGGATTTCAGTGGGAGGATTCTCAGGATTGTCTACCTGAGGATGGAAGATAGGAACACTTATCCACCGGAACCCATCCCTCATTGGTTAAGAGTTACCCCATTGGCTACCGAGTACTGGCTGAATTCCCACAGGGCTCAGAGCCGAAAGAAGAGCAGGATTGCTGGAAGGCGGTTTCTCAGTCTTTCTTTGCCTTTCATGACAGTGATTTTTTGAAGTATACAGGCCTGTTGTTTTGTAGACGAAATCTCATAGGTTTTGAAATTTTTTGTGTGGGAAGATTGGGAAGAGTGCTACCACAGGTTAAAAAAACTGGGATTCTAATTGATGACCCACCACAAATCAGCTGTGTGTCATCTGCCTTCTCCAAACCAGTTTACTCATCTTTAAAATGGGCATAATGTTGCCTGACTCAGGAGTTCTTTGGAAGGTAAACTGAGACAATGGATATGGAATTACTTCTGTCAATAAAAGTTTGCTGCCACTAATCCAGTGCCAACAGGAGTCCTCAGTTTGGGGTGCAGTAAAAGGAGAAACTTTCTTCAGGTGAATAGTTTGCAGACTGAGGAAATGCAGCCACCTGAGAAAACCAAGAGTGCACTATTCTGAGACAAAGGGAAGATCTGCTTATATAAACAAAGTGTCTGTCCTAGTCCCTGATTGGTCCATTTCTATGTGAATAAGGAATCCAAATTTACACAGTTTGATTGGTCTAAATAGCACAGCCCTGATTGGTCAGAATCATGCATTCTGATGGGTTGTTATGGAGCCACTCTGATTGGTCAGTAAAGATGTAAACGAGGATATAGCTGTGCAGCTGTGATTCGGCAGGGCCAGTCTCAGACCACTGGTCAAAATACAATTCCAGGAACTCCTTTATAAGGTTCAGCTGAGAGTCAGGATCGCAGTGCAGGAGGCTTGTCAGCTCAGTCTGTGGCTTTTCCCTGATATGCAGTGTGTGTGATAGGCCTCTGTAAACAATAGCTGCTAGACTCTGATTATGAATTTGGGCCAAGTTAACTACAAGGGGGGCCCTTTTTGACAGGTATATATCTTCTCGGGGACCTACTTCAAACCTGCAAGGAATTATACAAAAGAAGGCATTGCTTTAAATTGTGAGTCAATGTTTCTGATTTTTAAATGTCATCATTTCTATGTGTTATTCTTCCTAATAGAAAGAATACCATTTCTGTCTTCCCTCCCCTCACCCCTCCTCTTTCCTCCTCCCTTCCCTCCTTCTCTCTCTCTCTCTCTCTCTCTCTCTCTCTCTCTCTCTCTCTCTCTCTCT
>NW_017731525.1:3168026-3176540 GCF_001890085.2 Hipposideros armiger | reverse complement strand
CACACACACACACACACACACACCTTTACCTTTAGTTTCCCTAGAATGCAACATAACAACAGAATACCCAAAGTACAACAGGAAAAAGTAATGTGTGGAAGATTTCAAGTCCTCTGTGGCTGTATCATTAGAGACATATTGCCAACTGCTTAATCAGTGGCCTTGTTCTGAGAAATGGTGGATGGAAGACATAAAATCACAGCACTAGAAAGGGCCTTAGATAAATTCCAGGTCAGAGTGTCCATGTCCCAGAGGTGGCGTGACTTGCTCAGGCCACATGGCTAATCCATGGAGCCAGGACCAGACATGCAGGTTCCCCTGCTGCTCTCACCCAGTGCTCTTTACTTCACACCCTCTTCCTGAGTTTATCCAGGCCTCAGGCAGTTAGTTCAAAGAATGCAGTCAGTGTTGTCTTTAAGCCTCGGATCTCAGGCCTTTAAAGGAAGGTCCAGCTTGGAGGGACAAGAGCTGGGCGCAGATGGCAGCTCCCAGAGGCCAACTCCTGCCGCTCACAGAGAAGGTTCTACTCAGGCAGCAGGCAGAGACACGAAGTGGCCATGACTGCTCACTATTACTTTATTAACGTATAAAACTTTATTTGGGAAAATTTCAGTCTTGCAGGAAAATTACAAAAATATGAAAATAATACAAAGAACACCCAAATGTTCTTTACTCAAATTGTTAACATTTTGTGGTAAAATACAAAATACATAAAATTTACTACCTTAACCATATATATTTTTTAAAGATTTTATTGGGGAATTGGGGGAGAGGAACAGCGTTGGGGAATGGGGAAGGGGAACAGACAAGTTGCTGTCCTTTTGTTCTTCAGTCTAGTCGTGGAGAATGTTGCTTCACTGGCCCACGTTGGTATTATCATTGCGCTTTGCCCAGGTGAGGCAGATTGGTCACCGGCCATTGAACGGCGGCTCACGGCAGCTCATGCCAGCTGCCGGCTGCTCACGCTGGCTTCCAGACACTCACAGTAGCTCATGGCAGCCCACTGCAGCAGGGACTGTAGCCTATTCCATCGCCAGCAACTCACAGCAGCCCAGCTCCAGGTTGAGCTGTTGTTCACCATCTTAGCTGTAGAGGGTGCAGCATCACTGGCCCTCATGTGGGATCTGAACTGGGGCCCTGCTGCTTAGAGCTGGCATCCCAAGCCAACTCTTAACTAGTGAGCCACTCAGCCAGCCCTATCTTAACCATTTTTAAGTATACTATTCAGAGGCATTAAGTACCTTCACGTCATTGTGCTCCCATTATCATGATTCATCTACAGAAATCTTTTAATCTTGCCATACTGAAACTGTATACCCATCAAACAATATATATACACTCTCCTTTTTCCTGAACCATTCTGTGGTGGGTAGTTGCACAGCCGGAGCCTGGAGCTGGGGAAGACAACCTTAAGTTACATCCCTCGGCCAATAAGAAACAATGAGGGAATAGAACCATATATACTGCAGAAGTGACAACCAGGCCCAGGGAAAGTTCCTAAAGTTGAGCATGCACATTAGTTAAAAGAACTGTCCTACAGCTAACTTTTCCTCATTATCATAGTAAAAAACACACACCCAAGGTGGAGATTTAAGAAGCTAATGATACATGGGATGCATGAAGTAGCATGTAGGTACACTGTGCAGGGAAGGACATGCTCGCCTCAACATACTTTGGGGAGGGAAAAAGAAAACAGGAAGGGGTGGCTCTTAATCCCAAAAGCCTATAAAACTGCTGAACCTGTAAACCTTGGGGAGTCACATCCACTCTCTTTAGGAGTGTGCTGCCTTGGTGCATCAAGCTTTGGTTTTAGTAAACCTTTCTCTCTGCAGAGCTGTTTCACCCACTCCCTTGATTTCTATTCTGAAAGGAGGACCCCTGTGCCAGTAACAATTTGAAGGTAAATTACATGCATCACCCTTTTACCCTTAGACACTTCCGTGTATATTTCCCAACAAGAAGGACATTGTCTTACATAACTCCAGCATAGTACTCAAGTGTGCAATGATGCAGCTCTTTAATTTACTCTAGGCTTTGTATTTCAATTGTGTTAGTTGACCCACTGATGCCCTTTATAGCATTTTTCATGCACAGCGAAGTCTAGAAACAGGTACTGTGTTTAGTCATCATGCCTCTTTAGCCCCTTTAATTTGGACTGTTTCCACAGTGTTTGTTTGTCTTTTATGATTTTGACTATTTTAAAGAATATACAACCCCCCCCCCCCACCACCACCACCACTGCCTTTACAAGAGCAGAACATTCATCATTTTGGTTTTTTCTGATGTTTCCTTATGGTTGCGGTCAGGTTATGCATTCTCAACTGGAATACTACATACATGATGTGTGCTGAGAGTCTCACATCTGGAGGTGCATCATGTCCAGATGTTCCTCACTGATCACCAGATCAAGGTGTTGTCTTAGTACTCCTTTGCAACTAATAAATAATAGGTGAGAAGACACTTTAAGATTATGCAAATATCTTATTCCTCATTAGAATTTCCCTTTAGATTTGGAACCTGTTGATGTCCCTTGCCAGATTCAATATCCCTTTGATGGTTACAAAATAACCACTTTTTTAACTCCCTCTACATTTCCTGGTCTGCTTTCAACAGTCTCCTGTCAGGGAGAGCCCTTTCTTTTTCTTATCTATCGGTTTGTCTATCATCTATCTATCTATCTATCTATCATTTATCTACCTATCTAATATTAGTATAAACTCATGAATTCTTTTTTTTTTAAGATTTTATTGGGGAATTAGGGGAGGGGAACCGTGTTGGAAAATTGGGGAGGGGGGCCAGCCAAGTTGTTGTTCTTCAGTCTTTGTTGTGGAGGGCGCCAGTCTCCATCTGGCTTCCTGTCGGCAGCTTGTGGCCTCTAAGCTCAAGGTGCTGTCTTCAATCTTAGTTGCGGGTGGGCTTAGCCACCATCCCATGTGGGAGTCGAACCAGCAGCCTTGTTGTTCAGAGTACACGCTCCATCCACTGAGCCATCCGGGCAGCAGCTCAGCTCAAGGTGCCGATTTCAGTCTTAGTTGTGGGTGGGCATAGCCCACCATTGAACAGGCAATCTTGTTGTTACATCAGCTGAGCCATCTTGCCACCTGTTGGCAGCTCAGCAACAGCTCAACTCGGGTGCAGCATCGCTGGCCCATATGGGAATCAAACTGGTGGCCCTGTTGCTCAGAGCTTGGTCTCTTAAGCCAACTCTTAACCAACTGAGCCACTCGGCTGGCCCATGAATTCTTCATTTTTTCAGTGGTTTATAATGAATCATTTTGGTGCCCAAATTGTCCCAGATTGACCAGGAGATGTATCTTCAAGCAGACACCTTTGTCCTTCTGACTTGCTCCTATTATTTTTTGGGGGGAACACTTCTTTCTGACATAACAAGATGTTTCAGGCTCATCTACTATGTGTCCTGCCCCAGCCCTGGAATTAATTACTATTGCTTCTTAACTAGGTAGCAGCTATAACCTCAGATGAGTATGCAGAAAGGGAAAATTACAACCCTGGAGCAGGGAGACTTTGGACGTCTCTGTGGCATAAGCAAAGTAGAGTGGATAAATAATGCAATAATCTGGCAAACAGGTTTATTATTATGAGAAAAACCAGATCCGGCATGTAAGTTATCCTGTTGCTGTGTCAACTGAATAGAATAGCGGCTTGAGGCATGGACTCTGGATTCAAATTTCAGCTGTCTCGTGCTAGCTGTCACATCCTTAATTCAAAGACTTAGTTTCTTCATCTGCAAAATGAGATTAGTAATAACATTAACAGCATAAAGTGATATAAGGATGAAATTAAATAACCCATGTAAGTGCTGAGCAGAATCTATAGCACATAGCGAATGCTCAGTAAATCACAGTTGTTATTTTCAATAATATTGGCTGGATTCTTTGTTCTTTTTCATTTTTCCTGTTTCCAGTTGAATGAAAAAAACAACCTATTCTTTTCTAGTTGAAAACCACTCTGCTGGTAAGGCCAATTCTTGTGAGTATATGTGGAGCTGAAAAGACCCTTTGGTGACATAACTTTTGCTTATATGTGTGATAGAAAGAAAATGTCTAAGAAACTATAACAAGTATTGAAAGTAATAACCCTGAAGGGTGTTCAGTAAACACTAGTGGGAACGCTCACTAGGGGGAGCTATTACAACAAATTATGTAGCGTTCCTTTGAAAACTATCTCTAATATTTTATTGATAATGTATCTTTGCTGGGAAGTGAAAATTAATAAATATTATGCTGTACTTTTGTGCAGACTATAAGTATGACAGCTGACTGACTTTTAAAAGATAAACATTAATATAATGTCGAGGGAATAAATATTTACTAAACTTTGAAAACTGTACTTGGATCTCATTTCACCTTGGCCAAAAGGGTTTCACAGAAATTGTAAGAACTAAATAATCAGTGAAGCTATATAGTTAAATAAATTTCACATTAAATAGTGCAGAAAAAGAACCATTTAAAGTAGTTGACAGCATTCTCCAAAATGACTGTAGAAAGTAAAGACAAATGACATTGTAAAAGTGATTCTCCCAAGCCTTGCTCCACAGGAGGAGGGAATACTTCTAACAGAAGAGGAGTGGCTTTGAATCAGAAATAATCTGGCAGTTTGGGACTCAGTGTGACCGAACAGCAGGGGAAAGAATGGGTCTCAGGTGACCTAGGTTCGGGGACCAGCTTTCCTGCTGTTTGACCCCAGGCAAGTCATTCAGCCTCAGTTGTGTCACCTCTAGCAGGTGAGGCCTGGAGCTCCAAGGATCCTTTGATTTCTGATACTCTAAATGGCCAACAACAAACAGCAGTAAATTTGTGTAAGTATATTTAAGGTAGTCATTTGCTTAACTTTCATTATCTTAACTTTTATAGTCACATGGTCCTTGTATTGCTCTAGGACAAATCTTCCCTAATACTAAAATCGGAGTCATAATTTATTTAAGCAAGAATTTTTTATGTGTAATTATTATTTTTTGTTCTGTTTTGGTTCTTTTTGGAGAGTAAGATAATTTCTTAGGACAGATTGAGCTAAAACATGTTTAAGCTGGCTATGTTGGTATGACTAGAAGAGTGGATGGGGGCGAGGACATAGATGAAATAAGCTTAGCCCTGAGTTGGTAATTGTTAAAGCTAGGTTCTGAGTATACCGAGGGTCATTATCTATTCTCTCTACTTTTGCATATGATGAAATTTTTCATAGTAAAAAGGTAAAAACAAATCACATGCCCCCCCCCCCGCAAAAAAAACCCTCCCAAACTCAACTGTCATCATTTAATAACTTTGAACTTAGTGTGGACCTAACAAGACATCTTTTACAAGAGAAATTTGCAGTTCCAAGTCTTTTTCTTGATGATTGGGTCTGAATGTGTTAATCAATGCTGCCCTGTCACAGCCCCTGACATAAGGAAAATGCTGAAATGTGATTTTTAAATCATAAAAATGTGCCCATAGTAATAGCTCCATCTTTTGCATAATATTTAAATCAATTCATTGATTTCCAGTTGCCTGATACTCTTATTTTAGTAACAAAATAAACGATACATAGTTCAGTGAAGTTGAAGCCATTTGGGTTCATTTGTGCTCGAAGCCTGAAGCCAATTAAGATCTGCTTCTTAGCTGCAGGCTGGGAAACAGGGCATTGTCGTTATCTTTTGTAAGGTTTGGGTTTTTTCTTTTTATGAACAGTTGCTAACCATGTTCATGAAAAGAGAAATCAAGAGGAAAACCCATTTATGTCTAGCGTAGGTCCTTTGTATATTTGCATATAAAGAATTATGAATACAGTGAATGTCTATAAACATCTTATAAACATCTCCATAAAAAAAAATAATATATCCTCAGAAAACCAAACTTCTCATCTCAATATTCTCCTTTCCCCTTTCTATTTTTCTTTTACAGCATGACTGTTCTATACTTGCTGTCCCAAGCAAGTATATTCTTTCCTTATATTCTTTTTTGAACGTGCTTCATTCTGGCTTTCGTTGTCACCGCCCTGTTCTTGTCAAGGTCATTAATGACTTTCTCTTTGCTAAATTCAAGTGTTAATTCTTAGTTCCCATCTGACTTGACCTGTCAGCAACATCTGACATGCTTGACCACTCAGTGCTCCCTGATATACACTTTCACTTCATTTTCAAATCACAAGAGTTTGCAGGTTTTCCTTATAGTCCACTAGTCACCCTTCAGTCTTTCTTGTTGGTTCTTCCTCAGATGCTTGATTTTAAAGGCTCAGGTCTCAGTCCTTGAAATCCTTCTCTTCTCTCTCCCTGCTCATTATCTTAGTAATATCTTTCAGTCTCAACTTAACTCTAAGTATCATATGAATGCAGATGCTCCCCAATTTGTATCCAGCCTGGACCTCTCCCCAGGAATTGCAAACTCCCAGATTCGACCACCTCTTTGATATCTTGGATGTAAAAAGGCATCTCAAAATTAACACGTCCAAAACAACTGCTATTCTTCCCCCCCAGTGCCCAGTCTGGTCCACCTGCACTCCACCTCACCTAAGCAAAAGGCCACTCCATTATCCCAGCTGTTCAGGCCAAATCCTTAAAGTCATCCTCTCTTCCTCTAATAACCCACATCCAATCCTTCAGTGACTCCTGTTGTTTCTACCATCAAAATATATCTAAACTCTGTCTGCCTCTCCCATCTCCATGGTTACCATCTGCTCTCTCGCCTATATTATTTCCAAAGTGTCCTAACTGGTCTTCCTTTACTCATCGTTGCTGCTTAATAGTCTATTCTCCATTCAGCTGTCAAAGTGGTTCTTTTAACACTTATATCCAGCCATGCAGTCCTCTGCTCAAAGCTCTTCTGCAGTGACACAGGGAGCCACCGGATTGTGCCTATTTCATCCCCACCACTATCTCTGTTACTCATTTCCTACTATTCTCTTCCTATCTTACTGTCCCTAGGCTCTTGCTGCCACTGAACATACCAGGTCTCAGTGCCTTTTTGCTTGCTTTCTTCCCTGCCTTGAACCATATTCCCAATGATAACTGCATCAGTCACTTGAACACATTATAGTAGTGAAGCCTTGCTTTGGTTACATTATTTAAATTGCACCCTCTACTCTGTCATCAATGACCTGCACTATATATCCCCTTCCATTCTTTTTCTCTATAGTTCATATCATCCTTTGACATAGTATTGGTTTTTACCTACTCGTTTATTATCTCACTCCCCACCCCCCACCCCCATTAGAATAAAACTCTTTGTAGGCAGGAATTTTTCTATGTTTTTTTCACTGCTATATCCTCACTGCCTAGTTCAGAGCCTGACACTTAGTGGATACTTAAATATGGATTGAATGAATAATTGATTGCACGAGTCAGCCTCCAAGTATTTCTAGTTCTTCTTGTATAAATATTATATTGCTAAATATTAATAAAACATATAACAGAGGAAGATATAGAATATCTACATGTAGAAGGGTCATAGGAGTAATAATTTCTTGAAAGAAGAGTAAGGTATGTATATTTTGTCTGAATTTTTATAACAAAAACTATGACTTTACTTGATTGTATTTGGGCAGAATTGAGGGTGGAGATGATGAAGATGAGAGAGAGAAATAAAGTTACCTTATCAAATTCCTCCTTGGCTCTGTTATTTGTATAAGACAATTTACAATTTATCAAGAGCCCCTCCATACACATTATCGTTGTGTTTAAACCTCACAACAACCTTCATGGGTAGGCATTCCCGTACCCAAGTAATAGATGCGGAAACCGGGGGGCTGCGAGAGGTTAGGGAACTGACCCAAGGCTGCATTGCTACTTAGTGACAGAGAAGGCCCAGCATTTGCAACAGAGGACATGGAATTGAGTTCTGTGTCCTTGTCTGTGAAAATGTGTTAAAAAATACCACAGGACCTTGGTAAAGTCACTTAAGGTTTGCACATGTGACATGAACAAAAATTTCTATTGAAAATGAAAAATCATGCCAAAATTTTGTCAGTACTACAGCTTGATAGTTTCACTCTACTGATTCATTATATTTTTATGATGCAGAGACAGCCATAGAATTTTAAATCATATTGTCGCAAGAGCACTTGAGATATTGTTTAGTTTATCCTGGATATTTTTCTGACAGGCCTGCAACAATAATAACAATAAAATTATTAAGCACCTGCTATCATACAGAGCATGTTGGGTCCATCACAGAGGAATGGGAAACTAGTCTACATCTAAAGGCCTCTAGAATGAGAGGAAATTTCACAGATTCTTCCTTGGTGACGTGTTTTGGTGTCGAACAATGCTCACTATGGTTGATCTACTTAATGAGATGAGAAATGTGGAAGTAGTACCTATCAGCTTTGTGACGCAGAATGAGCACGCAAAAAAAAGTATATCTAATCAGGTGGTTTATGGGCACCACACATTGCACATATGATAATCATTTTTATTTATTTATTTTTTAAAAGATTTTTATTGGGGAATTGGGGGATGGGAACAGCGCTGGGGAATTGGGGGAAGGGGAACAGACAAGTTGCTGTCCTTTGGTTCTTCAG
>NW_017731525.1:3157018-3167601 GCF_001890085.2 Hipposideros armiger | reverse complement strand
TTTTATGCCCTTACTATACTCCGTGGACAGAACTGCTCTATTCTACACCTTTGTTGCTTTGGTCAAGTGGCAGAGCTTTCTCCTTCTTCAGTTGATAAATTTGTCTTTTGGTAGTATGATCAACCCAGTGACCCTCACAAAAATGTCATAATTATTATAAAGGCCAATGTAAGCAGAGGTGTAGGGTGAACTCTCGAATAAACAGTAAAAATTAAAGTCGCGTATGCATCGGTCTCCCTGGAACAAGTGTTACTCGAGTACAGCATTTCTCAAACATTTTGATCTCAGGACTCCTTTACATTCTTAAAAATTATTGAAGACCTCAAAAAACTTCCATTTATGTGATTTATAGCTATCACAATATATTGCATTAGCTATTAAAACTGAAAACAAAAAAATTAATCAATTTAAAAGTAACATTAATAAACCTATTACATGTTAACATGGATAGCATATTTTTATGAAAAGTAACTATATTAAAGAAAAACAGTGAAAAGAGAGGCGTTTTACATTTTAGTAAGCCTCATTGAGGTCTGGCTAGCCAACTAGATTCTCATATCCATTTTTGCATTCAATCTGTTGCAATATATTGTTGTTTGCTTGAATGAATTATATGAAGAAAATCTGGACTTGCACAGATATGATATTGGAAAGAAGTATTTTAATTGCCTTTTCAGATAACTGTGTATATTCTTCTTTGATACTACATAAAAACTCAACACATACTAGTTTCTAAGAGGTTAGTTGCAACTTGGAACCTGAAACCATACCAATGAAATTTTTGTACTCTTGACATTAAATCCATCTTGCACTTTGAATGGCTCTTTTGCCCACACCTGACTTTGAACATCAAACGTTAGTCATTTGAAAATGTGGGTTCACTAGATTATGCAGATCTTCCAAATGTTGAGGCATATCATTTAAAAATATCCAAAAGAGGATCACATCTGTTGCAGGCAGAATCATGGTCCCCCAAAGGTGTTCACGTCCTGATCCCCAGAGCATGTAACTATGTTAAGTTACATGGCAAAGGGGAAGGAAGGGTGTAGATGAAATGAAGTTTGTGAATCAGCTGAACTTCAAATAGGGAGATTAGCCTGGATAATCCGGGTGGGCGCAATGCAATCACAAGGGTCTTTAAATAGTGGGAGAAGGAGGGCCGGCAGAGTGGCGCGTTGGTTAAGAGCTGGCCTGGGATGCCAGAGGGCCCCAGTTCGGATCCCACACATGAGGGCCAGTGACACTGCCCTCCACAGCTAAGATGCTGAAAAACAGCTCAACCTGGAGCTGGGCTGACGTGAGTCGCCTGCGACCACTAGGCTGCAGCCCCTGCTGCAGTGGGTTGCCATGGGCTACTGTGTGTAGCCAGCAGCCAGCGTGAGCGGTCAGCAGCCACAGTGAGCGACCATCCAGAAGCCGGCGACTGATCTGCCTCGCCCGGGAAGAGCGCAATGATGGTGCCAACTTGGGCCAGTGAAGCAACATCCTCCACAACTAGACTGAAGAACAAAAGCACAGCAACTTGTCTGTTGCCCTTCCCCCAATTCCCCAGCACTGTTCCCATCCCCCAATCCCCCAATTCCCCAATAAAAATCTTAAAAAAAAGTGGGAGGAGTTGGCAGAGAGGGTCAGAGGAAAAAGATGTGATGACAGAAGCAGAGGTCAGAGAGATTCTCTGTTGCCTGTTTTGATGATGGAGGAAGCAGCCAAGAGCCCAGGAATATGGGTAGCCACTAGAAGGTGGAAAAAGCAAGGTTCTCACCTAGAGCCTTCAGACAACCCCGCTGACACCCACGTTTTAGCCCAGTGAGACTTGTGTTGGACTTCCAGTCAACAAAACTATAAGATAAAACCTCTGTGTTGCTTTAAGCCACTAAATTTGTGATAATTACTTTTCCAATCACCAATATCATCAAAAAGTTTTTATATATTGGGAAGTGGTCAAGCTCATAGTGGCAAATACAAGTTTTCAAAAGTTTTGCTTGAAACCTTACATTTTATCATTGGCAACAAATATTGTCCCTTGTTTTCCTTGAAGTGAGAGGCTTACCTTATTTATATTTGAGAAAATGCCTGCCAAATACCCAAGTCTGTTAATTGTTCTTTCAAGTAAAAATGGTATTTTGTGGGGAAAAGTCACTAGTTCAGCTTACAGCTTAACCACAAATGAGCTTTACCTCCAGGCCACCATCATATTTTGGTGTGCACAAGTGCTTTATGTACACTTCCAATTTCATCACACAGAATCTTTAACAGATACTCATTCAAATACTTAATAAGATGGGTCATTTTTACCTAACAAGGACGTTGTTAAGTAAAACTGACATTGTTTAGTTTAGGTACAATGACTACTCGTACAGTTGGGTGCCACTACCTAAATTCATTTCGAGCTAATAGCAGTTTAAACACCATTGGTTTTATGCCATAAGTGCATATGTCAGCATAGTGAAAAAAGCAAAAGTGTCTTAGCATTGTTATGAATATATTTTTGACCTGCTGGGCGCCCCTGGAAAGGTCTTGAGGACTGTCAGGGTTCTATGGACCATTCTTTGAGAACCACTGCTGTACCATGATTTGGAACAAAAAGTATTTGTTAAATAAAATATTATTTGTTTAAAAAATTGATACCCTTTAATAGTTTGGAGGACATTAAAATGCTGCTTATTTTGAGCTTACTTACCTACTATTTTTAGGTGGTTTTTTAAAGTCATATTCTAAAAATATCTTGGAGGGACTCCCTGGTGTCCAGAAAAGAGACCTTTCCAGTATTAAAAATATTTGGAGTAAATTTTAAAAATAAAGCTTGTTGTTGAAAAATGAAGTCATAAGTTTTGAGTAAAATATAACTTCCCTTAAAAGCAAACTTATTCACTTATTTAACAAGTATTCGCTAAATGTACTAGGCACTATGTTTTGCATTGAGACGGAGAGACTAGCATATGGTACCTTCCTTTCAGGAGTTTACATTCTAATGAGGGAGATCAGAGAAATGACAATTTCAGTAACCGGGAGATAATACTACACCAGAGGTGAGCACAGAGTGCCATGGAAACACACAGAAAGGGCACCCAGCAGACCAGGGAGGGTGTGAGGTGGGAGGCTCTGGGAGGCTTCCCAGGAGCTGGCAAGGGCACTGAGGCAGAACTGCTGACCGAGTAGAAACTGAGTGTGTGAAGGTGAGGAAGGGGTGGGGAGTGGAGTTTAGTTTTAGGGAGCAGCATGTGTGAAGGTTTAGCAGTGAGAGAGCTCAGCATATTCTGAAAAGTGCAGATAGATAGTCAGCTGGGAGTACTGAGTTGAGTGTGAGGGTAGGGAGGGTTGGTAAACTTGGTAAAAGGCTCCCCTAGAGAGACAAGCAGGCACCAGAGCAAGAAGACATGACCTTGTCTTTTGTAGCAAGGAGTTGCTCTTTGTGCTGAAGACCTTAGGGCTCAAGTTTCTAGATGGGAGTTCCACTAGGGCTGGGCCTGATTGTCCCCAGGTCTTTCAAAGCCCTTCCCTCTTACTCTTCTGTGTGACCCTGCAGGCTGCATTTCCCAGGCTCCAGTGTCCACTGGCTTCTGGTTTGGCCAAAGAGAGGTACTGCTGGGGAATTGGATGGTGGTGGGAAGGCTGAAATCGGTGTTCTCCATGGCTCTTTTCACCTCGGCAGCATGGCCAGCTGTATCTCTATCTGCCCTGTGGCCTCATCTCTCTTTGTACAGGCTGTTGTATTGGGTTGTCGGAAAAGTCATGATGCATTTTTGCAATGAAAACTATAGAAAAAATATGTCATGACTTTTCCGACAACCCAATAGTTCCTACTTCTGCTGGATGAGTCCAGACTCGGCTCCAGTAATAGTCCTAGTTCTCTTCGTCTGCCGCACCCCCGCCCCGCCACCTTGGGGTGGTAGCGGCCCTTCCTTCCGCTGTTGCTCATCTCTGAGTTTCCTCTCCATCCTTTCTCTGACTTCTTAGCTCTTTCATCACCTGTGTAATCAATTTTCAGTATGAAATTACATCTGCTTTTAGAAGTAGTTTGTTTCCTGGCTGAACTTTGAGAAGAAGAAGATATAACTGATTAACATTTGGGTAAGATCATTCAAATTGCAGGGGCAACGTAAATTGCATGGAGGGAGACTGAAGCAGGGAGACCAACCGAGGGTGATGGACTTAACCTAGGTGAAGCATGCTGAGAGGTGGAACATAGGCAGTGTCCAGAGTTTAAAATGAAAAGTGGTTAATTTGAGAGATGTTAGGAAGGTTGAGGCCACAATGGATTGTGCCTAACTGTCAGAGAGAAGTTAAAGTTCTAGCTTGGACAAAAGGGTAGAGGGTGGGGCCATTCCCTGAGGTGGGAAATACTGGAGAAGATAGAAAGATAGAGGTTTTGATTTTGGACCTACGGATTTTGAGGAGTCTGTGAGACCAGCTCTTGGACAGGTACAGCTTAAGGAAGAGATTTGGGCTGGAGAAGTCTGTGAGAGAATCATCCAAGTCTCTCTGGTATTCACAACCACAAAAGGTGCAGAGATCATACAAGGTAGTGAGTAGAATAAGGACAGAGAGGAGAGGCAGGGGGGAGATAGATGAGAAGAGAGGTTTTGGGGTGCCTACAAAGCTGTCAGCAGCCCACTTTAAGATTTACGGCAATCCACAGCTCCTTCTTGGCCTTTTGATGCAGAGCACCTACTTTCAGCGGAGGCTAGTTAGAAGAAACTGGGAAACACTAGTTTGAGTGAAGGACAGAGGTTAGAAGGTAGTTTCAAAGATAGTCACTCAGGCATGTCCCCCGGAGACCTGACACTTGAAATTGCTGCTTCAAGATCTCTGCATTAAATGAGAATTCAGTAAATATTATCAAAACTCAGTGTTCCTAAGTACTAATAAATTGGGCCAGTCCTTAGGTGTTTCAAGAAGGAAGAGATTGCTCTAAATTGTCAGGATCAGAAAATTATTTGTACAGGTGAGGATGGACTGGGCCTTTAGAACACGACTGAGGTTTATACAGCAGGAGAGGAAGGGCAGGCAATTCCTTTGTGGGAGAGAGAGGCCAGCAAAATGGCAAAGAAATGAAACTGTATCTGCTCCAGAGACTGAGAGAAAATAATCTGGAAGAAAGCAGAGCTTATAGGAGAAAGTTGGGGCAAATATGGCAGCTCCAGAATAAAAATGTCAACTTGAAAGACTGTCATGATGAGGAAGAATTTAACTTTTCTGTATGATGCCAAAAGATGCCAGCCGAGCTGTAGGACTAAGTTACAGGCGTCAGAGTTTAGCTCTGCCAGAGATACCCAGAGATGAGTTGTTGTCCTGCCCTGGGAGGCAGTGAGTTCTCTGTTATTGTAAGTGTTCAAGATGGACAGAGGGTGCTGGAGAGATGGCACCAGATTTATTTTTTTCCAAACTATTTTTCAAGGCCCATTAATGGGTCATGAAATCAATTTAGTGTGTTTCTAATTTTCTGGGGCTGCCATGTAACAAAGCTCTGTAGACTGGGTGGCTTAAGTAACAAAAATTTATGGTCTCACAGGTCTGGAAGGTAGGTGTTAAAAATCAAGGTGTATTGGCAGTGTTGGGTCCTCCAGAGGGCTGTGAGGGAAGGAACTGTTTCAGGCCCTTGTCCTTGGTTTGTAGAGGGCTTTCTTCTCCCTATGTCTCTTCACGTCGTCTTCCCTCTATGCATGTCTCTGTATCCAAATTTTCCCTTTTAATAAGGACACCAGTCATACTGGATTAGGCCTACACTAATGGCCTTACTTTAACTTGATGACCTCTGTAAAGACATCATCTCCAGATAAGGTCACCCTCTGAGGTACCCCCTGGGGATTAGGACTTCAATATATGAATTTCAGGGGAGACACAATTCAATTCATAGCATGTATCTTCATCATAATTAAAAAAAACAAAATAGGATAGAATAGAAAATATTACAGAATATCAAATCTCTGTGTGTGTGTGTGTGTGTGTGTGTGTGTGTGTGTGTCTTGGATTGCAATATAAAATGTCATAGTTAAAATTTCTAAAGCTGAGAATTTGGACTTTGGACTGAGGGAAAGTTCACAGGAGGGTGTCAGAGCAGTGTTCCCTTCCACTCAGACATGCGAAAGATGAATCGGAGCTACTCTGAAAGATGAGCTATTCCGTTTTGCTACCTGCTTCTCAGGGGCCATCTGCCCAGCATGGCCTAGAGTTACCTTGGCAGTTCATGTCGGCAGTGCCTTCTGATCCATGCTGGTGTGTATGGGAGTAGTACCCCTTATCCCCAGGTTAGCTTTCTATGGCTTCAGTTATCCGCGGTCATCTGAGGCCCGAAAATATGAAGTGGAAAATTCAGAAATACACAATAAGTTTTCAATTGTTTGCTGTTCTGAGTAGTGGGATGAAATCTCAAAACATCCTACTCGATCTGCCGGGGCTGTGAATCAACCCTTTGTCCAGCATCTCCACCCTGTACAAGCTCCTTGCCCGTGAGTCACTGCTCAATAGCTGCTTCAGTTATCAGAACTATCAGTTATCAACTATTGCAGTTATCACAGTGCTTGAGTTCAAGTAACCTTTATTTTACTTAATAATGACCCCAAAGCTTAAGAGTAGTGATGCTGGCAATTTGGATATGCTGAAGAGAAGCCATAAAGTGTTTTTTTAAAGTGAAAAGATGAGTACAGTAAAAGAAGATATTTTGAGAGAGAGGCCACATTCGCATAACTTTTATTACAGTATGTTGTTAAAATTGTTCTATTTTATTATTAGTATTGCTGTTAATCTTTTACTGTGCCTAATTTATAAATTAAGGTTTATCATAGGTTTGTATATATAGGAAAAAACATAGTGTATATATAGCTTGGTACTATCTGTGGTTTTAGGCACCTACTGGGGGACTTGGAACATATCCCCGTAGATAAGGGGGGACTGTATGTGTATACTGCCTGCTTTTCTTCTCCTGTGTGCTGTGCACATTTGCCTTTATTAAATTTTATGATATTGGTGCTGGAATCTCTTTGTGCTTTTTTTTTTCACAATGCTTTTACTCTTACTTAAAATTCCATTTGTAAAAACTAATTTATTCTAAGCCTAACATTAAACTGAGTTACATGATATGAACTATATCTTATCTTTGTTAAGGGAAAATATTAATTATAAAAATATGGCTGTGTGGAAGCATACCATATTTCAAGTAATCGTGGTATTAGTCAGGGCTGAAAATATAAATCACATCACCTTCTGCTTGGAAACTCTAGCAAGGGTTCCAGGTGAAATTTCCCGTGATAGTTCTCTACTTATTGACAGAGGAGGTAGGACTGGTCTTGGCTGTGTGTATTCTATGCCAGAATAATGCTTCACTTTACTCAGATTTTAATCACATTTGTGACTTGGCATCTTTAGTCATCTGGGTGACTGTATTTTTTATGCATTTGAATCAATTGACAGGACAATATGTCTTTTTATATAATTGCAGTTTCTCCTAACTGTAGAAAGGGGTACCCATTGGGTGCTGCTTTCCTAGTCAGGTCTCAAAAGCAAAAGTCAGGACGAAGTGATGCAAATAGATGGCTCAGAGTAGGCTGCTTTCAGTCACACAAAATGGATAAACCTGTTTCTTTTTAGTTAAAAAAAGAAAAAAATTCTATGCATCATGATCAGTGCTGTGTGTAAACAGAACCCAGGGTGGCTCTTTTGCAGGTGAATTACTCAGGGCCTGAAAGAGGTAAAGTATGTGATGTGTCAATTAAGGATAGAGATTAAGGCAATACAAGCCTGTCACAGAGCTGTTATTTTGTGTTTCATCTTCCTTCCTGTTAATTGAATCTTGATTAGGAGTCAGAGAGGATATTAGGAATTTCTATCTTGATTCACCATTATAATAAGCTCTTTAAGAAAAACCAATAGATTTTTTTCCCCCCTGAGTAATTGGTTTGAATGTAACTCCTTTGTCAGCAATTCTGAATTTGGGGCACAGCTTTACTTTTTAAACTATACTGATATAATAAAAGTGAGAAATATGAACTGTATTTTAACTGGTGGAAGAGATTGTCACAGCCATAAGCTACTTACAAAATATCTCTTATCAGAAGTGCAGATAGGGCCGGCCGAGTGGCGCATTGGTTAAGAGCTGGCTTGGGATGCCAGCTCTAGCAGCAGGGTCCCGGTTAGGATCCCACATATGAGGGCCAGTGACACTGCCCTCTACAGCTAAGATGCTGAACAACAGCTCAACCTGCAGCTTGGGCTGCCGTGAGTTGCTGGCGATGGCGTAGGCTGCAGACCCTGCTGCAGTGGGTTGCCATGGGCTACTGTGTGTAGCCAGCAGCCAGCGTGAGCAGCTGTCCAGAAGCCGGCGACTGATCTGCCTCCCCCTGGAAAGAGCGCAACTATGGTGCCAACTTGGGCCAGTCAAGCAACATCCTCCACAACTAGACTGAAGAACAAAACGGACAGCAACTTGTCTGTTCCCCTTCCCCCAATTCCCAGCACTGTTCCCATCTCCCAATTCCCCAATAAAAATCTTTTTAAAAAAAATAAAAAGAAGTGCAGATAAAAATGATCACATTTACTGGGCCATCTCTAGTCTCTATAAAACCTGAGATATAGCCAGACTGGCATAGAGAAGGATGTCTTCCTTCAGCAAGCCCACATCTGCACCCTAGAAAGATAGGAGCCAAATAGTGGACCAATAAGGAAAAGGATTCAAAGGTCAGCCTCTTTGCTTTCAGAACATCACCATTTAGGAATCACTCAACAGTACAGCTTCCAGTGCAGGGTGAGTGACACTAGGGAAACTCCAAGTCCTAGCCATCCAATCCTGAAAAATTCATGCAGTCCATGGGTGGCTCCACCCTGCTACTAAGTAATCTTTTTATTTCTCTTCCTGATCTATTCACAAATGTACTTATCTTGGCAACTTTCTTGAATTTTCTCCCTTCTGACATTACCAACTCTTCCCTGAATCTTTCTATCAAATGGATAGTCCCAGAGTACCTGATAGAAGTTCTCTTACTCTACTCTCCTATCCTAAATAGCTGTGTTTCTTTACATCTAATCTTGCCTCCTTCGACCCCAGAGAAAGAATTACCTTTCTTCTTATTTTCATCCTCTTGGATGTTTCTTATCCAGCCATCCCCTTCTTCGTTAGAATCTTCTATCTATTCCATTGCATTTTCTTCCTTCTGGCTTACAGTAAATATGCACAAGAATATCTGAACTAGGGGAAAACACACAGGCACACACTCAGAAGTAAAAAGGCCCTGTTTGGATCAGATTCTGGCTCCCCTGCAGCTTTCTGTCTGTCCAGAGGTTCTCTTCTTGATGAACTCCTGCCCATAGCAGTAGTCGACCCGGCCACTAACATGGTACTTATCAGTTAGTCTCTGCCTCGCATTGCTCATTCTCTTTTTACATGTAAGAAACAAGTGACTAGTAGGCTTCTTTAAGAAGAGACTTGGTGGTTTTTGTTGTATCGCTCAGCACCTAGTGATGTGAGATCAAGACTATATTCTATGTTTTCAAAGTCAAGAAGGAATTGATGTTCTGGATACTTAGACATATCAAAGAAAAAACTAGTTTTATTGAAAATACTAGGATAATTCAATCAGAAGTAGATGTGTGATGTAGTATCTAAATAATAATGCAGGGACCCTCATCAGGACCTTTTTACTGATGAGTCCCAGGGTCCCTTCTCAGATCAGGGCAATCTTTTGTTCCCTTTTGTCATGACTGCAGGCCCTAGGAATTAAATTTACTTGCCTCTCTTCTTGGCAGCTGACACCACCCATCCAATTTTTTAAACTCAGAGCCTGTCAAAGGTTGAGAGGGGACCAAGCTACCTCCATTTTTTTAAAAAAAGTTTATTGGGGAACAGTGTGTTTTTCCAGGACCCATCAGCTCCAGCTCAAGTAGTTATTTCAATCTAGTTGTGGAGGGCACATGAATTCCAAAATAAGATTATAAAAATTCTAGTTATTTACTTTTAGCAATTTAGCACTTTTGACATGTGCATTGTTATTATTTACAGGATAATTATAGGACTTATTAAAAATATTAATGTAGATCCTATAAATGCTATATGGTTGTGTAATGGGACATGGAATTAAAATGGAAAGATGATTGTCTTTTTCTTTCTATTGATCAGTGTATGTGATTATCTGTGATTGTGTGCATTTTCTTTCTTGGAGGTAACTTCCAAAGTCTAAATGTGAGGCCCTTTGTGTATAGCCTTCCAGCACTGCATGCCGCTTCCTTCAGACATACAGACATACAGACACACATGCCAGTTGATGTCCCATGTTTGGAGATAAGATCTCCCCAAGACCTGCTCAAGAGTGGTAGGAAATCTCCCAGCTATCACCCTAAATATAAATACACAAAACCACTAGACTTTGAGGGGTGAAAACAAAAACCTAGTATGCTTAAGTTATTAACTTTGGGAAATTTTATAAACGTTTTATATTCCTACTTCCTCTGTGTACTTCCTGGGCTGACGTGGAACTTGGAAGCTCTGTGATTATGTTCTCCACTCTCTGACATATTCTGAAGTCAAAACTTAGCAAAGCCACTGCCATGTTTTTACTCCATCTTTTGTGAAGACCCTTTGCTCCAGCATGGTC
>NW_017731525.1:3126041-3156778 GCF_001890085.2 Hipposideros armiger | reverse complement strand
TCCACTCTCTGACATATTCTGAAGTCAAAACTTAGCAAAGCCACTGCCATGTTTTTACTCCATCTTTTGTGAAGACCCTTTGCTCCAGCATGGTCTTTTCCCTGGGCCCTGAGATGCTCAGTGTAGTCACACAGTCCTACCCTGCGCTCCTGTCACTAAAGTTTTCTCTTAAGTCAGGATCTGATAACTCATTACACCTGGACTTATGTGATTGCTAAGGTATACTTCTCAGGATTTATAATTTTAACCAAATAAAAAGCCTTACTTTTAAAAAAGAATAATTTATAACATACTATAGTGCTATATAGAATATAAACTACCCTTGTTGACTATTCCGGGATTTAAGCTTCTGATCTGATATTCTGCTGTAAGGCATTTTCAGATTTGATATAGAGATCTAGACAGAACTGGTTTGTTGGTAACTAAGGTTTTGCTTCTTGCTCCATGCCCTTAATGTATAGAAATAATGAAATGGGGGGAAGTCATCCACTTGCTCTATTCATCAGCCTATGATGTATATTTATCTATAAAAGAATGAACATGATATTGAAGCACTCTTTGGCAAAACACCTAATCCTTCAGGGAAAAAGGATACAGCGTCTAGCACTCCTGCTCAGAATTTTAATGATAAACTTTATTATAGTTTAGTGTATCATTGGCTTGCATTTTTGTAATTTTACAAGAAAATTTCCGTTTCCACATATCCATTAAATATCTGATTCATTTTCTTGGCTCAAGCTAATGCCTTATAGCTATATCACCAGCAACCAGTGTCTGCATTGGACAAATATAAGACTAAGTGTGATTAAGCTATTAAGTATTTTTAATTACCTTTTACTGTTCTTTGGGTATAGTGTGTTTTTGAGGAAGCAGAACAGAATTGGAGTAACTTGATATTACAGAGCTTTCTAGAGCAAGCGTATGGACTTGGATTCATTATAATTGGCAGAGCTTCTACTGTACAGAGTCTTGCGACAACATCTCAGTTTTCTTGCTCTAGTGAATGTCATCATGAACACATTTACAGTGTGAGTTATGGCGAAGGACGAAAAATTTTAAATCTTCATAGCGTTTTTATGTTCTGTCTTCCTTTTTGGTAATCGGATCTTGATTAAGAGGTAGAATTAACACCCAGTAGGACATCAAAATTTCTTGGCTCAAATCCTCTACATATCTTTTCTTTGTCTCTAGGACAGACAAGCATTGATTTATATACTTTATGATTCCTAAGCAACAGAAAGTATCTGAAATGCATATTTGTTGTTTTTCTACAAGCCAATTGTGCTTACATATGAAACATAAGGTAAACTTGGAAGGAAAAATTGACATCATTTTTTTCATATTGCCTTATCATCTTTTAATTTAATCATCCTTTTATTACCATGCCTTCTCTTCTGGTATCTATTCCTTTAGTGACTGGCAGTGTGTCACTTCCTTCCCCGCAAATTTCCTTAGGTGAAGATAATAGTGACTCCTTCTACACATCAGAGCATTTTGCTCTTGGTGCTTTTCGCACTCTCTCTTTTTAAAAAAATAGTTTAATATGTTTCATTTGCCATAAAAAACACCCATTTAAAGTGTAAAGGTTTTTTTTAATATATTCACAGAGTTGTGCAATCATCGCCACAATCTAATTTTAAAACATTTTAAATATCCCCCAAAGAACCTCTGGCAGGGAATTACAACCTTCATCCCCATTCCATCCCCAAGGATTTTCTGTTTCTATTTTCTGTTTCTATGGATTTACCTATTTTGCACATTTCCCATAAATGGAATCACACAATATGTGTTTTTTTGTGACTAGCTTCTTCACTTAGTGTAAAGTTTTCAAGGTTCATCCATATTGTAGCATGAATCAGTACTTCATCCCTTTTTATGCCAAATAATATTCCATTGTATGGATATATTATATTTTATGTATCCATTCATTATTTGATGAACACTTGGGTTGCTTCTACTTTTTGGCTGTTATAAATAATGCTGCTCTGAACATTAGGTGTGAAAGTTTTTAATAGACATATGTTTTCATAGATGTTTTTTTTTTCTTTTTTTTTTTTTTAAAGATTTTTTTTTTATTGGGGAATTGGGGGGATGGGAACAGTGCTGGGGAACTGGGGGAAGGGGAACATACAAGTTGCTGTCATTTTTGTTCTTCAATCTAGTTGTGGAGGATGTTGCTTCACTGGCCCAAGTTGGCACCGTCATTGCGCTCTTCCCTGGTGAGGCAGATCAGTCGCCGGCTTCTGGACGGCCGCTCACTGCGGCTGCTGGCCGCTCACGCTGGCTGCTGACTACACACAGTAGCCCATGGCAACCCACTGCCAAAGGGGCTGCAGCCTACGCCGTCGCTGGCGACTCATGGCAGCCCAGCTCCAGGTTGAGCTGTTGTTCAGCATCTTAGCTGTGGAGGGCAGTGTCACTGGCCCTCATATGTGGGATCCGAACCAGGGCCCTCTGGCATCCCAAGCGAGTTCTTAACCATCGCGCCACTCGGCCGGCCCCATTAATAGACATATGTTTTAATCTAGTTTTTTTAAGGAGAGGAAAACCAGACCCAGGGTGCTAGAAGCTAGGCTTCTGATTCCTAATAAAGCACTCTTTCTACTAATTATATTCCAGAATTATTAGAAATACAAGTTATTTTTAAACCTCTGGTATCCCAAATTGCTTCTGTTTCTCGACTCAATTTGCATCCAAAATGTAGGAACATCTTTTGAATTTTTTCTTAAAATATTTTGAACATATTTGTCTTTGCCCATGTATTTCTTTATAATCCAAATTGCAGATAGACAGTGATTCCATTCTTCTATTGGGTTGCGGAAAAGTCATGACACATTTTTGCAGTGAAAAACACAGAAAAAATACGTCATGACTTTTCCGACAACCCAGTAGTAAGTCTTTGTGACCTGTTGGCTGTAATATAATTATTTTAAATAATGAATAATTGTGAAGGAATTCTGGAGAGTGTTCTGGAATGAACCACCCCTCGTTATGTGCCTTAGAATGCTGAGGAAATGGGTACTATGCAAAATGACTTGGTGGTAATAAACATAATGTAAACTATGTGAAATTAAAATTGAGTGCCTAAATAAGCTGCAATCACAAGTGTGCTGCAGTTCTCCAGGTACAGAAACCGCATACAGCCAGCAGGTAGAAGCTCCCAGAAAGCACCCCACAGCCACTGGTTACACTGTTTACACTGGTGCCCTCCTTCAGCGTCTGCTAGGCTTCCTCACTTGTTTCCTAGTTCCAGCCCCACAATCTGGTTCATATCTGCCTTTAGGTTGCCCTTTTGCATATACCTGGGTATTGGCCAATTATTAGACCCATAGACTATACGGCATTGAAAAGCACCACAGAAATTACCTAAGTCAACTCTCCTTATTTTGAAGATGAGAAAAATTAGGCCCACGAGGTTAAATAACCTGCTGACCGAAACCCATACTGTTCCAGGACTCCTAAATTCTATTCCAGGCTAATCCCAACCAAGCGAGGCCTAATATTATTTTTAGAAATTAAATTTTTATTTGAATAATTTAAAATAGAATTCAGTAAGCTCCAAAATCGTTTTCAATGTTTTTCTTATCTAAGAAAATGTGAATTTCTTTTTTTTTTCTGTAATGGAATGTGCAAAGGTTCACTTTATATATTTACTTAACAATTTACAATTTATGGCTGATTCCATATGCATATAAAAAATTTTTTTTTCAGTTATCAGAGGGGCAGTTTAATACAGTGGTTAAAAGAAAGGCCTCTGAAACCAGACTACCCCCCTGGGTTTAAGTCCCAGTTTGCTCATTTAATAGCTGAACAACCTCGAGCAAGTTCTTTAACTTCTCTGTGCTTTGATTTCATTTTCCTTAGAATGCGGGCAATTACAGAGTTGTTGTTGAATTAATACTGCAAAGTATTCAGAACAGTAAACACTCAGTGTTAGCTATTGTTATTATGTCATAAAATTCTGAGGACCTCAAGGGCTTAGTCCTAAGTGGAAAAATCAGGGCAGGAACCCTGGCACTGGAGCATGATGCCTCTCTGCAAGATGATCGTTTGCTGGAGTAAGCTGAACCCAGGTCTTCTGACACATGTGCAGGGCCCCTGTCACTTCACAGGAGGGTAAGTGGGAGATTTTAATGCCAGATCTGAACCTGCTTTAATAAATGAATAAAGCAGGTTATAAAAATGGGCTGAAAAAAAGTGCTTAAGGACATACTATCACATATTCAATATAATCTCAACTATTAAAAAAAATCATAGGGGCCGGCCGAGTGGCTCAGTTGGTTAAGAGCTCGCTCAAGAGTTTGAGCTCTGAGCAACAGCGGTTTGATGCCCCACCCAAGCTGAGCTGCTGCTAAGCTGCCAATAGATAGCAGGATGGCTCAGCTAAAAAACAAACAAACAAACAAACAAACAAACAAAAAAACAAAAAAAACAAATCATAGAATAAAGATTGTAGAAAAGACAGCAAGCAGATATTCCAAAATATTGGAAGCGTTTGCCACTGAAGGTAGGATTACGAGTGACTGTGTTTTTATAACTCTCTGTACTTTCCAAATGCTCTGTCTTGAGCATTTGATAATCAGGGAGGAAAAGTAGAAAAAGAAAATTATTCCAATAAAAATTGAAATTTGCTTTATCACAATAAGTCAAATAATGGAGTGTAAGGAAGGGTAGGTGAGGAAGAAACATTTACAATAAAATCCAAATGTTCATTTTAGAGGGCTTTTGTTATTCAATAAAGCAAGAACTGCCAGACCCACAGTTCACTTCATGAATTTTGCATGTCAGATAAAAATTAAGCAAATGTTAATCCAAGAGCAGGCAGTTACACAAAGGCAGACCACCTCATTAAGGAAATAAATACAGCATGTACTTTTAACACAGCATGCCGGCTTGCTTCTCCACACCGAATGAGCTGCTTATAAGTTTTTTCCACAAGAGGGCGGTAACTGCTCAGGCTTTCTTTAAAATGGTGCGCGAGGGAACCAGGCACTGTAATCCAAGCAGGTACGCAAATAAAATAACTTTTCTCACCGCAGAATAAGGAGCCACACACGTGCGGCGGCTGAAAGGACTAATACTGACACGCTCACGCACATTCAAGTCAGAAGGGACAACTTTTACCAGGACATAAAGAGGAACTAGTTTACAGACTTGAAAAATTACCTAAATTACATTCAATGGACCTTATTTTTATACGTCCAGGTAAAAATTTTTCATGGCCGTTTACATCAGATTCTGTTTAATCTGATGGATCAAACTAGACTAGCATTTTATTATAGGAAATTGTAGCGGCCCACAGACATTCTTTAAAGCTCATGATTCAATGCCAGGTCCTTGTTTTCCAGAATATACTTCAAAGCCAATGGGTTCCCTGTAAGCAAATGGGTCTCTGCAGAAAATGCTTGGGGGATGGGAGGGGTTATACACACATACATGTGCTTTGCTGAAGTTACCTGTGCTTTGCTGACGCTCAAGATCGGTTTTCTCTCTAGTAGGTCATTGGTGCTGTCTTGTATTTTACTCTTATTCCCGAATTCGGGTTTTGACATTGCAGACATTTCTGGGCTTGATCTTCTTGGATCTTTCGGACTCCTCATTCCCTTCCGAGGACACTTATTCCCCCAAGAGAAACTCAGTACGGATTCTGTGATGGTGCGTCCTGCTGCCATCCTGAAGATGGTTAAGGGATGTCCAGGCTTGAGATTGGAGACCTTTTCCGTAGTAGAACCCACAAGGCTGTCGCTTCCCTCACTTGTTTTGTACTGGCGTCCGTTGGGAAAGCGCTGAACACAGGACCCTACAGTGCTCTTCGCCAGCAGCCATTTGTTGGCCCCTGTCTCCCGCAACCCTTTCCAAATCGTCTTATTAATTCCTGGTCAGTAGAAGCAGCAGTCAAACGTCCAGTTCCCACTCCACTGCACTTACAGGAGGTAAAATAGACACGCTCTCCTTCTTCCTCGGCTCTCCTTCTCCTGGACTGGGCTGTTTCAAGCTTCGGGACATTTTTTTTTTCTCCCTGAAGTTTCTACTTAGCCTACCGCTTGAACCCCTGTTACAACATTAACATAAACCCAGAGGGCCTCGGGTTCCACCCAAACAGGCCCAGTTGTGCGCCGAAGTGGAATTATTAAAGAAATCATCTAGACAATTCAAGCAAACATTTTTTAGAGAGGTGTTTGGCCTGAACGCCCACATAATTTCCTTCATTCCCCCCTCAACCCCAACACATACACTCACACCTTTTGTGAGTAGGAAACTCGCTTCCTGTGGCTACACTTGAGAATCCCAACATTTGACATTAATATATTTGGAGAAGAATGGTTAATATTCATCCCGAACTCTGGATATAAGTGCATTTAGCTGAGATTTCATTTGCATTCATTCCGTGAGTTACCCTGAATTTTGTGGCTTTTCTATCAACTTAAAACAAGCAACAAAACGCGCCAGGCGCTTCTGAGTTAAGGGTGAAACCGAGGGTAAGGAAGTCCAGTGGGTGGCGCAGGCTAAAGCAGTAACTTGCAAACAGGTGTGGCTGTTCTCAGGCTCAAAGAAAGTTGAGGAGCGCCTCGCCTTTCCTCATCCCTGCCTGCCCTATTAGCCTTTTTTCCCCCTTAACCTCAGAATTTGCCAAATCGCTTTCATTTATTTTTCAATTAAAATGCAAATCATTCGCTTTCAAACACAGCCCCCCTCCAAATATATATATCAAAGATGCGACGGGGGGCGCGTCGGGACCACGTGTTACACGGTCCATTCCTGGGGGTGGCTTAGAAATGTATGACTATGTTAGGTCTTGGGCAGAAAACTGTGCAGGCTGGGGGTTCCTGCAGGCAGAGTACGTCCTGACTCTTGGGGCGTTTGTAAGCCCTGTGTAAGACGGCCCAGACCAGAACCCGGCCTCCCGCATCAGCATCGGGATCTGCTAGTCTAGGACTCGGGCCCGAGAGTGGTTTCAACTCCTTAGGGGCAGGGCCATCTCTCCGGGCGAGTAACAGGGTCAGCCCAGCCTCTACGAGGATGCCCCTTGCTTTCCCTGCTCCCAGCTGGAGACAGACGGAGCAGATCGATGACCAGCAGCACCAGACAGAGGAGAGGGCACCGGCCTTCCTTCAGCGCCGCGCAGGAATACACACTGCCCCCACGCGAGATTCAGGCACTCGGGGCTCACTCCCGGGGACCCAGGTACACAGATTCCTTCATCTTTTTTATTGTCACAATTGAGAACAATGCTGCTATTTTAATTCCGCAATGTGAATAAAAGCAGTCGATGGAGACTTCTTATGCACGCCCAGTTTTGCAACTATTTACCAATGGCCATTAACCTGGAGTTGGGTTCTCTCTCTCTCTCTCTCTCTCTCTCTTCTGTCTCTTCCCCCCCCACCCCATATCAGATACTAAATTTACAATAGGAAACTGTTCAATTCTTTCTCAGGTTACAATATTTACATGAAATAAAGGGGGTCGCTTTTTGAAATTGGAATCTTTGGGAATCACTAGCTTCCTTCACTTGCCATTCCTACCTAGACCTTGAGAATACGGTGCCTGGCAGGGGGGAGACAGGGGGTCATTGGTGGCCCAGGCACCGGGTCCAGGCGGAGATTGTGTGCCACCGCCGTGTTGGAGTCTCCCGAGGAGAGAAAAAGTTTCGTTTGTAACGAAGTGAAAGGCAGAGGGGCGCAACACCCGGGCCAAGGCCGGCGAGGTGCACCATCCTCCCGCTGGGTTAAGACAGACAGCTCAGCAGAGCATCTTTGCGGGGGGAAATGCAGATGGGCCCTACATCAGCTCTCTTCTTACCCGACTCAGCGTAATTCTCGCAGAGGAAGGGCTTCACCTTCTCCCAGGTCAGATTCTAAGGTCTATTGAAATGATGGATTTAGCCCAGTCTGGAAGTTAATGAAGAAGGGTGGAGAGAGCAGAGGAGGGGGACCAAATGAGAACAACATTTAAAAAAATCCCTTAAGTGAATAATAAAAGTGGCAAAAGATAAACAAAAATTAAGAAAAAAGAAAAACCAGCTCAAGCTCAACCTGCTACCCTTAAAAGGCCAGTGCTTTGGAAACGGAGGTTATTAAAGCGGCTCAAACCCTCCCTGCTTTTCGTGCTTGGACCCCCACGTGAGTGTTTTGGCACACAGAGCAAACTCCATCCATGGGTGGTGCCGCTCAAGTTTTACTCTTGAGCTATTTCTTTCTGTTTCTTGAGAATTAAATTTGGACTTAATGATCTCATCCAAATTGCTGTAATGACCATAACCCAATGGTGTGTTACTTTCACATCCCGAAATTTCAAAATTCTGCAAGGGTCTTCCTCCTTACGTACACAGCTCAACCCTGCGGGGAATTTAAAGACCCGCCAGGGATAGAAGAGACTGAGAAGGGAATAAGGAAACTGTCCTCCAACTCTGTTTTAAACCTTTGGCATCCATCACCACAGCCCTGAAGTCGGGACATCTCCATCTCCCAAAACAACCCTGCAGTGGAGGGAAACGGGCTAGAGTTTCGGATACGGTTTTAAGGACTTAACAGTCCCCGAGGGTAAACAGATACTTCGGTATCTAAAGGCTCCACCTTACGCAAAACAAATAACAATAACCAAAGGGGAGAAAAGTTAAAAAGAGAAAAAGCTCATTGCTCTCATGTCTAAACATCCCACGAGAGGTAAATAATTCCCATTAAGCTGATTCCGTTACCAGCGAATTGAGTAAAACTATAAATGATAACGATTGCGGGGAGACTCAGGAATGAAAAGAAGAGTAAAAGAGAAAGAACAGAGAAGGAAAGTGGGATGTGGCAAGGATGGGAGAGGGCGCTCCTTCGGCCTACAAGGAGATTAAGGACATCTATAGGCTTAAGGAACAACAAATTAATTTGCACAATTCTGGGAGAGCCCAGATGGCCTTTAATTAATCCCTTCAAAAGAAGGAGCTAGGCCGGGGCTGCGCCGGCTGCCTGCTCCATTAGCTCCATTTTACAAGGGACCAGACTCTGTTCGAGGTGAGGCGCCTCAAGCTTGTGGGGGAAGGGGGTAGGGTAAAGCGAACAGAAGAGGGGGGAGGCGAGGGAAGAATATGAACTGCTTTTCCATAAAAGGGCTGGGTTTTCATTATTCTTCCCTTTAAAAAGTAATACCCTCTTCGTCTCTACTCCCTCCTCCCCTCTCCCATTTTATTTAACACAATTAATTGAGGCGTCCACTGGCCCCGCGGCGGAACCGCACCACTCGCCAGGCCCCGCCCCCTGACCCCACCCACAGGAGGGATGGAAGTGGGAAGGGGGCGGAGACAAGGCGGGCGCGGCCTTACGACTCGCCCTCTTCAGCCAATCAGAAGGCGCGGTGCTCCCGCTCCTCAGCCCCGCCTATCTTGGCCGCCTCGGAGTGACGTCCCCCAAAGTTCTTATTTTGGACCCCCCCCATTCCCCCGCCCTTTCGTTCCCCCCTCTAAAGAGGGGTAGGGAGTGATGCAAATGTTTTATTACCTTTGAGAGCTTCATCTGAACTGTCAGGCCCGGAGGGAGAGAGGATAGAGAGAGGGAGATAGAGAGAGCGCCGCGGAGAGGGTCAGCTTGGCCAGAGGACAGGACTTAGAGGAGCAAAAGCCTGTAAAGCCGCGAAGAAAATGCAAGAAAAGAGAAGCAAAGGCGGCGAGTGAGAGGAGGAGCGGGCGCTGGGGGGTGGGGCGGGGGTCGCCAGGCCCGTTTGCAGAAGTGGACAGACAGCGGAGCCGTAACCAAAGCCGTCAGACTTTTCACACTTAGACTTGTTTTTTTTTCCCTCCCCTCTTTTCTTTTCGATATTGCAACTCTAGTGCCCAGCGGCCCAGAGGGGAAGGCTGGTCGGCGCGCGGAATCTGGGAGCCGCGCGGATTGGTGGCACTGCCCTTCTTGGCTCAGCCGCCCGGGGCAACGCCGGCGGAGGAAGCCCGCCCAGAGGCGAGACCTTCCCGCGGGCTAGAAGCGCTCTCCTCCCCAGCGCAGCGAGCGCCGAGTGCGAATTAGCCTCACGGCGGAAAGAGCAGGGCTTCCGAGTAAGATTAGAGGAGCGCATCAGGCGGAACTCGGCGTCCTTTGAACCTTCCTAAAGAAAGCGAGCCAGCCCCCATCCTACAACATCAAAGTGGAGATTTGGTGACTCTTAACTTTGTTACAAACTCTCTGGGGCCGGCCTGGGGTTTGTTTTGCTTATTTCCCGTGGGGCGAAGATGAGAAGTCGCGCACTTTGAGCGGCAAGGAAAAGTGAGGAAGCGAGAAGACACCGAGATTGAATCTAGGACTCGAGGAGCGAAAGGACAGCCAAACCCACCCGGACGCCCGCTGGTCTCCGCGAGCCACCGCCTCGCGAGTGGCGTGTTTGGACATTGCTGCTGCGCAGCTCAACGAGCAGCTCTCGGCGGCTGCGTTCTCGGCCTAGTCGGCAGGTCGCCTCCGGGTGTGCGGGACAACTCCTCGCTCGCGCCCTCCGCGCTTCGCGCTCCCCTGAGCCCCGCCGGGGGCACGGGCCGGCGCCCTCGCTGTGTGGCTGCAGGCTCCGGCCTGGCCGTGGGATGTTAGCGGTGGGGGCGATGGAGGGCACCCGGCAGAGCGCGTTCTTGCTCAGCAGCCCGCCCCTGGCCGCCCTGCACAGCATGGCCGAAATGAAGACCCCGCTGTACCCCGCCGCGTACCCCCCGCTGCCCGCCGGTCCTCCCTCCTCCTCGTCTTCCTCGTCCTCCTCGTCGTCGCCCTCCCCGCCTTTGGGCGCCCACAACTCAGGCAGCCTGAAGCCCCCGACCGCAGGGGGGCTCTCGTCCCTGGGCAGCCCCCCGCAGCAGCTCTCGGCCGCCACCCCACACGGCATCAACGACATCCTGAGCCGGCCCTCCATGCCCCTGGCCTCAGGGGCCGCCCTGCCCTCCGCCTCGCCCTCGGGTTCCTCCTCCTCCTCTTCCTCGTCCACCTCCGCTTCCTCTGCTTCGGCCGCTGCTGCCGCGGCTGCGGCCGCCGCAGCCGCTGCCTCCTCCCCAGCGGGGCTGCTGGCCGGCCTGCCCCGCTTCAGCAGCCTGAGCCCGCCGCCGCCGCCGCCCGGTCTCTACTTCAGTCCCAGTGCCGCAGCCGTGGCCGCTGTAGGTCGGTACCCCAAGCCGCTGGCCGAGCTGCCCGGCCGGACACCCATCTTCTGGCCAGGAGTGATGCAGAGCCCGCCCTGGAGGGACGCGCGCCTGGCCTGCACGCCCCGTGAGTACAACCGCCCGCGCCCCGCTGTGCGCGCTCTGCCCGCTCTCGGGCCAGTCCACCCTCTTGCCTTCCTAGTAGTTTGGCTGCGTCGGAATCTCACGATTTAGGCTGGGCCAGGGCGTTCAGCGAGAGATTCTCGCTTTCCTGAGCTCGCGTGGTTGCGTTCAAGCGTCCTCTTCTCCCCCCAGTCTTGGGCACGCCTCGCGGAGTGGGTGTGCACGCTTCCGCGTGGAACATAACGCGGTGCAGGGGCGTGTGTCTCACCCGAGGCCTCGCTGCTCCGGGAACAACCCAGCCGGAACCGCAGGCCAGGCCTGGGTTAGAGAGGTGGGGAGGGCAGGAGAGGCCACTGCACCCCGCCCGCACCCCTGCTTTCCAGGCTGCTGCCTGCCGGCCAGGGCCCCACCCCATCTTCGCCAGCCTAACTGGCCTCGGCTCTGCGAACCGGTGGGGACCGGCAGCGGCAAGCCCTCCACAGCCCTGAGCGGAGCGCGTATATTTGTTCATATGTCTCGGCCCAAGGTGTCTCCACCTCACCTTTTTGCTCTTGCCCCCGGGTACACTCGGCCCGGATGAGCCCATTGAAGACAGGACGGCGGCCCGCGGAGGAGAGCGAACGTCCAGTCACTTCGGGCCGCTCCGCATCTCTGGGCCCTAGCTTTCCCACCTGCCTTGACCCAGGGGGGCCGGGGAGCCTCGGGCCCGGGAATCGTGAGGGGCAACGTGGCCCTCAACATCGTAATACGAGAAAAAACTGGAGGAAGAACGAGGTGACGGGACAAGGACCAGGGAAAATGCAACATCTCGCAGGGACCTCGCTTGAAACCAAGTTGCCCCGGGATCACTCTAATCTTCTGGGTAGTTGCCACCGTCCCCGGAGCCTCCCAGCCTTCGTGGTGGCGTTCGGGGCCCAGCCCCGAGTCCCTTGCTTGCTCTGTTCTTTGCTTTTGACTGAGTCCCCGAAGTTTCCTCTAAGTCTCCGGACCTCTTTAGTGTGGCTGAGCGGCAGTAATTGAGGGAAGTTGCAGGAGCCTACTGGAGGCTCCCCTGGGAAGCTTCGAGACGGAGGGTGGCCCGGGCGGGTGAGGGTGTGCGGAGACGCTATTGTATTCGTTTTGATGGCCTTGTAGGGACCGCCAACAAAGGCAGCGCCCCCTCCCCTTTGGCCTCGGCAGCGTTAGACTTGGGGCAATTTCGCTCTCTTGTGTGCAAAAAACAAGGCGCCCTTTGTAGTGCGGACACAGGTTAGGAAGGCGTTCACGGAAAAAAACTAGTCATCTTAATGCAAAGCCTGCGGGGCCCAGCGAGCACCGACTGGACCAAGAGGCGAGAGCAGCCTTCCACCCCACAAACCCCTATCCCTCACTCCTCAGTTCACTGGGGCCTGGCGATTCGGCTCCGGCAAACTTTAGCGATGTGTTGTTCCCTGGCTGTTTGACATCGGTATTGGGCAGAAGGTTATTTACAGCTGCTCCAGACGCACCTGGCTTTTTAAAAAAACAGGTGGGGTAAAAAGGCAAAAAGGGAGGCGCGGAGGGACTGGAAGGGCCACGACACTTCTGATGCCCGCCCCGGAATGAGCTTTCCTTTCCCATCCAAACCTTGTTTTGCGAGTTCGTTTTTTTTTTTCAGTGGAGCCCCCTGTAACCGATTTTTCCCCCCTGTCCTTGATTATCTATTCTCGAAGATCAAGGATCCATTTTGTTGGACAAAGACGGGAAGAGAAAACACACGAGACCCACGTTCTCGGGCCAGCAGATCTTCGCCCTGGAGAAGACTTTCGAACAAACAAAATACTTGGCGGGGCCCGAGAGAGCTCGCTTGGCCTATTCTTTGGGGATGACGGAGAGCCAGGTCAAGGTGAGTGGGCCTTGAAAACCTCTAGAGGTAGGTCCTCCTCCCCCGACGCGCCCACCCACCCATCCACCAATCTAATGAACAGACGCCTGGGGTGCGGGTCTGAGGAGTCTGGGGAGAAGATGGGATCAGCGAAGGGGGTCAGGGTGGGGGTTACAAAGGCTCTGGAATCTCCCGGGAGGTCAAACTGTTGATGAACAAAAGGAATCAAGCCCCCCCGCCTTTGAAATTAGGTCAATCTAGATAGCAGCATGTGCTGGGAGAACTCGCCATTATTAGGGAATAAAAGCATTGCCGAAATATCAGCCCTGATAATAGATCAGGCCACTTAGATAGCTTCTATTTATTCTATTTGTAAAGATAGTCAAGCTTTTGTTTGTCCATTCAGACTCCACTAGTTATATAATTTCCTAATGTAGATCAGCATTAAAGTGCTACTATATTAACTTGCAGGTTAAAAAATAAATAAATCCACAGGATCTAACCACTTAGCATGGATGAATCGGCTTTTAGTTTAGCTGAAGGCAATCACCTTGGAATAGTAATTTTCTAAATGAATTAACAAGATTATTACTGTATTATGAAATTGAATCCTGTTTAAAATAAGTTTATCAATAGATATATTGTACTGTTTGTGGCAACTAATTAATTAAAATGTTACTTAGCTTATGATTGAGTTGTACAATGTATTTACAGGGAATCAAATTTTTGAAACCCTCCCTAGAAAAATAAAGGGGTTGGGCCAGCTAGGCAAATTAAATCTAGTGGTTTCCTATATCTCTAGTTTTCCCTTTTATTCCTCTTCTTCATTTATTATATTTGGTTTTGGGGGAATGTGTGTGTGTGTGTGTGTGTGTGTGTGTGTGTCCGTGTCCATTTTCATTAGTCATATTGTTGCTCTTTAGGCAGGAATAGCTGCTAGCCATGTCTGCTGGTTAGAGTATATTTTTCCCTGGACAAAACATCATAAAATGCGTTTCAAGAGTGATTTTCTATGTGACCATTAGAATACCATCACAGTTAAAATTAGTTTCGCGGTGGTTGGTACAGAGCTGCCACAGTAATCTGGAGGTCTTCATTTGTCTTGTAAATATGCCTGTGTGGCTCAAAGTGAATTATTATAACTATATAAAGAAAATCAAAATCACTTTCTTAACAATTCTGATTCTCTAGATAAAATACATAATGGATGAGAAAAATTGATGAGAAGCATAAAAAGGATAATTCAATATGTTTGGGAAATTGGTTGCTTATTGCTGGTGCTTTAGGTTAAAATATGTGTATCAAACATGGGTGTCAATCATCGTAAATAGTCTTGAAATATTATATATGAAATGAATATATTGGGGAGAAACAATATTAAAATAATTTTTGAAAGACTAGGCATGCTAATAGTGGAAAATAATGTAACTGGCAAAATTTCACTTTAAAAAAATAACTGATGAAAACTCTAACTTTGACTTTCGTTTTATGAAAAACATTAAAGCAGAGAAAGACACACACAAACTACTGTGATGATTTCGACTGAGTTATTAAGTATTTTCATGCATTTATATTGGTTATTAGTGATTTGAGGTTTCTATTTTAGATTTAAAAAATCTTTACATCATACGTTGCAAGTATAAATTGAAAGGGGTGTTTTCCTACCATGTCTGTGTGTTCAGACCTGACATAAGTGAAATAGGCAGATATCCAAAAGGGAAAATGAGAACGAAGGTAATTGGGATAAATGCTATACTGTCTCCCACAAATCACACTAAAAAGCGAGTACACGTTAGTTGTTTGGAATACCTTAATCTAAGAAAGTAAATAACGAATAAAATCACAGTCATTATTTTCGAAGGGGAAAAGTTTTCTACTTGAAACTAGAAAGTAGGAAAGCGCACTCCTTTTTTGGGAAACTCATTTTTAAGTTTCCAAGTTTTTTTCTCTTCTGAGCAATGGCTCACTGACAACCTCATTACCCTTGTGTTACTATCGCTATGGCAACGGCAGTTGGTTGGTGCCTGTTACTCAGAGGAACCTGGGGGCGATGGAGACGGACTTTGACGGCCCAGACAAGGGGTGTCACTGAGGGAGGGTGGCCAGCCGTCAGGGGCCCGCGGGAGCGTCATCGGGACGTGGGACAAGTAGCCACTACCGGAATCCGCGCGCGTTAAATTCCTGCCGCCCTTGTCTCCCTCTCCTCGCCTGGGTCGGCCCGCAGGTCTGGTTCCAGAACCGCCGGACCAAGTGGAGGAAGAAGCACGCGGCGGAGATGGCCACGGCCAAGAAGAAGCAAGACTCGGAGACCGAGCGGCTCAAGGGGGCGTCGGAGAACGAGGAGGACGACGACGATTACAACAAGCCCCTGGACCCCAACTCGGACGACGAGAAAATCACGCAGCTGCTGAAGAAGCACAAGTCCGGCAGCGGCGGCGGCCTCCTGCTGCACGCGTCCGAGACGGAGGGCTCGTCCTGAGCGCCCGCCGCCGGGCCAGCGCCCCCGCCCCCGCCCGCCCCGGCCGCGGGGCCGCGCGCCCTGCCTCCCCTCCCCCGCGGGGGCCCTTTGCTATTTTCTGAGATGTACATATCTATTTTTTTAACCTAGAAGTTGAGGAGGGCGGGGGTGGGGTGGGGTGGGGGAGAGAGACTCGGAGTTGGTAAGGCAGGAAACCTCACGCAATTCACTGCGTAAAGAACGCAACCGAAACTCGCAGCTGGGCCAACCCTCCCGGCCACGTTCGGTCCCCAAGTCCCGTCTCCCCGGGAGGGAGAGGCCTCAGCGCCCGCCCCGCCCTTACCCGTCCCGGCCCTCCGCGCGCGGCGGGGGCGGGGGCGCAGGGACCGGTTCTCCGAGGATCGACACCCACGGCGCGGGGGACCTCGGAGCCACGCGGGCGGGCGGCCGCCACAGACGGGAAGAGGGACGCTTCTGCTCCCACAAACTGCTGTGCGGACTAACTAACCTGTTGAAGGCCCCTTGTAAATAAATCGTGAGTCACACTGACTAGAAGTTACTTTATTGTGAATATTTAAAATGTAAACTGCTTTTTTTTGAATTTGGTAGAACTAGATGGACCTCCTTCTCCCCCTCTCCCCCTTTTAAGAGCTATTCAAACCACGCGTTCCCCTTTTATTTTGAACTTATTTTGAGAAGCATCCAAACGAGTGTTCTCAGCCTCCCTCGCCTCTCGCGCCTCGGCCCGGTTTGGGTGTGTTGGATCTCACTGTCCCCCTCTCCCTTTCCCGCCTTTGCCCACCGCCCCCGGGCTCTGCCCCTGCCTCCCGCCTCCAGGACTTGAAGTAGAAGACGTGGAACCAGGGAAGGCCTCAGACTTGCCTCTCCGTTCCTTTCTGAAATTGCACAGTCGTTTGTTGCTATTTATTAGTGATTTAAAGAAAGTGTTGGGGAGGGAGGGGCTACCATAGCTTGTATTTAATTTAACTCCTTTCTGACAAAAATTCGTGTTAAAGTAGATGGTGGGAATTGTTACAACTGCTCTGGGTCAGAAACATAAAAATCCATTTAGTTGCTGTAACTGAATTTGAAGTGTTTTGTATCATAAGAATACTATGGACTATGTAAATTGTTTTCTTTTTTAAGCTGATAACGGTGATATATTAGCATCTTTAACCTTTATTAATTTATATAAGGAATTCAGTTTGTAAAGAGAAAAAAAAACCCTTTGCAAGACCAGTTAAATGTAATGCACTTTCTGTTTCAAAGGATAAATCAAATTAAAAACAGTTTGAAGACGTCTTTTGCCTTGAATGAAAGGGTACAGATCATCAGATCTCATCAGAGATCTCAAATAAAAGCCAAGGCCACAAAAATTTTATATTGGTTTCTTGGGTAAAATACATGTTACATCATCATCGTTGTCATTATTTGGAAGAGTGGGGTCACACCTTTCATTCTCCTGGATTGGGAAGATATATGAAATGCAGCCCCATTCATAGGGCTTCTTGGAGAGACTTGTCTAACAGGCTGCTTCTGATGTCTGTTGTCTGAATTTTTCCTGATGCTTTTTTCCGTTTCAAGGAAGTCCCTGGGGGGTTTTGGAAAGACCTCATTTCCATATATCCAAGATAGTTCCTTAGTCCAGCGCTAGCTCACTTAGCTTAGAGGAGGCAGCTGAGCTCGCTGGCCCAGCAGCACTGTTCTTTAATGCTAACATCCCCCCCCCCACTGTGGCTTGTAAGAATGCAGAAGTTGGTGGAAAGACAGGAACCCTGATTTTGCTATTACAATAAAGAAGAATGAATTTAAAGAAAGCTTCTTCTAACTGATGTGAAAGTCTTTAGGGTTAAGGAAGCAATGTCATAGCTTCTGCAGCTGAATTTGCAAAAATTAATAATAATAATAATAATAATAATAAAAATGATAGGGAATCCCATGGGAAGGGTTGTATTGTACCACTGTCTCGGGATCTTGTTTCCAGACCCTCAGTTATAGGCTCAGTGAAATACAGTTATCCCCTTAGTGTTTCAGGTTAATGAGCTTGTGTTCAAAGACAGAAAAATCAATAGAACCCAGTAGATTCTTCAGGCTAGTGTTAGGTAAAGAAAGAGTGGGTCTATTTTCTAACCTTAAAAACAATAATAATAAAAAGAAATTGTGAAAATGGAGAATGAAATTGCCTGAAGGAAATGATTGTAGTCTGTATTCCTGATGGCACAGTTTAGTGGAAAGAAAGGATGCAAATGTGCTCTATTTCTTTCCTGCAGTTTGCCTGTGAAGTTCACAATAAATATCAAAGTTCTGAATTTCTGCATTCTTTGCAAGATGAGGGTGTGTGTCCTATAGAGAGGCAACTATTTCAAAAGAGGCTTTACCATGCTGGGATGATGTAATTTAAATCCTAGCTGTAAACAATAAGAACTTACTAACTGACTTCTTTCCTTCCTTCCTTCCTTCCTTCCTTCCTTCCTTCCTTCCTTCCTTCCTTCCTTCCTTCCTTCTTTCCTTCCTTCCTCCCTCCCTCCCTCCCTCCTTTCTTCACCTCTCTCTCCCCCTCCTTCTCTCTCTCCCTCAATGAAACAACCTGGAAAAGGACAACTCTATTATCCTAAAACTTCACTTTATTATTTGTTAATTTGCAACAAATGAAAGTCGTTTTTTTTTTACCTTCACCCACCTCTCTTCTGCCTTGAATAGCCAAGCAACTTTTTATGTATTCCTTCTTCCTAAGAAAAGAAGACAAAAATTCACAATATAATTAGAAATGCTATTCCTGGAATAATAACATTATTATTATTATTATTATTATTATTATTAGTAGTAGTAGTAGTAGTAGTAGTAATACAGTAGTATGAGTCATAGAAAATTTGGAACTGAGATTGAAACTTTTTCTCAAGTAAATAGGGTTATAACATTTATTCCAAGTTAGAAATATGGAAAGACACCTCTTCAAATTCCTCTAGGAAGCAGTCCCTCTGAGCTCTTCATCTTTACATTTAGAGCATCTGAAAAGTGTGAAGGCTGGTGGCCTGGCCTCTGCCTTCCAGGCAGATATGCAGACAGGCAGGGCCTACATGGTTTCCAGCCTAAGTACCGAAGTGCTCTGAGTTGTGTGAGTAGCAGCTAGAGTTGGGCTCCGGGGCCATGCTGCCCTATCATTAGCTCCTTTTTTCTGGTTGTCTGCAGAAGTGACTTGAAGTTTCCAGTTAATTTACTCCCACCCAGGATTCCAGCTGGCCACCAATTGCACCTGGTCCCATAAAACTAGGAGTGAGGGAGAAGTGGGTGGGGGCACCTTACTTAGGTGTCCCCTTTATCCTGGTTGGTTTGGTTTAGTTCTGTGTATGTGTAACAAGGTTTTCCACAAGAGTTAGCATGCTGGGGAAGCTAAGGAAACACTCTATAGCTCAAGCAAGGGGGAGTAAGAATCGTTTTTCATTTTGGCTCAAACTTTTTATGGCATTAACCAGCCGTAAGCATCTGATGAAGGCTCCCAGCCAGTCTTCACAGCTAAAGGGGGTCATGATTTTAAAACAAAGTAACAGCAAGTGACTATCTTTTACTTTTTCTAGTTTTGAAGTATAACTGACATATAACATTGTCTAAGTGTAAGAATGTACAGCATGATGACTTGATGTATGTACATATTACACAATGATTACCACAGTAAGTTCAATTAACATCCTTCACCTCACATAGTTACCATTTTTTTCCTTGTGATGAGAACTTAGAAGATCTACTCTCGTAGCAACTTTCACATATACATTCCAGTATTGTTAACTTTAGTGACTGTGGTGTACATTCCATCCCCAGACCTTTTGTACCTTTTGACCACCTTCACCCGTTTCTCCCACCTCCCACTTGACTGCTGCTTTTAAAAATGCTCACAAGCAAAATGTCAACATAGAAAGCAAAAGGAGAACACCAGGATTTGCATGTGTGGTGAAAGGAAGGGTATAACTGCATTGATATTTTTGTGTTCCTGTGTGTGTGCGTTTCTTTCCTAAAAAGGGAAAGTCAGTGAAGTTGGGTGAGGGATACAGAGTAGAAAGGAAGGGCCCTGTATGTGTCTCTGAGAGGGCCCAGCAGAATCCACGATTCTAAGCTCCTCCACAGTTATCTTCCCAGACCCCACAGCTTAAGCTCAGTTCTCTTAATTGGTGATTAACCTTCTCTTTGGTTCACATGCAGAGGAACCTGTACCTTAAAGCTCTGCACCTTCCTCCCCAGAAGCTGTGGTTTATTGAGCGGCTTTCCAAGCTTCAACACACTTGAATCCGCTTTTCCTTTCCCTTCTTGGATGACACTGGGAAGAGGGGCAACTGAAAATTACTCATTCCTATCTGGAAGGGTGTGCCTTTCCTCACCACTCAGTGTGCAGGCAGTTTGGACTGGAGGCCAGCTCTTCTTGGAAATACTGGACGAGGCAACAGAGTCTGAGGGTGCAGCTGAAACCTTTCGGAGCCTATCATGTACGTGAGAATGTTATTAGGTCAGCACTGAGTTGAGTAGTCCACACTGTGCTGTCCTTTAAGCTGGTCATCATCGGGGGGGTGGGGGTGGGGGTGGACACACACACACACACACACACACACACACACACACACACACGCGCGCACACACGGTGGAATTTCACTGGGGAACTCCTAGCACTGAATAGCTTAAGGAGACAGTGACTCCTTTGTGAATCATTGACAATAGAATCATGTAATAGCAAGGAGAGGTAAGCAGTAGATTTCGTCCAGAAACTCCATTTTAGGTTAATTTGAACAGCTTTCTCCGCACTAAATTCCTTCCCTCTTACCGCACACATGGATACTTAAAAAAAAGTAGTCTTTCCCTCTTCAGTATGACTTTCTTAAAAAGCCAGTTCCTCAGTATGCTTCCTTTTTTTTTTTTTGACAGAAAAGTGTATTTTGCTATGCAGCATTTAGACTGCAAGCTTCACAGAAAAATACATTTCTCCCTGCGGCCCTTTTTAAGATCTGCAGAAAAAGATAATAGAAACCCCCCATTTATTAGTGCAAAGGTTGTCTGGGGAGTAGGCTGATGTTGTGAATGGGATAACCAAAGGGATAGGGCGTTTTCCTGAATTGGAGCCATCAGCATTCCATGGATTGGCTTGGGTTGTTCCACAAACTGCAGAGTTCATCTGAGAGCTTCAGTTCATGCTCTAGTCTTCCTGTTTGATTCAATAGATCAGCCAACCCAAAGATGAAATGTCTAGATATGCACCGTATGTGCTCTGCCCTGAACCAGGCAGTTCCATTGAATACCATACTTAAAGACTTTAAAAGTAGAGCATAATGTCTCTTGTGTTGTTTATGTTAAAATTTATTTTTCCAACTATAGTTGACATACAATATTATATTACTTTTAGATGTGTAGCATAGTGATTAGACAATTATATAACTTATGAAGTGATCCCCCTGATAAGTCTAGAACCCATGTGACAGCATACATAGTTATGACAATAAGATTGACTATATTCTCTATGCTGTATTTATATCCCCATGATTATTTTTATAACTAGCAATTTGTACTTCTTAATCCCTTTCACCTTTTTCACCCATCTCCCAACCCCTCTCTTATCTATTGAACACCAATTTGTTCTCTGTATCTATGAGTTTGTTTTGTTTATTTACCTTATTTTTTTAGATTACACATATAAGTGAAATCATATTTCTGTGGTGTTTAATATCTATTGGAGTCTGGCCAGATTTCTGAAGTAGAAGCCTCAGAGGTTTTATTTTAGTATACTTTGAATAATCAGGGCTACTTTGGCTGAAGATACTTTTAAAAATGGATCCTTCCCTCATTCTAGGGGAAGAGTTTTTGTTTTGTTTTTAAAGATTTTATTGGGGAGTAGGGGGAGGGGAACAGCGTTGGGGAATTGGGGAAGGGGAACAGACAAGTTGCTGTCCTTTTGTTTTTCAGTCTAGTTGTGGAGGCTGTCACTTCACTGGCCCATGTTGGTATTATCATTGTGCTCTTCCCGGGTGAGGCAGTTGCTCGCTGGCCATTGGACGGCCGCTCACTGCAGCTCACCGCAGCTCATGAAGAAAGCTCATGCCCGCTGCCAGCCAGACCCACCACAGCCTTCGCCCTCGCTGGTGACTCACGGCAGCCCAGCTCCAGGTCGAGCTGTTGTTCACCATCTTAGCTGTAGAGGGCGCAGTGTCACTGGCCCTCATGTGGGATCCGAATCCGGGCCCTGCTGTTCAGAGCTGGCATCCCAAGACAACCCCTAATCAACACACCACTTGGCCAGCCCTAGGGAAAGAGTTTTTAAGGACATAATTTAATAGCTGCATATTATTATTGTAGAGGAGCTTACCATCTCTGTAATGTTATTGCCTATGTCTACCTTGGCAAAACCAAAGGAAATGTGGAGGTATAATAATCCTATTTATTTGGTTATTACAAGGGAGACAAAGATATCAAATTGATGAAGAAAACCAGCACACCTCTATGATATAGTTTTATTTTGGGAGGTGCATAAATTATGAAAAACTCTCAGTCTTCAGTAAGTTGTTTGGGACCAATCCGCTTGTATAGACCACAGAAAGGCAAAGTTGCTGAAAATCCATTAATTTAGTTATTACCAGATGGTCTAATAACCTTCAAACAAAGGCATCCAAGTTTCATGGCTCCATTCTGAGCCCTGTATGTGGGTCCACGGTTTGTAGTAATTCTTCTGGTCATCATAGCAGCTATGGCCCTTGTGCTTGATGCAATGGCTCAGCTCTTGAAAAGAATTTTGTAAACCTTTCTCCCCACCCTGGGTTTTTCTTCTTCCCTCTCTGTGCTGTTTACTTGGTCTGTAAAGATTTAATTTTCTCCCAAATCCAAATGGTCCCAAGTGAATGAGTGCGTCTGAGAAATCTTTTGTCTTTGCCACAATCAGGAGATCACACAGTGGTGGAAAGTAGGGCTGTGGAGCCAGATTATCTGGTCTGTCACTGACAGGTTGTGTGATCTTGGTCAAATGACTCTATGTCTCTATGCCTCATTCTTCTCATCTGTAAAATAAAACTGATAATTGTACCTACTTTATAGGGTTCTTGGGAGAATTAAATGAATTAATATAGATAAAGTTCTTGGAACAGTGTTTGTAATAGTAAGCTGTGGAAGTCTTACACTATCATCATCATTGTCATCATCAGCATTGTCATGAAAGGCCCAGTCTCAGGTTGCTCCTAGCTGAGGTTCTGCTGTCTTGTGCAGGATAACTAATCAACTGAGGAAAGGTTAAGAAAAGTGGAAGTGGAAAGAGAAGAAGAAGCAAGAGATATTTTCTTTTATGTGAAACTTAATGCCTAACGACCTGTGGTGGTTTTTAAATAATTCCAAAAACCTTTGACATCTCCTCTTTTAAAATATGGAGCCTAATCCCCTTCTTCTTGAATGTGGCTGTATTTACTGACTTGCTTCTAACGAATAGAGTGTAGCAGAAATGATGGTGTGTGATTGGATTATAAAGGGCATTGTGGCTTTCTCCTTGCTCTCTCTCCTGGATTGCTCGCTCTTGGGGAAGTCAGCTGCCATGTTGTGAGGGCACTCAGGCAGCCCTGTAAGGAGGTCCATTTGGTGAGACACTGAGGCCACTGCCAACAACCAGTACTAATTTGCAAGGCGTGTAAGTGAATTTTGGAAGCATATCCTCCAGCCCCAGCTTCACACGGTGGCATCCCTGGCCAACATTTTGTCTACAACCTTATGAGAGGCCCTGAGGCAGAATCACCCAGCTAAATTCTCAAGGATTTCTGACCCACAGCAACTGTGTGAGTTAATCAGTGTTTATTGTTTTAAGCAGTTGGAGATAATTTATTAGATAGCATAGATCACTAATACCGTATATAACAGACCATTTCTTCTCTGGATAAAGAGTAATGCATTGAAGGTAAAGAATCTTGAGGAAGACATCTTTCATGATTATTTGAAAATGCCAACAGGATGGCCCCATGTGCTATGAAAGAAGCACTGGTTAACTTCTTTAGGGTCAGAAAACTTGAGCTCTAGAGCTGGTTTCCATTTCTTGCTGGTAACTTGGGCAAGTCACTTAACTTCAATAATCTTCCATTTCCTCATCTATAAAATTATCTTAATTTCTGCCTCACAAAGTTGTCGTGAAACTCAAAAGCAAAAGGACTTCATAAAATGAAATGTCATGCAAATGTGAGTGGTGATGACTGTATCCTATACTATGGATGTATAGTTTGGCTAAGCATGTTGTGCTGTCAGTTCTCATGAAGGAATTTCAGAAATACAAAGTACCTGGATCTGGAGTCACAGGCTATTATTATTTGTCTCCTCATAGAACATGGCCACAGACACACTTCCAACTTTACTCTGGCTGGTTGGGTGTTGGAAATCTAGGGAAAATAAAAAAGCCCAGGGAAAGAAAAAAAATTACAAAGGAGAGAAGGAACCGTGGATTTCGATTTAGGGCTGGGGGTTCGGAATTGCCCCCTTTACCTTTCTTTTGAGAACTAGAAACATGACTGTCTCCAAGAGAGTCAGGTGGCAAGATGGCAGGATTGAGAGGGAGTGAGTGATCGGTGCTGAAGCTGCTGTTGGCTACTTGGGGTAAAGAGAGGAAGGGAGGCAGTAAACCCCTAGAAAAACAAACTCGGGGGAGCTGGCTCTTGATTAAGAGGAGAGCTCTGTAGACCTTGCTCCTTCCAGCGTGAGCTTGAGCATTACTGGCCAATTGAAGTTGATGGGCAGAAGGCTCCTCTTCCCTGCCTGTCTACTTCACTTTTACACAGTCCTGGCAATCCAGCAGAGCTGAGAGAAGCCACTCCACCAGAGAAACAGCCAAAACAGCAAATACAGTTGAAGACTTGGGCTTCATTGCCTCTGGTGTAGGATTGCTCCTGGTGCCTTCCTAAGTATTCTGGTAAAGGCGATTATGAAAAGAGACTGCAAAAGCAAATATGAAATCAGCACATTGTCATTAATCTCCACTAGACAGAAGGGAAGACAGAAGTTGATGACTTCAAGGGACCTCGCTTTCAGCACACTTAAGGTGCCTGTCAGCCAGGGATGCATGCTTTACCTGGAAGGATAATGATGGTTTCCAGGTGGACAGGCTGCCTGCCTGCCTGCCTCTGTGTCCCTCCCTCCCTTCCTGTCTCTCTCCTTCCATCCCTCTCTTCTCCTTTCGGTAGAATGCCTCAGAGATACTTGAAAGGCTTAGGGGGTGACAGTTTGGACAGAGCTGTATATGTATTACCTTTTGGAAAACTGAAATCCAGGATAGTCAAACTGCAAGGGCACAGGACCATATACTCCTTGTTCCCTGTTGTAGCCCCAGGATATGACACAGTGTCTGGCACATAGAGGGTATTCAAGGAATATTTCTTGAAAGCACACACACACTGTACAATGAAGCCACAGAGAATGTTGCATTCTCTAGAAGGTTTTAAAGAAAATGACAAACCTTTCATCCAGCTGGCTCCTTTTTCCAAGTCTAGAGGCAGAGAAATGATCTCAAAGCTATCAGGAGTCTCTTTTAACTCCAAGTATATATGTAAATATCTGACAAATGGCTGTATAAATAAGCATGCACAGCTTAAGTAGCATATGGGTGAGTTCAGTGTAAAGATTTTCTTTGGGTAAAATGGAAGATCAAGTAAGGGTTTATATATATTCATATGTCGCATCACAACATAGTTATTTTAAAATAAAATCTTCTGCATAATTATCATTTGTAGTAATGTATGTGACTCTCCAAGACACACATGTTATAATTATGTATAGAACAATAAGTAAGAGGAGGACTTACTGGCTATTTAAAATACTCCTTGCAGGGGTGACCGGTTAGCTCAGTTGGTTAGAGCGTGGTGCTGATAACACCAAGGTTGCCAATCCGATCCCTGCATGGGCCACCGTGAGCAGTGCCCTCCTTAAGAGGGTCAGCTAGGCTATTGCAGCATGAAAGCAATGTGTAACCAATGACCACGGCTGTTCACCAATAAATAAAATAAAATAAAATACTCCTTGCAGTTGAAATTCATGTTTGTTTCACTGATCCCATCAGAGAGTTTGCAATACCAAACTTAGATTTCCAGCAATATTCTCTTTGGGACAAAAATTCCGGATGCTATAAATTAATGACACCAACTCCTACATGTTTTAACTGGGGCTTCCTTCTGTTATAGGATTCTCTCTCTGACTAAGACTAGGAAGCATTTTTCTTGACCACCCTCCACCTCTGTCTCCTGCTACTCTGAGTACCTGAAAAGTCTAGATGTGTTGTGGAGACCTTTGCATCTCAGAGAGCCTTTGTGGTGAGCTGACTGTTGGAGGCTGTGTGAGGTGTGAGGAGCCTGCTGCAGAATTTGCTGCAAGTAGGTGGTGGTGATAAGGCTGGAGTCAGCTTGACCTGTTGGCGGAGATTACAACGAAGCTGTTTTCTTGAGGTTTTCCTTTCCCTTGAACAACAGGGCGTTTAGGAGCTCCTGGTCTTTGTTTTGTCTTCCCAATTAGCCTCTGTAAAAAAAGCCAACTGCCAATGACCACTTCTGTTTCCAAGGAGAAGGTTTTAAAAACACTTAATAATATTATTATTTTTTTACCCCAGAGAGTCTCATGAACAAATGTAGGGTCCAAGAAGGCAGGAGGAATGAGTAAGTCCAGAGGTCAGGCCTCTTAAATAAAATTATAAAACTAGAAATACCTGCCTTTCCCCCCAAAGTGGTAAACAGTCTTCCACTTGTAATGGGTGCATCCTCCAACTCCCTTTATTCAGTACTTTTTCTGTAATGCTGGTTTACAGCAACAGCCACGCCACTGTCCCCCTAGCAGCTCAGTCAGCCTAAAATTAATATGTGCCGTGCCTTCCCTCCCTCAAAATCGGCAGTCCTTTACAGGGCAGTGGTGTCGTCTTCCGCGGGTCTCAGTTGGGAAGTCCGGGCTTTCTTATTTTACCTGGTTCTATTCAGGCAGAAAACTCGCTTCCGTGGTAACGGGGATTCGGTCTCTCATATGTTACTGGCTCAAATGAGGTTCTCCCTAAAGAGCGGGGTCTGTACAAGAGCAGAGAATAAGGGAAAGGCCTCCTTCCCGCCGAGAAGGGCCCCATCTGGTGCGGAAAGACTTTGTGAACTGGGAAAACCGTTCCTAAGGGGAAAGTTTGGAATGCGCTGTGCGGTCCCACCTACAGGCAGGGCCCGGGAAGGCTGTGTCTGGCCTGGGCCTTTCAGAAATTTCCGCCCAGGCGAGGAGAGAAGGGCGGACTTTGAACCTAAAGCTCTTCTGGTTCAAAAAGGACCTGGGAAGAAAAAATGAGGAGTTGGCGGACTACAGCTGTCTTTGAATCACAGAGTTCAATGAGAAAAATCGGAATTCACCTTGATTAACTGGGAAGGCGAATTAAAAAACTGTTTGCCGGCCCATTCTCATTTGCCCTGAAAGGGGCTCCTCATAGGGGAATCCTATATACAGGCTCAAGCTGGGCCCTCTCTCCAGCTGGCACACGCTGAGTCCTGGAGTCCACGACTGCAAAGGGGCACAGGAGGGCAACAGCGTGTCTGTAGTGGGTTTCATGGTGGTACTTGCTGTGTGGGTGGTGCTGGGACTGAGGCCATTAAAGCCCAGGATGGATTTGTTTCTCTTGTTTTGCTTATCTGAGGACGGCTTTAAGCCCAGAGGGCAGTGCCTCTGGGGACACCTGCCTTGCACATCCCACCTGCCCAGGAAGCGCCCTCACCCACAGAGGAACACAAGGTCCCTCTAGGGCAGGTAAGGTACCTGTGGCCGCTTCCTTTGGGTCATCTAGCTGTCTTTTACTTTATAGCCCCTTCCTCTCCTGTTCTCTCCTCTGAGACCCTCCCACGGTTTGGATTGAGCTAAACTCTTGTCATGGGACGGTGCGTCCCAGGGAACTGGTCTCCACACATTATCAGACTCTCGCTACCACGTTCTCCATTTTCTTTATGGGATGACAACACCTAGGAAATTCGAGAGAATTCGGAAATGGCGGGCACCTTGTTTCCTTCTCAGGTCCTGGTCCTGCTTTTTGGCAAATTATTTAGTGAGACCAGCCAACGAAGTCTGTTTGGGATTCAGGACGCTGGTCCCCACACCTGGTCCCAGTTCTCTCGTGCCTGGGGTGGGCTCCATCCCCAGACCCTTGGCCCAGGGTGGGCCCCGCGAGGCTGGGCACATGCCCGGCGGGGGGGCCTGCGGGCTCCACTCCGAGCTGCCGCCATGTGTGTTCTGCCAGTGGGGTTCCCTCCCCTAGGGCAGCATCCAGCCAAAAGGATAGGGCTCGAGAACCATCCCCCCACGCCCCACTGCACCCAGAACGGAGGCCCACCCCAGCCCCAGCCCCTCGGGCCCCAGAGCTGCCCGCCCGCCCGTCGTGGCACTTGAAGGTACGTCTTTGGAGAGGAATGAAACTCGGTATCCAGGGCGTTCCCCCTTCCTCCCCATCTCCCCGAGTTTTAGCCCGAGCTTCGAGGTCATAGACTGAGCCTCGTATGCAGCTGTCGACGGTGCGGCTCACCGCGGCCCGGGCGCGAACCCTGCGGGCCAGGTGACTGTTCTGGCGCTCCCGCTCCAGGCCTGGGCTATGCCCACCGAGGCCCAATGGGTCCCCTGCAGGCCGGGCGGGGCCGCCCATGCCCACGCGTGCCCCGGGTGGAGCCCCGGAGTGCACCACCATTCTCCGACGTGATCAGCGCGCCGCGCTTTGGCTGCAGCAGGCTCAGGGGCAGGGCCCTCTCCACTGGGCCTCCCAGGTCGCGGAGCCGTAGCGCGGTGACAGCGGAGGCAGGTTCGGCTCTCGCAGTTCGTAGACATGGGCTCCTCCGCACCGACCAGCCTGCACATTGCGCTCGCTTCTGCGGAGTAGTCTCCTGTCTTCTCTCTCCCTTGCTTGGTTATTACGATGAAACCATAAAGGCAACTAACTACAGCGATGACGGACCTCCATGTAAAAAATCTGTTACGTGATACCTTTAGAGAAGTGTGTGCACACGTGTACTTACACACACACACACACACACACACACACACACACACACACACTCATACACCTGATTCTTTTCCTGCCCATTCTGCCCTGGTTCTACCTCTCCCCCCTCCTCCGAAGCTGCCTCCAGGTATGTTCGAGAACAGATACAGGTTGCTGGCGCCGTCCACCAGCTGTCCCGAACATCCGTTACAAATCTCTGCGAGGGACGAAAACATCTGTTCGGGCAGAGGCTGGGAAGCCGAGGCGGAGAGTGTCGCGCTGCGAGGACGCACCGCACCCTGGCGCGGCTCCAGGGAAGAGGGCCCCTGACGGTTGCAAATGATTTTCAAATGATTTTCGGGATTGCGGGTACCCCTAGCAGAAGGGCACCGTGAGGCCACCCAAAATGCACGCGGCGAGGGCGTCCCTCGGTTTCCCACGCCCTACTCTCTACCGCAACCTTTGATCTCTCCCCAAGTCCACTAGGCTCGGGTGGGGGCTTTTCCTCCTCTCCTCTTCTTGTCCGCTCGAGGAAGAGGTTTGCGTGTCCCAGCCCCCCGAGCGCGCCAGCCTGGGGTGGATGGAGGGGAGCGGCGCGGTGGCGGCGCCCTGGGAGCGCAGAGCTGGGGCGCTGCCCGCGTCCCCGGCTTGAAAACCCGGGCGAGCAAAAGCGTCTGAACAGTCTCTCCAAAGACAGGGAAGGAAGGCAGGGGCGCCTTCATGTACAAATAACATTTTATGTCGTTTATTTATATTTTACTAGGCACTACATACACATGGTGAACAGGAATTCAAACAGGACAAAAGGATGCACATGCAAACAGGTATTTGAATATATTCTCTTGGTGCCTTATCTAAGGAATGTCTGTGCTCTTGGATCTTGGGGCGCAGAGAGAGACCCTCGTGAGTCCCTGTGCTCACAGACCCCGGCACGCAGTGTCCTGAGTCATCCACATCCGCTGACAATTTCTCACTTGGTTTCTCAGCGCCCGGCTTGGCAGCAGTTCGCCGTGCGTTCCCGGGAGAGCAGCCCCCTTCCTGCCAGGTTCTAGTTGAGCATCCCTCTGTGACTTCCGAAGTGAGGGCCCCCGGTAGTAGACACTCATTATCGACTACTTTGATAGCTAATGTGGGTGGGAGCATATGGGGGGCTGCTTAATTTCTCTTTTTTATTTCTCCGATTCCATTCATAGTGAACGTTACTAACGATTAATAAAATGTATTTTGTGACTGTAATATGGGGACAGAGCAGTCCCAATAAATGTCACAAGATATGAGACAAAAAGGTATCCTGCAACTGTATACAGGACTGTATTGCTCCTAGTTTTGGCTACAGATGCACTACAATAACCTGTTAACATACACCGAAGTGCATCCCTATAATAACCTCCTCAATCATTTATTAAAAGTCGTGTCAAGCAGGTCCGTATAATTCATCTCTATGCAAATACATCAATGTCAGGCCATTAGTGTATTGCTCAGGTTTTTATTAAAGTGCATTCTTTTTAATTCAGCCCCGTAAAATACGAGCCCCATTGCTCAAGAATTATAGCAACTATTAGAGTAACATATGGGCAACATGCACTCAGAAAATAAAAACCAACAGATAAAGTGGCAGGGTCACATCGCAGGAGCAAACACTTAACAAAATGGCAGTGGGGTAATAGATTTTTCTTCCAGGGCCTTTGCTGAGAGGGCGTCGTGGGCATCAACATCTTGGAAAAGAGGAGAGGCTCGAAGTTATTCTGTCCTGTTCCAACCCCAAAACCAGCCCAGGATACGCATCCTGGGAGTTAGGAGAGAGACAGCTTCCAGAGCGTCTCCGTATCTGGCCACCATTTTTCCGTTTGAGACTTTCAACATTAACCAGAGAGAAATGTCAGTGAAGGGTTTTATGATTGAAACAATATCCATTCATTCATCCTCCCTCCTTCTCTCTCTCCCCCTCAATCCCCGCCCTCCCCATCAAGGCCACTTCTTAGTCCTTACTAACCAATTAGGGAGCCCTACCCCACCTCCAGTACTTTCTGAGATGCTCTTCCCGCCCTGTCGCAAGATTGAGGAGTGAAGGAGGTCCAGGAAGGCTCCAGGACTTGTTGGCAAATTTTCCCTCTCATGTGTAGAATCCTGGGGAAAAACTTTCTACTGTAATCAATCTATGACTAAATAATAAGGACATATCCTTTTAGCTCCTGACTCAGAAGAAACGTTGTTGGTGCCTTCTACCCACGTCAACCCCCCCCCCCCCCCCCCCCCC
>NW_017731525.1:3045129-3125856 GCF_001890085.2 Hipposideros armiger | reverse complement strand
GAGAGAGAGAGAGAGAGAGAGAGAGAGAGAGAGAGAGAGAGAGAGAGAGAGGAGAGAGAGAGAGAGAGAGAGAGAGCCGATTTGAAACAGCAGCTGACAAATCCACCGGAGGAGTCAGCAGCATCAAATTTAGTTTTTTATTTTTAATTGCCATTAGAACAATCAATTTCCAGAGGCCTAAAAATAAACCTCAAATCCAAAACACAACACAGCCCTCACAGAAAAATAGAGAGAAAAGGGGAAAAAACTCCTAAGAACAATCTCCCAGATTTAATGAGAGAGTCGCCCACATCCTCATCACCCCAGCATGGTAATTGAGCAGATCTATTAACTTGTTACACTAGATTTGTTTAAAGAGACTATTACACAGTCATTTAATCAATTTGTTACACTGGAGGTCCTGACTTATGAGACACTTGCCTTATGATTCCTTAATGACTGAATTAATTTGTTTTAATAAAACCAACATTGTGTACAAGTACATTTCTAGAAATGTAATTTTGGAGATAGAACAGTCCAATGCTTCATCTGATTAGGTCCTTTCTATGGTTTATCAAAGTCTGTAGTTTCTGACATAGCTGCTTGTATGGAGTATTTTTCTTTTTTATAGCGCCATTAATTTAATATGGATCATTAGTTCTTTATACACATGCATGTTCTGACAAATGTACCCAATGAATAATGCAGCTAATGTGCTTAGGCCCAAATGCATCACATCATAAACAGAGACCTCTGCAAAAATAACAACAATGAAATAAAATGCCACCTCACTGTGGTCATCATCAGGGTAGCATTCCTGAGTTATACTTAAGTCTTGTTTTGCAGAGCAAGACGTGTTTGGCCCCAGGATTATATCCACATAACCAACTGGGTCTAACTAGGTAGTGAACACAAATAGATTTATGGTGAATTAAGGTTGTCTTGAGAGCCGATGCCGGACAAGAAAATTGGTTTTGCTCTTGATGGAAACTGACGTGTGTAGAATAGAATGTAAATAAACAGAAAGTCCCCAAGAAAAGGGACTTGATGTTATTGATTATGTAAAAATAATTAGGACATTACAAATGATAATGCACTACAAATAGTTGGCATTTATGGCTTGAGTTTTTGCAGAAAGAAATGATTTAAGCTCTGAAATACCACTTGAAAAATGGGTTGTGATCTGAGGGGCAATAAAAAATTAATAACAGAGGGATTGGGATGATCAGTTTGTAACCAATAACTGATATAAATGGTCACTGAATGAGCCTGCTGCAGAGGTAAACAATTGAGCTTTGAGGACTATAAGGTGGAGTGATGGCCCTACAAGATCATTTGAGGCATAAAGCGCTTCTGCATAATGTGGTTAATACACACAGAAGCCAAATATTGACCAAATAGCTTAGCAATTATTACATGGAAGAAGGAGAAGCTGGGTGTATTTCCAATAAGGAGATGTTTTACAAACCTTTCTCAACAATGCTGGACAGGCAGCCGTTTGAACTTGATTTCATTTTGAAGAAAGACTCTAGACTGCATACGTATTAACAGTATATTTGAATGCTTTCATGCCCTCCTTTTGATGTCCTTTTGAAACGGAAATGGACATTAAGTCAATGAATGTAAATAACAAGATATGGCTACTCCTGCTCTATCAAGAGTAATTACGATTCTTACATACCAGGGAAACTCAGCTTAGAGTTATATGAATGGAAAGAAACCTGCTATATGAGTAGTCTGAAAAAAAAAACCAAAAACCTACCAATATTTCAATAAGAGGCACAAAAATCAGATGTGGTTATATTTAGTGATTTTAGTTAAACGATGTAATATTATTTATGGTTGGGATTCTCTTTTGAAACTAATCTTCCCGATGTGGTTCTGTTGATAAAATAGACTATTTTTGTTATTCACTCTAAAATTTGTAGATAAAGTGGAACGTGGCATTAGAGTTTTCGTTTCTGAAGCATAAACATTCGTAACACAAGAAAGAGTTTTAGAAATCATACAGTTGTACAGTTCTGACATTTCGCAAGCTACATTTATCTTTTCCCTTTCACTATAGCTCAGTGATCTCTCTGCCTGAGATAGGGATGTTTATGATGATAAATCAGTGCTGTTTAATTAGATTCATCTTTATTTCATTTTAATGTTAGCTGGAAATGTATTTCTTTAGTTTATAAAAAACAAATAATTTAATCACTTCCTGGTATAAAATAAGTGGAGTAAGACCAAAAATCAATGTTGGATCCTTTTTGGATTTTTTTGATTTATTCTACATTTTTTATGCAATATCTTACCTTCTTGCTTTTGACAAATGGGTTTTATGCATTTCTTCCTATTTGTAAGCAGCGAATGCAAAATACATTTGCTATTTATTACAAAGTAAATGAATTTGACCTTTTGCCCATTTTACCAGATGCTATTTCTGACCATCCCAAAAAGCCTGTTTAAAGTCAACAGTATGAAGCATCTGGGGTCACAAGACCAACTCAAGGTCATTTTAATACTGGCAAAGGTTAATTAGATTACTGCATTAAAAGAGAAATAGACTTTTACTCAACTTCATCTAAATAAGCATAGACAAGGTTACCTTACCTTTTAAAATTTCCTTAGAGATTCTAGCTCATTTCTTAGAATGGCAAAAATAACTTTTTGTAAATATGATTTTTCAGTTTTCCTTCCCCCAATTTAGTAATGTTTGTCATTTCTAGGGTGCTTGCTATGTACCAGGCACTGTGGAACATACTTTACACATCTTCACATATTTCACATCACCGGATGCAATTCTCTCAATAACCCTGTGAAGTAGGTATGATTATTATGAAGATCTCTGTTTTACAGATGAAGGCACTAGGGCCCAGAGAGTTGACTTACTTGACTGCTGCACTGTGCTGCCTTCATGAAATGTATTACACATCATTTTAAAACTACAGACACTTACCTTAATTCGTAGCCATTGTCTTTCACATGTTTTCCCATGATAGAAGGAGAGGGCCTAAGGGATGTATAGAGCCGCTTTGGTTCTAACAACAATGAACTTTTGTGCTTACCTCACATAACACTTTAATAAACAAGTGTTGAATGTGATGACACATTAGTGTTGTTTAATTATAACTGTCCCATAGTGTGTATGACTAAATTCCCCCGAGTGTGAATGACCTGCCTGATCTCTGCAGGGAGGAAGGCAGCTAAATGAGACAAGAGCAGATCACAGGATGCCCTAGTGGTGCCCTGGAAAAGTACTGTAGTGAACAAGTCCTTATGGGTCATGAAGAAAAAGATTTTTACTCTCCAAGGGACAGTTCGTTATGGGACTCTGTCGTTCCTAGAGAGAAACTTCTTTCCTAGTAAATTGACCACTAGACTGTTAGTTACACCATGTTAGCTTCTGCGGGGGACCCCAGAGCAAAACCCTGATAAGGTAGCTCTCAATGTGATTTAGGAATAGTTAGAAATTTTCAGGTAAATATCCTATTTTAGAGCTACTTTTCATTTTTTTCTGGTGACTGGGACAATTTGTTATTCAGATTCTATACCTCAGCATTGTATTGTTTTTCATCTATTTCATCTGGTTATTAACCTGCTTTCCTCATCTAGGCTAGACTACACCTTTTAAAGGGAAAAATACACATTCTATTCTAATCTTTCTTCATTCAAATTATTTTTCTGCCTGGCCTCTGACATGCAACTTTTTGGGACACTTGGCAAACCCTAGATTGTAGGGACAATCTTCTCATAAGCTTATATTTGGAATGAATTAGAACTATATTGAAAAATAATTAAAAATGTTTCTATTTTCAAGATGCTCAATATTCATTATACACTGTGGAAGACTTTTCAGTGGAATGAATCTGGGGTCAGAGAGAGCAATGGGAGCTCCCCGTTCTGCCTCCCGAATGGCCTTGCCCTCGTTAAGGGCCTGTGAACTTGGACGCCCTCTGGGACAGCATTAAAAATAAAGAATACTTAAGAGGAGACAAGACAAACAAGGTCAGTCAGACAAGTAATTTAACTTCAGAGCCCTGCATGGAATTTTCTTTTTTCCTTGATGAATGGCAAAATTAAGATCATGTAATGAGTATACCCAACACTCAGATGCTATAGTTATCATGGTTTCTAACAGAGTATGTAATTCTCAGATATTAGATATGATAAAACTGGAAATCTGACATTAGGGCTGCCATATAAGATTTATGGTCTCCCAATCACTGCTGACAGCTCTAGATTTCAACTGCAACCTGATGGACCACAGAGGTAGCAGATCCGATTTCCAAATTCCATATGTTCAGATGCTATTGAAGTGGCTCTTGGCCAGTGTTTTTCAGCGCTTAGTCACTATTGGCAGACTGGGTGCCTCTAAGATAATACGCTTCAGCTGCAAGATCTGGCCATACAATGACAAGGCACAGCTCGTCCCTACAAGTGGTTTTGGATTCCCTTCTTAGGCTCCCTCCTGTTCTATTTTGGGATCTCGGCCTACTCTTTTGACTTTCTTATGGGGTTTTTTTCAGGCACCATGTCCCATCTTACAGTCTTTAGCCTGTACTCAGGCTCCAATTGTACATGGAAACGTAGCATCTACAGGCTTATGACACAGCATGAATAAATGGAGATAATATGTCATGTGGCCAAAATAGTGCTTGACATGGAGTAAGGACAATAATTGGAAACTGTTGTTATTGATGTTGCTGTTACTATGATCATTACTGTTATTGTGTTTTCAGCTTTATTGAGATATAATTGACATATAATATTGTATAAGTTTAAGGTGTACAATGTGATGATTTCATGCATGTATTTATACATTGTGAAATGATTACAATAATAAGATTAGTTAACACATCCCTCACCTCACATAATTCCTATTTTTTGTTGTTCTTATGGTGGGAACATTTAAGATTTACTCTTTTAGCAACTTTCAAGTATACAATGCAGTATTGTTATAGTCACTATCCTGTATGTTAACATCCTAGAACTTATTCATCTTATAACTAACTGAAAGTTTGTACCCTTTAACCAACATCTCTCCATGTCTCCCTCGGCACGGCCCCTAAACCACCTATCTACTCTTTGTTTCTATGAGTTTGGCTTTTTTAGATTCCAGATATAAATGAGATCACACAGTATTTGTCTTTCTCTATCTAACTTATTTGTCTTGGTGTAATGCCCTCAAGGTTTATCCATCCATGTTGTTGCAGCTGGAAGGCAGGATTTCTTTATTTTTTTATGGCTGAATAATATCTATATATATGACATTTTCTTTATTCTTTTATCCATTATGGACACTTAGGTTGTTTCCATGTCTTGGCTATTGTAAATAATACTGGAATTAAAACATGGGTATGCATGCGCCTTTTCTTTTGTTTTTTTTTCTGTTTTGTTGTTTGTTCATTTTGTTCTTTAGATTCCACATATAAGTCAAATCACATTGTATCTGTCTTTCATTGTCTGACATACTTCACTCAGCACAATACTCTTCAGGTCTATTCATGCCACCGCAATTGGCAAGAACCCATTCCCATTCATGGCCGAGCAATATTCCACTGTATATATGTACCACCTCCTCTTTATCCATTCATCCATCAACAGACACCCAGGCTGCCGCCACATCTTGGCTGTTGTAAATAATGCTGCAATGAACATATGGATGCACATGTCCCCTCGAAGTAGCAGTTTGGGTTTCTTCAGATAAAAACCCAGAAGTGGGATTACTGGGTCTTTCTTTGTCACTTGTTATAGCCTTTGTTTTAAAGTCTATTTTATCTGGTGTAATTATTGCTACTCCCGCTTTTCTTTTTTTTCATTTCCATTTTCATGAAATACCTTTTACCCATCCCTTTACTTTCAGCCTGTGTGTGTCTTTCGCTCTGAAGTGAGTCTCTTGTAGGCAGTATATGTAAAGGTCCTGTTTTCTTAACCTTTCAGCCATTCTATCTTTTGATTGAAGCATTTAATCCATTTACATTGAAAGTAATTGTTGATAGATATGTAGTTATTGTCATTATATTATCCATATTTTTGATCTTTATTTTTTTATCTTAGAAAAGTCCCTCTAAGATTCCTTGTAATACTAGTTTGGTGGTGATGAACTCCTTTAGCTTTTTCTTGTCTGGGAAGCTCTTTATCTGTCCTTTGATTCTACACAATAGCTTTGCTGGATAAAGTAGTCTTGGTTATAGGACCTTGCTTTTCATCACTTTCAATATTTCAGGCCAATCCATTCTGGTCTGCAAAGTTCTGTTGTGAAATCAGCTGACAATCTATGGGAGCTCACTTGTAGGTAACTAACTGTTTTTTCCTTGTTGCTTTTAAGATCCCCTCTTTGTTTTTATTTTATTTATGATGTGTCTTGGTGTGGGCCTCTGGGTTCATCTTGTTTAGGACTCTTTGTGCTTCTTGGGCTTGTATATCTATGTCCTTTGGCAGGTTAGGGAAGTTTTCTGTCATTATGTCTTCAAATAAGTTTTCAATTTCTTGCTCTCTCTTTTCTCCTTCTGATACCCCTATGATGTGAATGTTGGTGTACTTGATGTTGTCCTAGAAACCCCATTAACTTTCCACATTTTTTTGGATTCATTTTACTTTTTGCTGTTTTGTTTGGGTGTTTTCTGCTACCTTATTTTCTAAGTTGCTTATTTGATCCTGTGCTTCATCTAACCTACTGTTGATTCCCTCTAATGTATTCTTTATTTCAGTTATTGTAGTCTTTATTTCTGACTAGTTCTTTTTTATGTTTTCTATCCCCATTTTTGTGTTTCCTGCTCTCTTTGTTGAAGTTCTCCCTGAGATCACCAAGCATCTTTATAACCAATGTTTGGAACTCTGCGTCTGGTAGATTGCTTGTCTCCAGTTTGTCTAGTTTTTTTTCTGGAGATTTGTTCTGTTTTTTTTTTCCCCCCATTTGGGACATGTTTCTTTGTCTCCCCATTTTGACTGCCTCCCTGTGTTTGTTTCTGTGTATTAGGTAGGGATGCTATGTCTCCTGGTTTTAGTAGAGTAGCTTCATGTTGTAGGTATACTGTGGGGCTCAGTGGCGCAGTCTCCCTGGTCACCTGAGGTGGGTGCTCCAGATGTGTCTCTTGTGTGGGTTGTGTTTGCCTTCCTGTTGTAATTGAGCCTGAGTTGCTGTTTCCATGTCAGTGGGAGGGATTCCTCCTCTGGCTGATTGGTTATGAGGACTGGCTGTGACTACGGTGGAGAAGCTGTTGGGCAGGAGCTGACCCTACAGAGCAGGAATTGCTTTAGCAGAGCTGTGGTGCCTGCCCGATCTTTCTTTTAGGTGTCTAATTCTTGGAAGCAGCTGGGTTATGTTCTGGCTCAGTCTGAAGCTGGCCACCAGGTGTGACATCCCTGGGGCTTCCTAAGATTGGATTATTTGTATTTTTTGCTATTAAGTTTTATGGGTTTGCTGTTATTGTTAAAGAGGCCAGGTTGTAGTAAGAACAATGGTCATAATGTTTCTAATCAATTTTGACTCTTGGGGGTGACTTCTGATTTCTGAAGTGCCTTGCTCTGAGTACAATGCAATGGTTGACATTTTATTATTGGTATTTCACAGAACAAGAGTCATTTGAAGACGGGTCTCTCTGCCCTCCCCCCATACCCCCCCACTCCTTTTATAGGATAGCAATAAACACGGCCGTATCTCATTAAATTTAATGAGTCTTCATAAAATAACCATTACATTTTGAAGGTAATGGAAGAATAGCTTTGATTGTTAGTAAATAAGCTACCAAGGGCAGTTCGATAACATTTTAGGGCTGCACATGCAGAGGCAACATGAGGAAGAGGCAGTGGCATTTTTGTGGTAAGACCAAGCCAGGGTGTGCCTGACTTCACTGTATAACAAGCCATGGCGCAACAATCTTCATTTCAGTCAGAGTGTTCCTCGTTATACTTTGGTTGAGTGATGTGATTAAATTGATTGGCTTAAAAATCTGCTAAAAGATTTTATGTATATCATGTCACTGATATTGAATTTGAATACTATGGTAGTAGGTTAGACTAAATAATTTATCTTATAAACATAGAGGTAGAGCAGATTGAATAGAGTATGCAAATTTATGTAAATAACCCTACAAATTCAGACTCTTCTGATCCAAGAGTCCTGGTACTTTATAAACAGGACTGTAACGTTGTAAATCAGAAGTTATTAACCTATGGTCCATGGCCCAGTAGGGCACTGAATTTATATGCAAAATTGCATGTGTGTGTATTTTTCTAGAGAGAGGGTCCATATCTTTCATTATATTCTCAAAGGGGTTCACCACCAAAAGAGTCTAACCACCATAACAGTATAAATATATTCAAGATGGTCATGTTAAATCAAATTGCATTTATACTCTCTGCTTTTCAGAAAGTGTTACTTAATTAGAATAAAAATCTGCTACTTATGTACGATCCAGCTGGAACTAAAAGTTCTTGAGTTTTTAATGAATCCTTTAGTTTTCTTTGTAGATATATTCATTTAAAAAATCCTGCTCTTTCACACACCTGAATTTTTCTACATTGCTTTTCACCCCAGACTACTCTTTCACCTTCAGTAGTTTTTGAAGTTTTAATTTTCTATCTTTATTTCTTGAAGTCATTTTGATACCTGGCCTCAGAAGGCTTTTGTCAAATGAAATGGATCTGAAAAGAGACTAAAAAGGAACAAGGAAAAATGAATTTATATATAAACAGTCCTTTCTGGTACTATTTTTTTCCTTCCTAATGTTTTTTAATCTAGATTATAGGCTTCCTGAATTAAACTAATATTTACCCAAATATTTCAGATTGACAAATGTAGCAGGAACACTTATGTCCCTAGATTATACCTGTGAGATAGAGCATATATAAAATAATTTACAGCTATTTAAAATAAATTCAAGGAGATGTAGAGATGTGTTTATGGCCACAGAGGCCAGGTCTCCACAAGAAAAGCAAAGGCAGAAAGTGAGAATTTAAGAGCTGAAAGGGGTCTTTGATATCATTGAGTTATTCTTTATTAAATGAAAAAAGAAAAAAGACTTTGAGCTAGAACTCAAATCTCCTAAATCCCAACCTAGAACTTATTTATACCATATCATCAAAGGCAATTAGGTGTGTGTTTGGGATCGAAGCAAGCACAGATCTCACAATACATACCAACTCTGAGGTAATATCCAATTTGGCTGTTTCTTTTTTCTCCTCTGATTGTGTGTGTGTGTGTGTGTGTTTTTACACGTGCGCGCGTGTACACATACATTATACATACACAAATATAAGTATGCAAAAGCCAAAACATGTAAAGTGCTATTTGTACACAGAATGAATTATTTCCTTTTCTTGGATCCCAACAAACTTCTTTATAAGCAAAATCATTTTCTTTATTTAACAGTATCAAATTGCCTTCAAAATGAAGACATTCTGGATCAGGGATACTCTGAAAGTATCACTGGAGTTGGTCACACTTTTTAAAAAAATTATAAGCTGAGTGGGCACACCAGAAAGACAGAGGATATATAAAAATAGCCTTACAGTATCAATACTTTGGGATATTTAACATCAGTAGTGGATGCCTAGTCTCATACTAATGGGCAGATGGCTTTGCTTGAAACACTGTGTAAAAGTATCTAGCAGCTATATATCTCTTAACAAAAATGGATGTTGTTTTAAGCCACTAACTTTGGTAATTTCCACTAATCTGGAAAAAACATGTCTTATTTCTTGATTAAACAAATGTAAGAACAACCCCTAGTACCTTTTCTAATAATGAGCCCGTGAAACATAGTGAGAAAATCAGTAGCATCCTCTGAGCTTATGGAACCACAGCAACTTCATGCCTTAGGAATCAGAGAGGACTCCTTCAGCCTATGGATTTTTATTCCCTATATTAATTTTTTTTTTTACTTCTTGTAGCTCCTCATGAGAACATCCACTGGGAAATTGGAGGACAAGCATATTTCTGATATTGCGGGGGGATCAGCTCAGCTAAATGATCAAATTAGGCACTCTAAATGCCATTTGGAAAAAATGTTCAGACAGCTTTTTGTGGCTTAGGCTGTTTAATGAAGCTATTGAAGACTTTTCAGTTGACCTCTAATCTTTTGGCCTTTGTACAGTTCCCTACCTGTTGAATCAGTCATAACCATAAATCAGTGCGTTCATGAACTCTTAAATAAGCTGGGATCTGTGGGATGGTTCCAGAGTCCCAGGATATAACTTGACTATGACATTAGTAATTGGAACATAAAGGTAAGAATAGATTTTTCTGTGTCTTTCTGTTCTTAAAACCCTAATTAACGACCAAAAGAAAGTGTTAAAGTCTTTTAAAGGAGATATCTGCCTGGCCAATACAATTGTTTTCTTCAGTATTTCCATATTTTATTTCTTTTTTGTCTTTGGAAGTGGGCATAGAGATGTGAACCCATTCACAAATATATATATACTCACACTAACACCAGAAAACAGAAACATTGAAAGTAGTGAATGACCTTAAGAGTGAACTACTGTGTATGTGTGTATGTGCTAAAAACTATTATGTGTAAAATAATTGTTACTTTATTGTAGCATGGTTGTAATTTTTGTTACATTATAAATATCACAGATCCATTTTTTTCTACTACCACAGCAGTTTCTGAAGACACGTAAACCCATATTGTTATTACTCTCTAATCTAGTTGAGGTGATGAAATAGTGCCAAAACTCTCATTGCAATTTCATTAGCATATTCATGAGTCGCACTTTTGCAGTGTTGCAGAAACAACACAAATTGGTTTGTGGATTGTGAACTCCCCCTTCTTCTCCTCTCCAGAAGCACAGACTGTGGATTAGCAAATCAAGTTGGCCCACAAACTTCTGAGCACTAAATTGCATAAGTTTTATGCTCTGCTCTTTATTTCCATATTTTATGATTCTTCTTTTATTGAATGCTGCATGAATGGACATACCATCCAATAGAAGAGCAAGAATTGGGGCTTGAAATCCTTGGAAAAATGGAAGTTCTAGAAAAGCCAAACCAAATTGCCCTGCTAAAAGAGAATATTAATGTTTGCTGTTGTTGATGTTTTTCTTTTCTTTTTTCTTATTTCTCCCTCCCTCCCTCCCTTCCTCCCTCCCTCCTTCTTTTCTTTCTTTCTTTCTTTCTTTCTTTCTTTCTTTCTTTCTTTCTTTCTTTCTTTCTTTCTTTCTTTCTTTCTTTCTTTCATGCATTTGTAGACTGAAACTGGCTTGCAGTCCAGCAAGCCAGTTTTCTTCCCTCCTTGGCACACAGCTAGACCATGTTTTCCAGTCTCCCTTGCATTTAGGTATGACCCTAGTACTGAGTTCAGGTCAATGGAAGTGGATGCAGGTGATGCACATAACCTCTAAGGCTGACCCATAGCATTTTCTCTGTGATGTTCCACTCTCCCTCTTGCTCCATTTACTGGCTGGATGTTTACCTTTAGGGCAACTTTGGTAGCTAGTAGTTGGAGACGACAAAGGCTTCATTCGCCTGGGTCCCTGAGTGACTGCATGGAGTTCTTGCTTTATGTTTCTCCCTGAGCCTGAAATGAGAAATAAATGTCTTTTGTAATAACCCACTGAGATTTCAGACTTTAACTGTTAAAGCAGCTAGATAATAATTAGCTATTATCTTAACTAATTCAATGGCATCTTTGTTTTGTGCTGTTTAAGAAACTTAGTTGCTATTAGTTAAATTTTTATTTGACACAAGAAATGGAACTTTGAGGGTAAAAACATATGGTTCATTTCTGCTGTTTGCTTCATTTTCTTGTTATGGTTAGGCCTTTTGGCTTCTTTGTGCCCCATTTTTACTAATTACATGTCCTGAGGAGACATTATACAGTGATCTAAACACAGTTCTTTAATCGCTCATAGTAAATTAAGCACTGGGGGAAGTACTTGTGAACATACTCAAGTACTAGTTAGAACAGTGGAGCCCACCTATTAGTTAACCAGAAAACTAGAAAAGTCAACTTTGCTCAGCACCCAACATATTTCAGATGTTAAACACGAGGTATATTGATAATTTTTAAAGTTCATGTAGCACTTTTGGCTTTTCAAAACACTTGCACATAATAATGTACAGTATAATGTATGTTTGCTCAGTTCTTTGAAAGATTTAGGTAAGAGATTTTTCTGAGGATGAAACATACATTAAAAAAAAAGATTTTATTGGGGAATGGGGGGAGGGGAACAGTGTTTGGGAATTGGGAAGGGGACTGGCCAAGTTGTTCTTCAGTCCTCGTTGTGGAGGGCGCCAGTCACCATCTGGCTTCCCGTGGGCAGCTCGTGGCCTCTAAGCTCAAGGTGCTGTGTTCAATCTTAGCTGTGGGTAGGCATAGCCCACCATCAAACAGGCAATCTTTTTTTTTTTTTTTAAGATTTTATTGGGGAATTGGGGGAAGGGAACAGAGTTGGGGAATTAGGGAAGGGGGAACAGACAAGTTGCTGCCCTTTTGTTCTTTGGTCTAGTTGTGGAGGATGTTGCTTCATTGGCCTATGTTGGTATTATCATTGCGCTCTTCCCGGGTGAGGCAGTCGCTCGCCAGCCATTGGACGGCCGCTCACGGAGGCTCAGCTGCCGGCCAGCCCCACTGCAGCCTACACCGTCGCTGGCGACTCAAGGCAGCCCAGCTCCAGGTCGAGCTGTTGTTCACCATCTTAGCTGTAAAGGGCGCAGCATCACTGGCCCTCATGTTGGATCCGAACTGGGGCCCTACTGCTCAGAGCTGGTGTCCCAAGCCAATTCCTAACCAATGCGCCACTCGGCCAGCCCCAAACAGGCAATCTTGTTGTTACACCAGCTGAGCCATCCTGCCACCTGTTGGCAGCTCAGCAACAGCTCAGCTCAGATGCAGCATCACTGGCTCATGTGGGAATCGACCTGACAGCCCTGTTGCTCAGAGCTCATGCTTTTAAGCCAGCTCTTAACCAACTGAGCCACTTGGCCAGCCCCAAAACATACGTTTTTAAATGAAAAATCTGTATCACAGTAAAAACAACTGGAGAAATTACACACTGCTAACACAATGAAAAATGTATCTTTCTCCCTCACCTTAGTAGGCAGCTAGTACCAGAAAGTTACTCAAAGAGGCCAGCTCCTCTTTGCTAACATTGCTTTTGATTTATATGTGAGGTTGCTATGGTAATTTCAGAAAACGTGAAGCCACTCAGGCTTTGTGTGGGCAACTAAAGATGGGGGATACTGAGGCACAATGGGAAAGTTACTATTGAAACTACAAGAGTAGATAACCAGGGTAACTGTTGGTACTAAAGCCCAAAAGACCACTAATTATGGACTTTTTCTAGCTTATTTGAGAAGCTGTTAGGAATCAGGATGGAGTTTAAATATGTTATAAAATCTCTTTGGTATCTCTCACCCTAGCCAAGAATCTATTACATTCAGAATTCCGAGCTTTTTTGAACAGATGACAGGCAATGTATGAGGTAGTCCATGTATATATACATTTGAATTATAATTGTGTTTCACTTAATTTCTTCATGGAAAGATTGCTGTGGACACACATTGTTCACATGATATAATGCAACATAACTGATTTAATTAGAGCCTGTTTTCTTGGCTTTTCAATCTCTCTGTAGTAGAGGGATTGCTTTTTCCACCAGAAAAGAACTATCAGTGGGTAACACAATTTAAGAGACAACTGAAGAATACATTTCTTTTGCTTTTTGTTCAGGCTTCAATCCATTGCTCAATTTAAGTATGGAAATACTGCTTGTCAAAGACTTCTTGACACATGAATTTTACAAGAAAATATCAGCGCATCTACTGCTTGGATTTCTAACTCATTTATTGTACAATATGCAACTAATCCAATCTACTGCTGCAAACATGGTTTGTGCAGTTCTGCTTGGCTACAGTACAATGGTTTTCTTTAAACTGGAGGGTTTTCTGAGGTTTTTATTTCCCTTCCTTGGGCAGAAAAAAGTGGATGAGACCTATCTTACTTGATAAAAATGATGGTGTTGAGTCCATCGTGTGGAAGAGCGGGGTTTGCAGAGCTGAGAGGCTCTCGTTGCCTTTGGGATGGTAAGTACAGAGCCTTGTGAACCTTAAGGGAAGAATCTAGGGGAAGTGTGGTGCAAGAACTTGGAAATGATTACTAAGGACATATTTTTAAAACTCTTGGAGAAAGACGCCTTAAAGGGGAAGAAATGATTTTCCTTGACTCTGTTGCATTATTGGTGAGCTGAATTAAAGTGGAGGAGAAACAAGGGTTTAAAAGTTGCATTTAAAAGAGATGGAAAAAACATAAAGTGAAAGGGTCTGTTTCTTGTTCCTCTTTCTATTATTTTTATTTTTAAGGTTAGTGTGTGCTTATTGTGAAAGACTTAGTCTCACTTTCCAGGGATAAACATTGTGAACTGCTTAGCATATAACCTGTCAGACCCTCTTGCACATTTAAACACACTAACTAAAAAAATAAAGGATCACCCTAGACATATGTTCTATCACCAGCTTTTAAAAAAATTCACCAATATAGTATGACAATCTATCTCTGTTCATATGGTGGGCAAAATTCTAAGAATGACCCCCAGTGACCCTTACCCTTTTATAGATCCTTCCCTTTTTAAGTGTGGATGGAATCTGTGAATATGATGAGCTATCATTCCTGTGATTATATTAATTATATAGCACAAGGGGGAATATCTGGGTGTTCTTTGAAAATAGACAGTTTTTCCCTAGTAGAGGAGCAGTGGAAGTCAGAGATTCGAAACACGAGCAGGGTTCGCTGTGAGAAAGATTTGATACTGCCCTTGAAGTGGCTGCCATATCATGATCTGCTTATGGAAGGGGCACATGAGGAGTGTAGGCAGCCTCCAGGAGATGGGAGCAGTCAGCTGACAGCCAGCAAGGACATGGGAACCTCAGTTTTGCAATTATGAAAAACTGAAATCTGCCAACAACCTGAATGAACTTGGAAGTCAATTCTTCCCTATCTCGGCCTCCAGAGGAGAATGCGGCCTGGCTGACACCTTGGTTTCAACTCCATGTGATGCAGAATAGAGGACCCAGCTATGCCGCACCAGACTTCTGCCCTACAGAACTGTGAGCTCATAAATGGGTATTGTTTTAAGCACCTAAAGTTTTGGTAATTTGTTACACAGCAATAGAAAACTAACATAGTATAGGTGAATACTCTTGTGTCTTCAGATTGCTCATCTGTACTAACTTCAGGGAGATAAACAGTCAAACCAAATGAACTTCAGAATTATAGAAATGTGATATTCATTTATTCACTCAACAATATTTATTGACCACGACTATGTGCTGGGGATACATCTGTGAGCAAAGTAGACAAAAATAGAGGCAGTCAATCCTTTAAAGGAGCACAAGGGAATTGTTAAGTGTTGCAATAATTCACATGTGTTTAGTACTTTATATATTACAAAGCAATTTTTCATTCATGTTCTCATTTTGTTTCCCCCTGAAGTTTTCACTGTGAGGCAGATATTACTGTTCTATTTTGTAGGTATGCAAACCGATGCTCCTATAGTAGAAATGAAGGGACTCCACGAGCTCACCTAGCCACTAATGAAAAAGTTGGGACTCTGCTCTTTATATTATACCACTTAGCCCCAGGGATCTGTGCTATAATAGTATTGTAAGAAGTGTTTGCAATGTACCTGGCAGTGTGCTGAGTATGTTACACAGATTATCTGATTTAATCTTCACAACCATCCCATAAGGTTGATATTATATCTACCTTAATTTTACAGAGGAGGAACCTGAGAGTTATTACGGCTAAACAACTTTTCCATGCTGAAGCCAGGATCCAAACCCTGACAGCCTGACTCCAAGATCCATATGTTTCATCATGAAGCTAACTGCTTCCTTAAGCTCTCATCACTGAGTTGGCCTTCCAGAAAGACTGGCCCGTAAGTGCGCATTTATGCTCTGCTACATGTCACTTTATGGTTTGTGTATGTCCTCAGTTTTTATATATTAAGTTGCCGTTTTGCTAATGTTCCTTGTTTTCCCATATAGGTTTCTTTTTGGGCTCGTGAAATGTAAAGTTATTGATTAACAGAAAATTATAGTTTAGATTCTTTATAGTTTTCATTAAGAATATGGTAACATAAGGAACACTATCATAGGACCAAGCATCACCTACTTATTAGATTTTATCTCTAACAAAGCCACCAAGAAAGTATAGGTTAGATTTATGTCCCCAGCATGACTCTGTTCTCTTAGCATCAATCCATGAATGTACACTTCTCTCAGATGGATTATAAATCTTGAAGAGATGGTTCATGTTTTAAACATTTCTCTCATATCTAGTACTGTTCTAGATACAATTACAGGTATGTCTTCATTAAATTATATCTCAACTTGTCTCAAATTGTATTGAAATCACACACACACACACACACACACACACACACCCTGGCTTGTCTCATTTCTTGAAAGTAAGAATTTCCATGTTAGCTAACTGTCTTCCTTCCTTTGCTCTATAAAACCTTTTTTCCAGTTGCAATTGGTACTCTGGTGTTCTAGGGCTTGATTAATGAGTTCACATTTAAGCTGTCCATTCCATTTAAAATGATAATAACTTTGATTGTGTCCCCCTTCACCCTTTGTCACTAAAGCTAAACAGTTTTACTTTAAAAAAGTTTAACTTCAAAGACTACAGGCTCATTCATTATTATCGAAGTAGTCTTTCTCCAAAGCTCTCTTTTTTGAACTTCAGGGACCAGAACTTTGTGCATAATTTATGATTTGGTATAAAAGTAAGAGACTGCTTTTTGATTTTATTTACCCTGCCTCTTGGGTTGATGTTTAATATTTTTGTGCTCTTAATAGCAGCAGGACCCTGGGAAAGGCTCACAATGACTTGTCGGTCCATTCCTTGGGCGGTGACATTCTACCCTGTATTTTCTGTGTATATTTGGAAAATTTCCTAACCTACTAGTGTGAAAATATTATTTTATATCTATTTAAAAACCACTTTAAGTTTTATATAGAAATGTTATTTGAAAGTGCTTTTATTCTAGATGTGGTAACAACCCTTTCAGAGGACAATTTCTGGTGTAAACTGACATTTCTGGAAATCCAAACTAGATTTTGTGTTAGGTTGCTGTTTTATAGACTTTAACTGGATGATAGAATCTTAAAGATAATTTTATTTAAAGTCTTCCTTTCATAGATGAAACTGAGACCTGGAAAGGACAAGTGACAGGATGCTGGCAGGCCAGCTACCTGAACAGTAAAAATTGGGTAGGGAAACAAACACTTTTCTAACTATTCCACTAAAGGCATACTCGTTCCCACCCAATTTTTCCTGTTTTTTCTAAGTTAGTTTCTTATCCTTCCCTGTTAATCTCATAGTGACTCAATTTTAATGACGGTTTTCATGGGAACATTATAAAAGCCTTTTGGAAATTTAATGTCAAGACAATTTTTATGAACATTCCTTTCCCACAAAATGTTTTAGTTTCTTGCTGTAGAAGTCTTGTGTCATTTTCATGGTAATTTTAACCTCTATTGAAACTTCTCTATAATGCATTGGTTTTGCTCCTAATGGTTAATGTCACCTGGAATATTTGATTTCAGGAGTGGAAGAGGAGCAGTAGAGTGTAGTGGTGACCAGTTGGTTAAATCCCACTGTTCTTAGAGTATTTTTGAATTTTGAATTAATTTCCAAAATTCACGTTAGGAGATTTCATCCAAAATTTTATATTTCTAAGATTTCTATCTTCTCTTGAATAATTAGAGCAGCTGAAAATGTTTGGTTTCCATCCCACGTGTTAGTAGTCTTTTGGGACTCCTTAGATGGGCCATGTGTTTTGCAGTTACCACCTCGTCTCTTCAGCCTTCTAGATTACCTGCCCAATCCAGCTGGAAGCAAATACTAGAAGCTTAAACCCAGATTAAGTACATTAGTTCTGAAATTCCCATCTTCCTATGTGCATGTATATTTAAACATCCATTTCAGCTCCCTCAATCTCTGTTATCCCATAAAATGGACACAGAAAAGCTAATCAGTAACTGAGAAAGGTGATTAGCGTGTTTGAATCTCCAAGTAAAGAGCGCCAATAGCTTTCCTTTGCAACGGAGAGAGGAGAGTGTTAAAAAATTGTCTTGACCTCCTTTTTGCCCTCATGATTGTGATGGGAAAACATATTAGAGCCATCGTAAGGTGCATACGCAGATCTTTGTCTTCAAATACTTCTTTCTTTTATGCACATATTTGTCTATAGACAGTAAAAATATTAAAAAATTTGGGAAAGGTATTCCAACAAATTAAAGGACCTATTTGTTCTTTTAAAAAACAAATGTAATAGAGCCAAAAAGCTTTATATACTTCCTGTGGATGTGATAAAACTTGCCATGATATGCAACTTGTCCCCCTGCCATAGACAATGAAAAACCTGAACAAAAATAAACTAATCTTTTCAGATATTGCAGAATTGGGACAATGGGCAGTCCAGGATTGTGATCCTTGGAATGATAGAAAAATATAAGCCCTATGAATGCCTCAGTCTCTGGAGGCCATTTTCAAATAGTAGCAGAGGGAGGGGGAACTCAAGCATAGCACATTATACTTATGGATTTGAGGAGATGAAGAGGGAGGTGGGGGGAGGCGGCTTGAATTTTAAAGATTCAGGAAAGAAAAAGCTATGCAGGAAAAGAGCTTCATGAACCTGCACTGAGGCCTTCTAAAGTCTTTGAATAAATACCTATCTGTACATTTATTCATGAAGCCAGGAAAAGAACATGTGTCGTAAGAGAGCTATAAGGTGAACAATTCCAATAGCTCACATAGGGCAGAGAGATGACCAAATTCCATCTAGCCACATTAGAGAGACCTCATTGAACACTTGGGGCAATTAGTAGATACCTCAGAAGGGTCGTTCTTTAATAACAGGGCAAAATTAGTCTTAGAATAAAGTTCCTACTAATCTTTCCTTAACAAAAATTTTAAAAAGCCTTCAAAGGATTAAGCTATAACTTATCTGATTATCAAAACAAATTTCAAAAACAAAAGTATCCAGTACTCAACACTGTAATATCCACAGTGTCCAGTGTCAAAATTACTAGCTATATGGAAAAAAAAATCTGTGACCCATAATCGTGGCTGGAAAATCGGTCTACAGACACACAGCCAGAATTGAGAGAAAATGGAATTAGCAGACAAGAATTTTAAAATAGATATTATAAATGTTTTCAAGGATTTAATAACAAACATAAACGTCATGAGGAAAGAAATGGAAGATATAAAAGAGAACAAAATGAAAACTTTTGACATCAAAAACATATATCTAAAATGAAAAATTCATTGGATAAGTTTAATAGGAGCTTATATTCTGCAGACAAGAAATTAGTGACCTTGAAAATATAGAAATAGAAAATGTTCAAGCTTAAAGAGAGAAAAAATATGCTAAAAAGAAACTGAATAGAGTTTCTGTGAGCTATGAGACAATAGTAAGAAATCTAACATGCATGTTGGAGGGAGGAAGCAGTGACAGATTTTTGGGGTAATTATGCTTTTTAAAATTTTTAGAATTTGTCCATTTTACTGTGGGTCAGCTATTGATATTTCATCAGGATAACCATTTCTTTGCTGAGTCCAGGCAATGAAGGAAAAGCCACACACTTAAAACAAAACAAAACACACAAAAATCAAAACCACAAAATCATCTTTAACAACTTTTTAAATGATATATCAGATTCCTGTAACTTTGTACACAAGCTTCTGTGTTGAGTTGAATTGTATCTTGTAACTGCTTTTTGTATTTGGAGAGTGTGTAACTATTGAACTTGAAACCTAAAAAAAAAAAAAATCCAAAATGCATGTAATGGAGTCCAAGAAGAGAATGGGACAGAAGAAAAAATTGTAGAAATAATGATAAAGAATTTTCCAGGGCGGGCCGAGTGGCGCGATGGTTAAGAACTCGCTTGGGATGCCAGAGGGCCCCGGTTCGGATCCCGCATATGAGGGCCAGTGACACTGCCCTCTACAGCTAAGATGGTAAACAACAGCTCAACCTGGAGCTGGGCTGCCGTGAGTCGCTGGCGACGTAGGCTGCAGCCCCTGTGGCAGTGGGTTGCCATGGGCTACCGTGTGTAGCCAGCAGCCAGCGTGAGCGGCCAGCCGCCGCAGTGAGCGGCCGTCCAGAAGCCGGCGACTGATCTGCCTCTCCAGGGAAGAGCGCAATGATGGTGCCAACTTGGGCAAGTGAAGCGACGTCCTCCACAACTAGATTGAAGAACAAAACGACAGCAACCTGTCTGTTCCCCTTCCCCAATCCCCCAGCACTGTTCCCATCCCCCCAATTCCCCAATAAAAATCTTTAAAAAAAATAAAAAAAAATAAAAAAAAATAAATAAAATGCTAATCCTCACCGAATTGGCTTTAAAAAAAAAAAGAATTTTCCAAATTTGATAAAATGTATAGACCTACAGATATGATAGTAAACAAATGGCAGGAGAAATAAACATGATGAAAACCACATCAAGGCATATCCTAATTAACGTGCTGAAAGCTAGCATCAAAAGCAAATTTTAAGAGCAACTAGAGAAACAGGTCACATTATGTATAATGAAACAAAGATAAGAAAGACCACAGATAAACACCATGACCAGGTGGATGAATCCCAGGTATGCAAAGCTGGTTCAACATTCGAAAATCAATTAGTGTGATCCATCACATCAACAGACTAAAAAAGAAAAACTTCATCGTCATATAAATAGATATAAAAAAAACCATTTGACAAACTCCAGCATGCATTCATAATAAAAGCTCTCAGTAAGCTATAATAGGAATAGTAGGGAACTTTCTCAACTTGGTTAAGAACATTTAGAAAAAAATATATAGCTAACATCATACTCAATGGTGAGAAGCTAGAAGTTTCCCCCCTAAGGCCAGGTGCAAAGAAAGGATGTCCCCTCTTACCACTCCTTTTTGACATTGTGCTGGAAGTCTACCTAATGCAATAAGACAAGCAAAGAAACTAAAAGACAAACATATTGGGAAAGAAGAAATAAAACTATTGGGTTGTTGGAAAAGTCATGACGCATTTTTGCAATGAAAAACATAGAAAAATATGTCATGACTTTTCCGACAACCCAATATCTTTGTAGCTGGCACAACCATCTATGTAGAAAATCTGAAGGAATTTATAGAAAAACAAACTAATAAGCGATTATAGCAAGGTTGCAGGATACAAGGTTAATATGTAAAAGTTAATTGCTTTCTCATATACTAACAATATACAAGTGAAATTTGAAATCAAAAGTACTGTGACATTTATAGTAGCACCCCAAATAATGAAATACTTAGGTATAAATCTAACAAAATATGTACAAAGTCTTACAAAACTAAACATATTCTTACCATAAGACCCAGCAATTGTGTTACCCAAAGAAGTTGAAAACTTATGTCCACACAAAATCCTGCATGTGATATTTATAGCAGCTTTATTCATTATTACCAAAATGTGGAGGCAACCAAGAATTTTAAAATAGATATTATATTCAGTACATGAAAGGCTAAATAAATTGTGGTATATCCAGATGGTGGAATATTATTCAACACTAAAAAGAAATGAGCTATCAACCCATGCAAAGACATGGAAGGTCCTTAAGTGCATATTACTAAGCGAAAGAAGCCAATCTGAAAGGGCTACATCTGTATGATTGCAATTATATGACATTCTGGAGAAGGCAAGGGCCCCAGCTATCTGCAGGAAACATACATTATTAAATATATAGACACAGGTAGAAAAAAGTGAAAGGATACAATGCAAACAGTAATCATAAGAAAGCTGATGTGACTATGTTAATGTCAAATAAAGAAGACATTAGGACAAGGAATATTACCTAAGATAAAGAAGGATATGTCGTAGTGACGAAAGGGTCAGTTCATCAAGAAAACATAGCAAATATGCGCGTGACTGCAGAACTAAAAGGAGAAGTAAGATATCCATAATTATAGTTGATAGAAGAAGCAGACAGAAAATCAGTAATGATAGAGAGGACTTGAGTAATTCTATTAACCAACAGTACTATCAACCAATTGAATTGATATTTATTGAACATTATATCCACTTATGAAATAGGCAAATAGTAATTCTATTTAGTGGCAAAAGTCAGATCAGTGGTTACCTACGATTGAGCTAAGTGGGTAGGCTAACTGCCAAGGGTCATGAGGGAACTTTTTGGAGTCGTAGAAATGTTATATATCTAGATCCTGGTGATGGTTAAATTAATGTATATATTTGTCAAAACTCATCAAACTGTACACTTAAGATAGGTACAATTTGTAAAATTATAGCTCAATAAAGATGATTTAAAAGCTTCTATGGAGCCTCTAAATATGCAACAAAATAGAACATGATAGGCATTAAAAGAATAGTGGTAAAAGAAATCCTATTTGTTTGGCTGGGTTGTGGAATGTTCTAGGGTGAATAACATTCAACATGGGGGAGCTGGGCTTAACAGAATGAGCAGAGGCCTGGAGTCAAGAAAGTGGAGGGCACATTCAGGGAATAGTTTTGTCAGAGTATAAAGGGGGACAGTGAGAGGTCATAGAAAATTCAATAGCTGGTTGTGAGGGTTTTAATGCCAGATGAATGCTGACGTATTTGTAGATACAGAGAAGAAAACAAGAGAAGAGTTTCAATCAAATGTAAGGGAGTGAGGGTGGCTGATGGAGGTTTCTGTAGGTGGGGTGTAGGGACAGGGTCTTGAGCTATGAGGAGAGGAAAACTGTCCGTGTGCACCTTCACCACTTCTTCAGCTCAGAAGGGAAGAGGGAAAGAAATGGAAGGGGAAAAGCAGGGAAGCTGAAGAGTTCATGTGAAAAGGTCTTTTGCTTCCAAGTAAATTAAGTAATTTGTTACAGCCAAGGGGGCAAGAATGGGGTCAAGAGTTTTTAGGGTAGATATGTGTGATATTGTGATTTATAATAAGAAATATGTATTTGGTCTTTGGCCCATTTCTGGCACAGAGCCCCTAAAACCCTTGGAATTTTCTAAACTTGAGAGTTTTAAAGATGTCTTTTGTGATGTTAATGAGGCAAATTTTGGCTGGTTGCCAATGGAGCCAACCATGTGATTAGAGGGTTGGAACTTTCAGTCCTACCTCTCAACCTCTGGGAAGAGGCGAGGAGCTGGAGGTTGAATCAATCACCAATGGCCAATGAGTTAATCAATCATGCCTATGTCATGAAGCCTCCATTAAAAACCCAAAAGGAGAGAGTTCAGCGAGCTTATGGGTTAGTGAACATGTAGAGGTGCTAGGAGAATGGCTCACCTGGAGAGGGCACGGAGCCTTTTTACCCTTTCCCCATTCCTTCACCACACAGCTCTTCCATCTGGCTGTTCCTGAGTTATATCTTTTATAATAAACTGTAATCTAGCAAGTCAATTGTTTTGTTGAGTTTTGTGAGATGCTCTAGCAACTTAATTGAACTTAAGAAAAAGGTCATGGGAACCTCTGATTTATAGCCAGTCAGTCAGAACCATAGGTAACTACCTGGGCTTGTGACTGGCATCTGATAGAGGAGGGCGGTCTTATAAGACTGAACCCTTAACCTGTGGAATTTGATGTTTTCTCTGGGTAGATAGTGTCCAAATTGAGTTGAATTGTAGGACATTCATCTGGTGTCCAAGAATTGCTTGTTGGTGTAGAGACCCTATTCTTCACATTGGAATTGATACCACAGATCCCATTTAACATGATTCAAAAATAGCTATGTTAGGAGGTAATAAGAGATGAGTTAATGTAGTTTATCCCCAACTTGTTTCTCAGTATCCTATAGAGTTGTGCTTGTACTGTGAAAAAGTGGTATCTTAGGCACAAATTAATCCCTATCTGGAAATCCACCAGGCTCTATTTAATTCACATACACCAGGCTCTGTTAAATTTTGCAGAAAAGAGCTTGTTTAACTTCATTTAAACTAGTGTTCTCCAACCTTATATAACCATGGAATCCTCCACCCACACCAAATACTCATCTACGTATTCTGAGAGTATCTTATAGAAGTCAGTCTGCAAAGCCTTCACTTAAATGCTGTTGAGTGGTATAGAGGGTCCATTGAAGTTAGATAAGGTCGATTTAGGATGGATTCTGTCAGTGTAATTTCCTTATACCCCCAGCAATGCTCTGCCATCCAAGATTCAGAGAAAGGGAACACTGGGGAGGCCTAGTGTAAGGAATTCCCGAGGTGGGAATGGTCCACGGTAGAATGAGAGGGTCACTAGCCCTTAGTGTCATGAGATTGAAACTGGGTGCAGAGAAAGAAGCTAGGCAGTAATGGGAACTAGGAAAACAGGGAGGCTGGTTGTCTTTATGAAGATGGAGAGCAAGTTTGGTAGAAAGGAGAGGGTAGGAAGGGTAGAAGGTGGTGAACAGAGAGGGCATTTTGTGAGTTTGAGATCATAAAAGTAGTGATACCCTGAACCCCATTCTACACATTCTGCTGGGATTTGTAAAAATGTAGAAGTTGTTTATTTGGAATACACAATAAAAAATTATTTCCACTGTCATTTTCTTAGAGATGACTAGAAGTTTGCTGCAGAGACAGTGGGTCAGGTGGTTTTCAATGTGTGTTCATTTTTGCTGTATCTTCAGTGAAGGCCGAATGACATGTAGTGTGAGAAAGCTGACAGCCAACCTTAAATTATTTTGCAATGTAGGATCTGTGTATCTATAGACTGAGGACAACTGCTCATTACTCATATTGATTTATATCAGGCAGTGCAGTGAACATACAATTAATAGTTGACTTCATTGGCAGCCAGCTGTTAGTGCCATAATTTACTATGAGAATGCTTTTGTCCGGGGATGAACAAAAATTATACTGGGAACTGTATTTTTTAGCATTTTAAAGGTCAAACTCAACTCTTATTAATTTAGTCAGAGGTTTAGGTTGATTAAAAAAAAGATTTTTGCTGATGCAGGGTCTCTCACATGCTAATGTGAGGCTAAATTTAGGAAAAGTCTCTTTTATTCTTTGATTTAAAGTCGCCTTAGACTTTAATGGCTAATGAAAGCTAGATTTGGACTGGGTGCAAATTATATGAAGATATTCTTGGAGAAGCTTTCAGAGTCTCAGAGAGTCTGAAGTCAGAAGATAGAAATTATTTGTCAGCAATAAATATTTTTTGCTTTTTGGAAAAAGTACTTAAAGCTATTAATACATCAAAGAAATAATCATAGTACAGGTGTGGCTTAAGTTAAAAATCATAAGCAGAGATTTTCTCTGACCATCTTAGTATGAAAAAGAAGTTATTGTGTACCTACTATGTGGCAAATCACCATGCCAAGTGCTCTGCGTGCAAGAACCCTTTCAATTCCTAGAACAGTTCTGTGAAGTGTTCTTATTATCACATCTGTTCTAGACAGAAGGAAATGGAAGCTCATTGAAGGCAGTCATAACACTGATGAGTGAAAGAGCATGAATTAGAATCTAGGCAGCTTCACTCCAGGATCTATGCTCTCAAGTACTATCCTAGGCTGATTTTCTGTTTGCAGAAGAAAGTCTGAGGAAGCAGGGATTTGTGCGTTTACCAAGTATGGCCTGTCTTTAGCCTTTAGGAATCTAAGATCTAAGCATAGCTCAGAGGATAAAATATCTTGAGGCAGAGGACCTGGGTTCAAACCCCAGTTTTCCCATTTCCTTATTTAACCTCTATACAGCTTATTTTTCCCACTTGTAAAATAGGTATTATAAAAATAATATCTAGTTTTATGGGTTTTTATTTTAAAGATTAAATAAGGCAATGCATGAAAAAGTGCTTGGTAATATGCCTAGTACAAAGTAAATTCTTATTAAATTTAGCTTGTGATTTATTAATAATTTTGATGAATGTACACCAATGACAAACATAAGATAGAATGCCAGAGATACAGTCCCATAGTACGTTCGTTCAAAGCTAGGATGCAATAGAACACTTAATGATGTCTTCACTCATTATACCATTTTGAGGGGTTCATTATTGTATGAAAATACTATATGGCTCCTACTGGGACAATCTGAGCATCTATATGATTATAGTGGCTTTTTACCCATTGAAGAAAACAGGAATTCATGAGACCACACTGATATAAATAAATGGGGAAAAAGGACGAGTTTCTTCATTAGAGTATAATGCCAAATGATAACGTGTAGAAGGAATGACGGAGTTAGAAAATCGCCATTTGGCTAATATCAAGGTAATATTAATTCTGCAAGAACCATCAATAAATGTTAAAACTAGCTGGTCAAATTTTGATGCAGAGCAAGATATTCGTGTAGTCTGATGGTATTTTTCTACAAAACACTTATTAGCTACAAAAGAAAGCTAGTAGCTCTATAGTTGAGAAACAAAGTGATGAAAGTTAATATCGCGGTCATGGTGGAGACCACCATCATATGCCTCCTCATATGATGCACTGAGGTGCACACAACACCACTTCTGTGTCATTTTTGTCAAATTTTCCTTTCTGAAGCATAAATGTCTCAATTTAAAGAAGGAAACCTATATAATTCCTGTTTAAAAGGTTCTTTTAATTTCATCCATTCATTCAACAAACATTCACTGGGTATTTTATTACACATCAAGCACTGTGCAAGGATGTAATAGCGAACAGACAGGTAATTCAGTGATTCCAGGGTGGTGAGAGCTATGAAAGAAGGTCACGCATGCACAGAGCAGAAACCATAAGAGATGCACCCAATTCCAGGTAGAGATGGGAGGACGGGAGAGGGCGAGTGGCAAGGTGTGAATAAGGCTGAACATGTGGCACGGCCCAGACCATGATGCTGTATTGTACTTCAGAACCTGTGTGCTTGCTGCTACCTCTGCTTGGAATGTTCCTCTCCCAGACCTTCCTGACATAATGACCTTCTTATGGTGCGGGTCTCTGCTCAAAGATTTACTTTTCAGAGATGAATACCCACAACACCCTCTCCAATTTCTAGCCTATTTCCTGAAGACCTTTATCTGAAATATATGCATGCATGTATTTACTTATTTTATGTTTTTTACTACCCCACTAGAATGGAAGTACCAAGAGGACAAGGACTTGATTTCTCTTGTTCTCTGTTCTATCTCTACACCTAGAGTAGTGTCTGACACACAGTCACTGCTTCATAAATATTTACAGAAGGGATGAATGAATAACTAAATGAAGCTGCTTGTATATTGTGCCAAGAATTTGGACTTTATCCTAAGGGAAACAAAGAGCCAATTGGGAACTTTAACCAAGGGAGTGATGCACTCAGTTCTGCATTTTAGAAGCGTCCCTCTTGCTGCTGCATGGCCAATGTATGGAAGGCATGCAAGACTAGAAGTGGGGAGATTGGCAATCCACAGAGAAGATAATGATGGCTTGACTATGGGTGGTGCCACTGGGCTTAAAGAGAAGTGGGTGCAGCCTAGAAATATTTTGAAGAAGAGTAAGTGCCATGATGACTTAGTAACTGGCTGTGGATTGTGAGGAAGATGGCATTGGTGCCCTGGTAAATGTTTAACAACTCTCCAGGAAAAAAAAGAGCCACAATATGTATCATTTGCTAACATCCATGGTGCAAACACTCCCACCATGGCCAATTTGTTTCCTTTAAAATTTTTTCCAGCTTTACTGAGACATAATTGATACATAATATTGTGCAAATTTAAGGTATACAATGTATTGATTTGATACACTTATATATTGTGAAATGATTACCACCATAGCATTAGCTAACACCTCCAATCCCATCACATAATTACCATTTTTTTTTGTGTGTGGTGAGAACGTTTAAGATCTACCCTCTTAGTGATTTTCAAGTATATAATACTGTATTACTAGCTATAATCACCCTGCTGTACATTAGATTCCCAGAACTTGTTAATCTTAGAACTGGAATTTTATACTTTTGACCAATATTTCTCCAGGCCCCCAGTCCCTGGTAGCCACCAATCTACTCTGTTTCTCTGAGTTTGGCTTTTTCAGATTCCACATTTTAGTGATATGATACAGTACAATATTTGTCTTTCTCTGTCTGTCTTATTTCCCTTAGCATAACACCTTCAGGGTTCATCCAAATTATTGCAAATGGCAGGATTTCCTTCTTTCTTATGGCTGAATAACATTCCATTGTATTTATACAACCACATCTTCTTATTCATTCATCCACTGATGGACATTTAGGTTGTCTCCATATCTTGGCTACTGTGAGTAATGCTGCAGTGAAAATGGGGTGCAGGTATCTCTTTGAGATCCTGTTTTCATTTCCTTTGGATCCCACCCAGAAGTGGGATTGCTGGATTGAATGATATTTCTATTTTTAATTTTTTGAGGAACTTCCTTACTATTTTCCATAGTGGTTGTGCCAATTTACATTCCCATCAACAGTGCACAACAGTTCCCCTTTCTCCACGCCCTTGCCAAAGCTTATCTCTTATTTATTATTAAGATAATTAAAAACAGGGTGGTTATATAATAAACAGAAAATTAGTAATTTGCTTTAAGTGGATTTCATTTTTTAAAATTTTTATTAAATTTATTAGGGTAACATTGGTTAATAAAATTATGTAGGTTTCAAATGTACAATTCTATAATACATCATCTATATATCACACTGTGTGTTTACCACCCAGTCAGTTTGCCTTCCATCACCATATATAATATTTGACCCCTTTTTCCCTCTTCTACCATCTGCCTCTCCCCTTACCCTCTGGTAACCACTAAACCGTTGTCTGTGTCTATGAGTTTTTGTTTGTCTTGTTCACTTGTTGCTTTCAGTTTTATATCCCACATGTGAGTGAAATCATATGGTTCTTGACTTTTTCTGCCTGATTTATTTTGCTTAGCATGATAATCTCAAGATTCATCCATGTTGTTGCAAATGGCAATATTTCATCTTTTCTTATCTCTTGTCTTTTTGATGATAACTGCCATGGCCAATTTTAAGCTATCGATATGACATCACAGAATGAAGAGTTGGAGAGAGATTTGCACAATTGTCTTTTGCAAGCTGATAGTAACATGCCTCAGCTTACCACTGGAATGGAGTAGTCTATGATATCATCTAGGTTTCTGGTTTGAACAAATGAGCAGACGGCAATGCGATTTGCTGAGAGGGTGACACTATTTTGAGGAGCAAATTTGAAAGGGATAATGATAAGTTACCTTTAGGATACATTGTGTCTAAGTTACAATGCTCCATGGAAATTGGAGAGATAGATCTTGAGGTTAGGAGCCAGTTCCAGTATAGGTTTGGAGTCATCGGGCTATAGGTGGTGTTTGAAACCATGGAAGTGATGAGACTTCCTGGGTAGCAAGAAGAGTAGGTAAAGAAAATAAAATTGGAGATTTCATTCCCCTAAAGAACTGCCAATTAGATACATTTTGTGCTTCCATCCTTCCTTTTCTCCATTTTAGGCTCTGAAGATTATTTACAAGAGAAACATGTTTTGGGACCGCAGGTCCGGCCTCCTAAACTAGATTTGTGTGTCTGCTCTGATTTGCATTTTAGAAAAAGTATTAGTTACTGTGAAGACAACCAGAATGGTATTCTGTTTCTTGCTTTCAAATTGGAGGGTGCCAAGATCAGGTAATGAAAGGTCTGAGGTTTTAAAATCGTACTATATTTAGAAGAGGCAAGCTGTTTTTATTGAGTAGGTGGAAAAATCATGCGAGAACATGGCATGATCTACACTTGGTATAAAAATTGCCTTAACGAAGAGCATTACAACAGCCTGGCTCAGCAAGAACAGAGAGTGGCCAAGAGAAATACCATCATTCTCTTACCTTTTCTTTCAAGTGTTGGTGGAATTGGGGAAAGAAGGTGAGTATTTGCAAAAAGGAAAATTCTGTTTTTACTCATCCAGAAAGTTAATGATGCCAGGAAAAAGTAAGATATTTAAACCTCCGTCAGTTTAAAATTCCAAAACCCCATCCATATTCTCCTTTGACTTCCTTGCTGTTACACTGCCGTTTAGGCATTTTTGCTACCTGACTAATGGGGAGTTGAATTGGTAAATCATTTAGGTTGGGTTTAGTGAGATACATGTTGAGGTTCAGAGTAACTTCCATGTATAATTAAGTTATTCTTGGGATAGGAAAGGTTTCCAGAAATTCTCCTATAGCCTACCTCATGGATATACTTTAGTTGGGAAGGTGCAAGGCCAGAGATCATATCTCGATATGAACACACCCTACAGCCCCTGCCTCCCTGCCTCTGGAGATATGTGGGTAGTAGAGGAGGAAAAAAAGGATTAAAATGTACAGAGCCAGAAGCCAGTCTATGGAAATTCTTCCTGTCATCAGTCATATACAAGTTTAAGTGGGGAATTTGGTTCTTATCAATGCCTAATCAAAGTGGAAGTTCTCTCTTGGCAGAAATATATTCAGTAACGCAATGCTTACAATTATAAACCCACCATGGTAGATATACCGGGGTGCCAAAAAATGTATACGCATGACTTATATTCATCTTTTGTTATCAGTATATATTGAGTATTACCATTTTAATAGTTTTTTCCTTTCTTAAAATGTGTATACATTTTTTTGGCACCCTCTCTCTCTCTCTACACACACATAGATACACAGACACACAGGCACGTGCACACACACACACACACACACGAGGTCTTACAATTAAGTTTGCAAACTTGCCACTGTGCGCTTACATTGGCAACACTGTACAAACAGCTCAGTAAGGTTTCATAGCCTCGGTATATCAGTGTCTCACAGCTGTGTTCGTGTCAATGTGTGGCGGTGTCTTGCTGAGTGGCGTTCATTATTGTTCCATGTTTTGGTGTGCTGTCATGAGAATGTCTGAGCTTGATTTAGAGCAATGAACAAACATTAAATTTCTTGTTAAACTTGGCAAGAGTGGAAGTGAAATCAGGGACATGTTAGTCCAAGTTTATGGGAATAATACCATGAAGAAAATGGCAGTGTACAAATGGATTAAATGTTTTTCTGAGGGGAGAGAACACGTCACTGATGAAGAGAGGTCAGGGTGGCCAGTAACAAGCAGAAACTGACAGAAACATTGCAAAAATTAATCAGATTGTGCGCAAAATCGTCCACTGACTGTGAGAAGCATAGCAGACCACATTGATGGAGAAACAGTTAGAAAAATCTTAACTGAAAATCTTGGCATGAGAAAGGCGTGTGCAAAAAATGGTCCCGAAGGAGCTCTTGCATCACGACAATGCACCAGCTCACACGGCTCTGTCTGTGAGGGAGTTTTTAGCCATAAACAAATAACTGTATTGGAACACCCTCTTTACTCACCTGATCTGGCCCCTAATGACTTCTTTCTTTACCTGAAGATAAGGAAATATTGAAAGGAAGACATTTTGATGACATTCAGGACATCAAGGGTAATATGACGACAGCTCTGACGGCCATTCCAGAGAAAGAGTTCCAAAATTGCTTTGAAGGGTGGACTAGGTGCTGGCATCAGTGCATATCTTCCCAAGGGGAGTACTTGGAAGGTGACTGTAGTGATATTCAGCAATGAGGTATGTGGCACTTTTTCTAGGATGAGTTTGTGAACTTAATTGTCAGATCTCATATGCACCACCTTTTTTAAAAGTAATCATGTATCCGTGGTCACTTAGGTTGTTTCCATATCTTGGCTATTGTAAATAATGCTTCAATAAATATAGGGATGGATATATCTTTTTGAATTAGAAGAACACTGATGTTTAGTAATCAGGATATTTTTTTGGCTGTTAAAAAGACCAGTCTGGTATACACTAAAACTTTCATTTTGTGTACAATCCAAAGCTTGCTCATTTCTTCTAGCTCATTCCTGATTTGTGGCACAAGAACCCGAGTGAGGAAGAAAGACAGGCATATTACCACACTGGTCTCCCTGGCCCTCTCACTCCTCCATCTCCAATTCCAGTGCTGCTGCTCCTGCTTTCAGGGTTGGATGGGGGAGGAAGGAAGAAAGATAAAAAGAGCAGAGGTGGTGATAAGGGTTAGGTGGTATAATTCTGCTATGGTGTCCTGGAATGCCAGGCACCAACAAGCTGGGTCTCTCAAGGGGTGCATTTATGGACCCTTTGGAACTCTTTTGTGGGGATCTGCCCATCTCTGTGATGGGAACTGTGTACTTTCAGGCATATTTCTTGTGAACTTCCCTTCTATTTCTATTTGCAGGTTCAGCTACTGCAACAGCCTCTTCTGGGATCTGCTCACTGCAAGAGGTTATTGTATAACCCAGTTTCCTTCAATGCCATCATATCATCTTTCGTCATGTAAAACTCTAAGAGTGTAGTTTGCCTAATTGCTGCTTTGCTTCCTTTCCCTACCATAGTTATCATATGTGGATTGCTTTCTGCCTTCCAAATTCACCAGGTAAGAAGCAGATACCATTCTCTAAATTCATAATTCCTCAAACATGCTTATTTCTCTTGGTCCTATGGCATAGCTGGGGTTAAAAATTTTGTAGTGTGGTGAACATCTCTGGGAGTGAGATAGTAGGCTGTTCTAGTGATAGAGGTGATAGTGCTTGTTGATAATAGTCCTTTAGTAAGGCTATCCTTGCTATGATTACTTCCTGTTTTTAGATTGTGGTGGTACTTATCCCTATTGTTTTTAGCTTTGGGGATTTGCTAAGATACCATGACTGCAGAGATTAACCTATTTAATATTTTCTTATATATAATATTCACTCAATCAATATTTGTTGTTTAATTATTGGTTGATCATGAGTCAAAAGGTAAAATCTGTAGGCAAATTGTGGTAAAATCTAAATGAAAACTAACGTTATGCTATGGAATTTGATTTTTTTTTGAGTGATATGTCTAGAGACTTTAGCATGTCTCATTTTTATTGGAATAGAAAACCTTTAGTTACTCCTTAAGGAACTTCAGTACTGTACTGAGAATATTAAAAGATAAACTGAGACATACTATTTTTTTTTCAAGAGTTTATTTTAGCATACATTAATTCAAATTAGGCAGCACCAAACCAAAGGTGGTTAGGAGCATTCTACTGACAGGAGCTAGGGGGAGCTAAGCAAGGAAATTATTTGATTGGCTATAGCTTAAGTAGTTGCCTTTTTTTGGGAAAGCCTAGTTGGCTGTTTGTGATTGGTTGTTCTTAAGTTTTATTTTCTCAGATTGACATGCATTGACTCTGGCTTAGATTTTGGTTTGCTTATGTAGCCTACCAAGGCATTAGAGTTGACCCAGTCTAATGGCCTTCTTGTTTAATTAATATTTTTTGAGAATCTCTGTACATGTAAAAACAAGTAGAGAACGAAGCTCCACCAAAAGTCTCATAATCTACACAAGCTAAGTGAGTTACTGCCACGTTACTGCCCAGGTAAAGTTTGATTCAAGTGCTTGCTTTAGCAAAATTTTAAATCATTACACATCTTAGACTTATAACAGTTCTAAAATATAGTTAAAACCACAAATATCAAATTCACTAATACTAAAGTAAATTTTCCTTGGTGGGTCTAATCATGTATTAGGAAAAACATGGAAAACGTTTGATCTGAATTTGTAATTCCTCTCTAAAAGACAGTGGATACACCACTTATTACAATGATATAATTTGCAGAGTTTAGAATAATAGATATTTGTAATAATTAAACTCCTCAAATACAATAAAACCTTGGATTGTGAGTAACTCGGTTTGCGAGTGTTTTACAAGACAAGCAAACATTTCTAATACAGTTTAACATGGTAAATGAGCGATGTCTTGCAATATGAGTAGTTTGTTTCCAAAATGAATCATGCTCACAAACCAAGGTATTACTGTAATCCTATATTTTATCTTAATATGAGCAGCCAGTTGTTCAGAAATTAATATATAATGAAAATGCAGATGATTTTGAAAGGTGGTTAGCAATGAATCCAATGAAATGTTAAAATAGTCCTGTTAAGGAAATATTTAGATTTAGCTTTTTAACATTCTATTGTCATATTATGTTGTCATGGGCTTTATGGGTTTTGCTGCCCTTTGGGCTTTCAGGTCATAGACTATATATTTTTGTGTCTAAACTATTGTTTTTTTACTATTACACTACAATAATTAAAACAGTATGTTATGGGCAGAAAAACAGACACACAGACCAATGGAACAATATTGAGAGTTCAGAAATAAACTCACACTATATGGGCAACTAATTTTCAACAAAGGGGCCAAAAACATACAATGGAGAAAAGAAACTTCTTCAATAAATGGTGCTGGGAAAATTGGAAAGCCACATGCAAAAGAATGAAACTGGACTGCTATTTGTCATCATACACAAAACTTAACTCAAAATGGATTGAAGGCCTAAATATGAGACCTGAAACAACAAAATACATAGAAGAAAGCAGGTAATAAATTTATAGACATTGGTCTCAGAGAGGATTTTATGAATTTGGTCCCAGAGGCAAGGGAAGTAAAAGCAAAAATAAATGAATGGGAGTATATCAAACTAAAAAGCTTCTGCATAACAAAAGAAACCATCAACAAAACAAAAAGGCAACCAACTGAATGGAAGAAGATATATGCAAATACCTCCAAAAATGGACTGATGTACAAAATATATAAAGAACTCAATAACAAAAAGCAAAAGATCAAATTAAAAATGGGCAGAAGATCTAAACAGATACTTTCCTAAGAAGACATACAAATAAATGGTCAACAAATATATGAAAAGATGCTCAATTTCACTAGCTATTAGGGAAATGCAAATCAAAATCACAATGAGATACCACCTCACACCTGATAGAATGGCTATTATCAACAAGACAAGTAATAACAAGTGTTGGAGAAAAAGCAACCATCAGACACTGCTGGTGGGAATGTAAATTGGTACAGCCACTATGGGAAACATTATGAAGATTCCTCAAAAAATTAAGAATTGCACTACGACATGACCCAGCAATCCCTCTTCTGGGTATCTACCTGAAAAACTGGAAAACATTTATTCATAAAGGTATATGTACCCCTATGTTCATTGCAGCATTATTTATGGAGTCCAAGACATGGAAACAACCAAAATGTCCTTTGATAGATGATTGGATAAAGAAGATGTGGTAATTATATACAATGAAATATTAGCCATAAGATGGAATACTGTCATTTGCAACAACATGGATGGATCTTGAGATTATCGTGCTAAGCAAAAGTCAGATGGAAAAGGACAAGAACCATATGATTTGACTCATGTGGGATATAAAACAGAAAGCAGCAAATGGACAAACAAAACAAACAAACAAAACTTACAGACACAGATAACAGTATGGTGGTTACCAGAGTGGAAGGGGGTTGGGGTGAGGTTGAAGAGGGTAAAGGGGCCAAGTATATGGTGATGGAAAGAGACTAAACATTGGGTGGTGAGAAGACAATGCAATATACAAATGATGTATTCTAGAATTGTACACTTGAAGCTTATATCATGTTATTTATCAATGTTACCCCAATAAATTTAATTAAAAAATAAAAATATAAAACTATTGTTTTTTAAAGTAGTTCAAAATTTGTTTTCTCCATGGGAATTTTGCCCCTGGATAACTCCCAATAGTTATTAGGCCAAGGGAACTCCAAATACAGTAGAAAATAAAGATTTTATAAATCAGATACCATCTTTAAAGATGGTTTGGCTCTGCAGGCTCATTATACAACTACTTCAACAAGTGGTATATTTATTGAGTGCCTATAAATGTTAATATTTTTATTAATTCCCAGGACAAAACATGGATATAATTTTGACATTGCTAGGATTATCATATTTTATAATTTGGAAGGAAGCGTTTTTAGCCTTACATGATGATTTTCAAAAATTATCCACTTGTCACCCAAAGTTTCCATTGGCCTGACTAATAGTCCAAGTTCTTCCTGAAAAAATAGAGAGCAACCATTAACTCCTTAGTAGTTCTCTCATTTCCTTTTTGATATCACTTTCTTAGCCCCTCAGTTTCATTGCTTTTCAAATATTTCTAAATTATCATTGAAAACAGCAAAGTTAGGACTCAATTTTGAACCTGATAACCATGTACTATAACCACTAGGAGGAGCTCCATATTCCCAAGATTTACACACACACACACACACACACACACACACACACACACACACACACACACACACACACACACGAAGATCCTTGAGNACACACACACACACACACACACACACACACACACACACACACACACACACCAAAAGAAACAATTAATTGGAATTACTACTAGGAAAGGTAAAATATTGTGAATAAAATTAAATGCAGGCCATATACTCTCCTTGGACCTCTCTTTGAAGTTTTCTTTTCTTTTAGCCCCATAAAACTTGTGGGTTAAGACAGAGCTTCTAGGTATCTTCCACTTGGGGGACTCCTGTATTTTTGGAAGGCTAAACTAGGCCAGGCTGGGGCTCAGAGAGAAGGGCACATTGAGAAAAAGCTTGGGTATTCTCTGCACTAGGCCATTGGAAGAAGGGATGGTGCTGTTTTGTTTACCTACATTTTCATGTTATAGCTGATGGCCAAGGTCAGCTATGTGGGTATGGGTGATATTGGGCAAGAAGATGGTTTTTTGTTCTGTTTTCTAGTCTAGATCTTAAGGTAAAATAGCAGAATGAATCCTCAGGCTTATCCATGGTCCAGTCCAGTTCATCATGGTAGGAGCCCCAAAGGCTTTGTCTCTAGCTAGTATAGTAATAAATATCATGCATGCACTTAGAATGTCCACTGTACTTTACATCTCCCTTCAACCTACTGCAGTGGGAGACAACTGTTAAGTCCTGGAGGGTTCTAGCCTAGCCTCTCCGTTTCATTAGGAGACCTAAATAACAGACCTCCTCTGCATTTGAGTGAACGACGATGTTCAGTCTTATAGGGGTATATGCAATAAATAGTCTAGTTTATGTTGGCGAATGACATCAGGACTTAATAGGGATGAAAAATACAATAAATAATAATAAATGCCTGATAAACACACAACTATTAAATCCTGAGACTTTCTCCTTTATTGTTTATTCTAGTTGCAAAGGTAAACATGCATGCTAAAAATAATTTAGACAAATTAGAAATGTTTTTAAAAAGTAAATGACCTCCATAATTTTAATTTTCACAACCAAGGATAACCGTTGTTCACAATTTGATATATATTAAATATATAACAACATTAAAGAATATATCTTGAATATCTTTTCATATCAATGCACATGAACCTGTATCATTCTAACAACAGCAGAATATTCCTTTATGCATAATTAATATTCTATTCACCATTTAAAAAACATTTTTATTACAAATTTTGCTGTATTGAATATTGTCAGATATATATTTGTGTGCGCACACATCTTTAAGAATATTTATGTGGTCAGCTAGTAGAAGTGAAATCACAGGGGGTGGGTCAAAGGGTTAGCACATTTAAGATTTTAATGTATTTTACCAAATTTTTTTCCAAAAGAAAAAGTAAAAATGTATACTTTTTCTGATAGCACATGAACATTTATTTCCCCATACCCTTAGACATTTTAAAACAAAAACTCCATTATTTGTTTTAATTTATATTTTAAGTTCTTTGCCCATTTTTCCATTTTGGTTTACCTTATTTTTATTGCTTTGTAATAACTCTTTGTGTATTAGGAAGTTTACTCTTTGATGTATGTAGTAATTTTTTTTTCTACGATTTGTCAATTATCTTTTGGCTTTGTTTGTTTTGTTATTAACATTCTTATTTTGCTCTCAATTTAAATATTTAATTCTGTTCAGAAATCTGTCAGTCTTTTATCATTTTTATGACAAATATGTCAGTCTCTTATCATTTTTAGCTTTCATGAAATATGGGGGGAAAAAATCTTCCCTTATCACTTTAAGATTAGAAAAAAAACCTCACTTATTTTATCCTAGTATTTTTATAACTGCATTTTTTTTTTCATTACTCTTTGCTTCAGTCTAGGCAGTGAGTTCCAGGAGGACAAAACCCTCTTTTATTTGCCTCTATATCTCCAGTGCCTAATTGTCAAGTGATGAATGAATGAGTTTTGAGAAAAGAAAAATTAAATTGGCTTTTGGAAAATGAATTTTATGGAAAGGTGAAAGGTTTAGAAAATTTCTACCTTTACATTTCTTTAAAAATATCTTTATGTAACAAAAAAATTATAGGCTCTAAGGAGTACAGAAGATGGTGGTTTGAAGAGGAGGGGCATCATAGCACAGACACTTTGCACTTCTCCGTTGAAGGACTGTGTGGACTTTCCTAAGTCTTATGGTTTCTATATTGTTGTCAGACTTGTCAGACTTTATTATAACAACAACACAGTAACAACAACTTATACTGAGCTTCCTTTATATTACCAGTGCTCTTCCAGACAACTACTGTTATCTTCTTTAGTTCTTACCAGTATCAAATGAAGTTGGAATTGGAGAATGATTCTTGTCTTTCACTTGACAATTTCCTTTATAGACTAATAGCTACTCTTTCCGGGAGAGAACAGGATTGAAGGGCAAGTTGTTGATCTCATTTTCATCCTGCCCTCTCTTTTTCTCTTTTATTTTTTTAAAAAGATTTTTATTAAAAATACAGTTAGCATACAATGTTATATTAGTTCCAGGTGTACAAAATAGTTATTAAACATTTATATACCTAAAGAAGTGATCACCATGATAAGTCCAGCAACCATCTGACATTGTACCATGCTAACACAATATTATTGACTATATTCCTTATGCTGTACATTACATCCTCATGACTTATTTGCTTTATACCTGGAAATTTGAACCACTATTGCCCTTCACCTTTCCCCCTTTTAAAATTTTTCAGTAACAGTTGACATTCAATATTATTTTATATTAATTTCAGGTGTACCGCATATGTTTAGACATTTGTATAATTTAATAAGTGGTCTCCCTGACTAGTCTAGTACCCACCTGGCACTATACATAGTTATCACCACATCATTGACTATATTCCCGATATTTTATATCCCCACGATTATTTTGTAACTGCCAATTTGTACTTCTTAATCCTTTCACCTTGCCCCCTAGCCCCCTCTCATCTATCACCCCGATAAATTTAGTACCCATCTGACACCATACATAGCTATTACAATATTATTGACTATAATCCTTATGCTATACCCTACATCCCCATGACTACTTTGCAACAACCAATTTGTACTTCTTAACCCCTTCCCCCATTCACCCACAACCCCAACCCCCTTCCTATCTGGCAGCCATCAAAATGTTCTCTGTATCTATGAGTCTGTTTCTGTTTTGTTTGTTTATTTTGTTCTTTAGAATCCAAATATAAGCTAAATCACATTGCATCCGTCTTTCACTGTCTGACATAATCCACTCAGCAAAATACCCTCCAGGTCCATCCATGCCACCGCAGATGGTAAGAACCCATTCCCTTCCATGGTTGAACAATATTCCATTGTATATATGTACCACTTCTTCTTCATCCATTTTTCTATCAATGGACACCCAGGCTGCCTCCACATCTTGGCCATTGTAAACAGTGCTGCAATGAGTATGTGGATACACAAGTCCCCTTGAAGTAGTGTTTTGTGGTTTTTTTTTTGGGATAAATACCAGGAAGTGGGATTACCAGGTCCTTCTTTGTCACTTGTTATAGCCTTTATTTTAAAGTCTATTTTGTATGGTATTTAAGTACTGCTACCCCAGCTTTTTGTTTGTTTGTTTGTTTCCATTTTCATGAAATCTTTTCCCCATCTGTTTACTTTCAGTCTGCATGTGTTTTTCAGTCTGAAGTGAGTTTCTTGTAGCAGCATATATAAGGATTTTGTTTTTTTATCCATTCAGCCCCCCATCTTTTTTTTTTAAGATTTTTATTGGGGAATTGGGGGAAGGGGAACAGACACATTGCTGTTCTTTTGTTCTTCAGTCTAGTTGTGGAGGACGTTGCTTCACTGGCCCAAGTTGGCACCATCATTGTGCTCTTCCTGGGCAAGGCAGATCAGTTGCTGCCTTCTGGACGGCCACTCACTGCGGCTGCTGGCCGCTCATGCTGGCTGCTGGCTACACACAATAGCCCATGACAACCCACTGCCACAGGGGCTTCATCCTACGCCAACGCCGGCGACTCATGGCAGCCCAGCTCCAGGTTGAGCTGTTGTTCAGCATCTTAGCTGTGGAGGACAGTGTCACTGGCCCTCATATGTGGGATCCAAACCAGGGCCCTCTGGCCTCCCAAGTCAGTTCTTAACCAACGCGCCACTCGGCCGGCTCCCCCTCCCCCATCTTTTGATTGGAGCATTTAATCCACTTACATTGAAAGCAATTGTTGATAGATATGTAGTTATTGCTGTTTTATTATTCATATTTTTTATCTTTTTTTTGCATCTTAAAGAAGTCTCTACCATTTCTTGTAATGCTGATTTGGTGGTGATTAACTTCTTTAGCTTTTTCTTGTCTGAGAAGCTCTTTATCTGTCCTTTGATTCTACATGATAGCTTTACTGGGTAGAGCAGTCTTGGTTATAGGACCTTGCTTTTCATCACTTTGCATATTTTGTGCCAATCCCTTCTGGCCTGCAAAGTTTCTGTTGAAAAATCAGCTGACAGTCTTATGGGAGCTCCCTTGTAGGTAACTAACTGCTTTTCTCTTGCTGCTTTTAGGATTCTCACTTTGTCTTTAACCTTTGGCATTTTAATTATGATGTGTCTTGGTGTGAGCCTGTTTGGGTTCATCTTGTTTGGGACTCTTTGAACTTGCTGGGCTTGTATGTCTATTTCCTTTTCCAGGTTAGAAAAGTTTTCAGTCATTATTTTTTCAAATAGATTTTCATCTCTTGCTTTCTCTCTTCTTCTGGTATCCCTGTGATGCAAATGTTGTTACACTTGATGTTGTCGAGGATGTTTCTTAAACCATCCTCATTTTTTAAAATTCTTTTTTCTTTTTGATGTTCCAATTGGGTGTTTTCTGCTACCTTGTCTTCCAAATTGCTGCTTCAGTCCTCTGCTTCATCTAGACTGCTGGTGATTCCTTCAAGTGCATTTTTCATTTCAATTATTTTATTCACTTCTGACTGGTTTTTAAAAATGGTTTCTGTGTCCTTTTTATGCTTGCTGTCCTTTTGTTGAAGGTCTCACTAAGTTCCTTGAGCATCTTTATAACCAGTGTTTTGAACTCTGTATCATGTAAGTTGCTTGCTTCCATTTTGTTTAGTTCTTTTTCTGGAGTTTTCTCCTGTTCTTTCATTTGGGACGCATTTCTTTGTTTCCTCATTTTGGCTGCCTCTCTGGGTTTGTTTCTATGTATTAGGTATATTGACTACATCTCCCAGTCTTGCCAGGTGGCCTTATGTAGTAGAGGTCCTGTGGGGAGCAGTGGCACAGTCTCCCTGGTCACCTGAGCCTGGTGCTCCAGAAGTGTCCCTTGTGTGGGTTATAACTCCAGTTATAGTTGAGCCGTGATTGCTGTTGGCATGTCAGTGGGTGGTATTGGCCCTCAGGCTGACTGGCTGTGGGGTTTGCCCATGTCCACAGGTTATGGACTGCTGTGCAGGGGGGCTTACCTCACTGAGTGGGATTTGTCCCCGGGGCTCTAGTGCCAGTTGAGACTGCCCTTTGTGTATGCCACTTGTGGGGCTAATTGGGCGGTGCTCTGCTGTGGTCTGAACCCAACCTTCAAGAGTGTTGGTTCCGAGGCCTCTTGGGAGGGGCTTTGGTGCAGGCCCAGGTCATCCACTGCCTGAGATTGGCTGAGGATTACCTGGTAGGAGGTATAAAGCTATCCATGCTTGGTCACTTCTTGTGCTATACCTAGAGTGGGAGAGGCTACTTTGTTAACTGAGGACAGCTGCCACCAGTACCAGGCCTGGGGTAGCTCCCCAAAAAGCCAGGACACGCTGAGGCCTGCTACCACCTGCCAGCTTCTATAAGTTTCAGCTGCTGATAAAGCCTTCAGCTGTAAGCAAGTTGGATGAGGCAGGGTCTCAGTGAGTCAGCAGGGTGGAGCAGCAGAGCTCACCAGGCCAATCTAATTCAGACTTGGCCTGTGGGGGTGGGCTCAACACAGGAAAGATGGCTCCCACTTGCTGGCTGCCCGGGAGAAGGGCTCCACACAAGGAAAATGAAGACTGTCTTTGCAGGCTTCTCCTTGAAGTTACACAACTTAGTCTCTCCCCATATGTCTCTGATGCCCCCAGATTCACTGTCCCTTCTCTGGAGCCCAGGGTGAGTACCTGCACAGGCCATTTAAAAGGATGTCTGGCTTTCCTGAAGCCTTCCCTCCTACCCAGACTGTTGGAATCCCCACTGATTTTCACAGCTAAAAGTTGTGGGGGCTCCTCTACCTGACACCACTACTCTGGGCTGGGGAGCCTAGTGTGGGGCTTGTGGTCCCTTGCTCCTTTGTGGGTAACCTCTCTGGCTGAACTGTCTCTCCCAAATTTTGACTGCCACACATGGGTGTGGGACCAGCCCAATTCTCATCTCTGCCCCTTCTACCAGTCAGGACATGGCTTCTTCTTCATATCCTTAGTTATAAAACTTCTATTTAGCTAGACTTCAGATGGTTCTCCAGGTTGATTGTTCTATCATTTAGTTGTAATTTTGATGTGTGCATGGAATGAGACAAGCACAGCATTTATCTACTCCATCATCTTGGATCTCCTAAGTCTTATGGTTTCTTAATTATAGCACCCAAGATTTTTTCTGAGGTGTTCTTTAATGGCTATGTAAATGTTGAGGATAGCACCATCGGGTTCAAACTAAGAGCTGTTATTCCTATTTCCAAAGTTGGTGGCTCATTCTTTGGATGTGCATTAATGTAAAATATTTGTGTAAAGAATATTAACCAAAGGCTGAAGTTTGACTACTCACCATTTGGCTTTTTATCTGGGGGGAATTAAATCACTTCTGTAATGGACATTAGCCTGGTTCCCTCTTTAGAAGCTTACTTTTAGTAATTTTGGCATATTTGTATGTCTTAGTGGGAAAAGGTAGGCTACTCAGTTTCCTAGTGAGAGTTGGATATTGGTATTAATATTATGTCATATGAACTGATTTTAGAACTCGTACTATTACTCAGGAACAGAAATCAAGATGTAGTTGTTAATTATATTTTCTATTCCATCTGTACTGAAATTGGGAAGGACCCAAGATCTGGACAGTAGATTCGATACAACTATAGCTGTCCTGGACAAAAAAGAGTGCTTTACTTTCCTCCCTGTTTTCTCTAGTTTTGCTAGCATTCCAGGAGCTGCACAATGATTGTATTTGCCAACATTTATTCTGTTTTTGTTGTTGTAGATCCCATAGTTTTTATTCCTCCAAATTTTTCACAAAAGTTAACTTCTTTATAATATTTCTTGCATCTTCTCTGCTCCATGTCCTTCCAAGCCTCTAAAAGCTACCCCTAGCTGTCTCTTCACATTCATTTTTGTTGTCCTCATCCTCATTTGTTAGTAGAAAGACAGGAAAAATTGCCTCTTTGCTGGGACATGGGTGGCAGGAGGATGAGGTGGGTTAGGAGGATGAGCTAGGCAGGAGAGCCTCCTAGCTGTTATAAACCACAGGGAAAACAATTGACCCCTCAAAAGCAACAGCTAGAGTTGATTAAGTAAGTGAGCAGGTGTAGACAATAAAAGATTCAGTTGGGGAAAATCAACTAAGTTGGAAAGGCCTTACTTTTCAGAGTCCAGATAAGAGTTTCAAAAATAGTGATGGTAGTCTTGTCTCTCAAATTTTCGCACAGCTCATTCTTTCTCATTATTTGTGTTTCTACTGGGAGACCATCCTGACCACTTATCTAAAATAACTCAGAATCCTCTTATCCTCTTCCATTATTCTCATTATTGCTGATCACTGCTAGAAATTAATTAATTGATTTGCTTATTTATTCATTCTCCCACTAAATATAAGGTACATGAAGGTAGAAGCTGACTGTTTTGTTCACTGCTATAGCTACAACACAAACAATTGTGTCTGCCTAAAAGTAGACATTGGTTGAAGGTTCGTTGCATGCATGAAAGAACGAGTGAATGAGGAAGTGAATAAAACATAACTTTGTCTTCTTTATAAAGGAAGTTGTCTAATCTATGATAATCTGTACCATATATTATCTTTAAAGCAGAGCATGCTAATTATTTTTTAAAGTATGCCTAATGGACAACAGCTTTTTGTATTCAATGTAACTATTCTATCCTGTGCGTCATAGTTTGGTGGAAAGGTGAGAATGGATGGTACAAATTCTAAAGTCCTTCATGCTGAGGAAGCCCCTAGAGCAGCGGTTCTCAACCTGTGGGTCACGACCCTTTGGGGGTCGAATGACCCTTTCACAGGGGTTGCCTAAGACCATCGGTAAACAAAAAGATATTTACATTACGATTCATAACAGTAGCAAATTACAGTTATAGAGTAGCAATGAAAATAATTTTATGGTTGGGGATCACCACAACATGAGGAACTGTATTAAGGGGTCATGGCATTAGGAAAGTCGAGAACCACTGCCCTAGAGTTATCTGGGAGTGGTTAAACTGTTACACCAAAGAAGTTTCTTTTGAAGTGACTGAGAAAGCATTACATGAGCACGTACGTAAAGTCTCGGTGGGTAACTGAGTCTTTCATGAAACCAAGCCTTTCATGAAAGGCTCTTGAGCTAGCTGACAAATTGGAGGAACTAATTTTATCTGGGAGGGATTATGGTAATTTTTTGAGCATCACTATAGATACCTTCTGGTAACAGCTGAGCCCTGAGTAATGTGATGGAAAACCAACTGAATGGCTGGGAAAAGACGTTTGAAGTAGAATTAGAAGATCGGTGTCCTAATTCCAGTTTTGCTTCTTAATAGCTTTGTAACTTTGAACAAAATTGCTTAAACTATTGGTGCCTCAGTTTCCTCTTTTGCAAAATGTGAGTAATTCCTTTCTCATGGGATTGTGAGGTCTAAATGAGTTAATTGTTGCAAATTCTTAGAGTATGTTCGATAAATACTATCATTATTTATCAATTATGAGAACTTGGGTTGTTATTTTACTTCTCTGAGTCCACAGCTGTTCCTTTCTCCCCCCCCAAAAAAAAATTGTATTTCTTATTTATTTTTTGTTTGTTTATACAAGTAAAATGTTTTGGCTATAGGAAATTTTAAATTATAGAAATATGAAGGAAAAAATAAAATCAATCACAATTTTGCCCCTGAAAGATAATTACAGTTGACCTTTGAACAACACAGGTTTGAACTGTATGGGTCTACTTATATGCAGATTTTTTTCAATAAATACAGTTGGTCCTTTTTTTCTGAGGGTTTTGCATCAGTGGATTCAACCAACTGTGGGTGGAAAACAGTATTTTCACATTTCCAACAGTGGTTTCCCAACTGTGGTTTTTCAGCTGTGGATTCCCAGCCATGGATTGAAAATACTTTTTTCAGTTTGAGGTTTGTTGAATCTGCTGATGTGAAACTCTAGGAAACAAAAAGCTGGCAGTAGAGTCAAACGTAGTACTCGGATTTTCCAGGCACTTAACATCCATGTTGTTCAAGGGTCAACTGTACTTTTCATTTTGGTTTATTTCTTTTTTGTTATGTTTCTGCACATATATACATACTTTTTAACAGAATTGACTTCTTTTTTACGACTATTGGAGGAGGTAGTCTAGAGGACGTGACCTCTGATTGACCCATGAACCGGTCGGGGCAATCAGAGGCTCCTCACCTCTTTCCCTGTCCTGGGAATGAGCGGTTCTACTTGCCTTCCCCATGCTGGAGCTGTCCCAAGGACACAGCCTTGAGAGAGTAATGTATTGTTGAGACTATCTGGGTGGCATACATGACTGAACCCTGTTAAGGCCTCTATATAAACTTCTAAGATTCTGGCAGGTGGATACTGAGATTTACCGTACTTGTCTTGCGGCAGTTAAAGATAAGCCTCAAGACAAGCCTCATAAGTTTCCTTGCTCCTTAAACCTGTTACCTACCAATCTGGAGTGGTATCTCTCTTTGGTTTCTCTTTGCCTTCCATGTACAGTGGCCAATATCTGAACCAACAAGTACATGTATGGAGTTCTGTCCTTATTGCGTTTAGGAGCATTATGTCATTGCCACTTCTCAATGTTAAGCAATCTTTGCATAAAATCATTTTTAATGCCCACATAATATTCCACTATACAAACATACCATAATTTATTTAGCCAACCCCTATTTTGGGGCATTTGAGTTTTCATTATTTTTGCTTTATCAATAATACTTCAGTGGACAGTGGACAGCCTTTATATAAACCTCTTTGCTGTTTCTAATTATTTCCTTAGGATAGATTGTGGAATTACTAGATCAAAGGAGATAAACATTTTAAATTGAATCAAAAGTGTTTCACCATAATTTCTTAAGCTAAAAATAAAGGATAATAATAATATCTGTACTGTTGACTTAACCAATGTTGCCAGATGGTTTAAACTAATGTATGTAGAAGTGCTTTCTAAAACATACAGTGCTATGCAAATACCAAATTTTTTTTAAATTATAATGTATATAGGTGTTGCTCTCAGAAATACATAAAACACTTTTTGGAGGTTAGGCTTATTTGGATTATGTGGAGGAAAAGAGCAAATTTTGATTTAGATGTGTAATTGTGAAATAAATAGCATGGATATTTTGCTCAAAGTGTTAAAAGATAGGCAGTGTGTTATATGATGATGTTCAAAAGTGCACACCTGGTCAAAAATTCTTTCTTCCGCTTATTCTTTCTAGTACATCCATGTCAGATTGTAGACTCGCTTAAGGTCTCAGCAAGTGAATCGCTAGCTGTTTTGCAGGCATTTGAAGAGCTCTGGAGTGAAGGGATGTGGCGTTGCCAAAATCAGCTGATTGTAATCAGTGGTCTGTAGTTAAGGCAGGAGCATGTTCCTCCATTCTTTTTAGTATTGATGAGGGATCATGCTTAGAAAATGGAGAGATGAATGAACCTCTTTGGGTGGTTCTCTTTGAGGTATCATAGATATTTCTAATTTCTACTTATGTCCCTGGCTTTACCAAGCAATACATCCCTGAAGGCTTCACCATGAGATGAGTTAGCAAAGCGATAGCAAAATTCTTCACCTTGTAGATTGCACCACCACGGTCTTATGACAGTAAGAATCACCCTTAGTCTCTCTATTTCCCGCACTCATATTATACGTTGCCAACTCTTATCAGTTCTGCAAAACGTATCTGGAATCTATCTACTTCTTTTTACTGCAGTGCCATCGCCCCAGTCAAAACACCATCATTTCTCACCTGGGCATTGTTGTCGCCTTGTCTTGTCTTCCTGACTCCATACTCACTCCCTTACAATCCGTTCTACCCATCTTTGGTTGTGAGTGATCTTTTAAAAACATAAAGCAGATTATATCATTCTCCCGCTTAAGATTTGTCATTGCTCTTCTGATGAAACCAAACCCTATAAAATGGCCTGCAAGGCTCTGGCTCTCGTCTCCCTCTGTAATCTCATTTTATACCTCCTTCGGTCTATGTCACTGCACCCCAGCGATGCTGTCCCTTGTTTCCAGTCTTCTAAGCCACCTGGCCCTTTTGCAGCATGAGGCTTTTCTTCATGCTGTTCCCTTAGTCTGCAGCATTCTTCTCCATCTCTTTGTATGTTAGCTTGTCCTCACACTTCACTTTTGGCTCAAATGACCTACTCAAAGAGGTTTTTCTCCGACCAGCCAATGTAAGCTGGCCTCCCCTAGTGACTGTCCTATCACTGTATTGCCTTCATAGCACTTATCATGATGTGTAGTCATGTTTTTTTGGTTGTTGTTGTTGTTTTTTGTTTTTGTTTTAGCTGAGCCATCCTGCTATCTATTGGCAGCTTAGCGGCAGCTTAGCTTGGGCTGGGCATCAAACCGCTGTTGCTCAGAGTTCAAACTCTTGAGCAAGTTCTTAACCAACTGATCCACTCGGCTGGCCCCTGTAGTCATGTTTTAAAAATTTGTTTGCTTGCTTAATTCCTTTCTGTCCTCCTGGAGTGTAAACACACAAGGGCAAGTTTGTCATACTCATGGTGCTGACTCTAGTGCTCAGTAAAGGGCATGGCAAGTTATAAGTGCTCACTGATTGAATGAATAAGTCCCAGTGTGTTGTATCTCATCAGCTAAGTTTGTTGAATGGGCCAGTAAAAGCAATGATAAGTAATAATTGGCTAGAACTGTGAGGAAGCAATGTAGCTGAGTGGAAAGGAGTATGGATAAAGATCCAGGAGCTCTTATTTGTAGTCCTGGCTCTGTCACTAATAACCTTTGTAAATTATGTAAGTTTTACTTACTGCATCTAGGAAATGGTTTCTAAGGTGTCTTCAAGCTCTGATATTTATAGGGTTTTTAGATACCTTAGGGGAGACATATCTGACCTAACATGCTCCTAAGCTTTTGCAAAATAGATACCCTTAGAATTTTATGGCAGCCAATCTGTGACCTTTAGGTGGGGTCCCCCTTCCAAAAGGCAAGAGTTATAATATCAAGGCTGGGAATGGGGACTTCTAGATATTATTTTCAACTTCAATTCTTTGGTGATTGTGAGGAATAGATGTCTCCCTGGATTATTTAAGGATCCTGAGGAATGGGAATTCCACATGGTAAGTGGGAATGGAGGGATTGCCTGGAAGTTTGGGTATCTATTTGACTGCCTTCCTGACTGTACATCTATAGAGTTTTGAATGGATTTCTTAAGGAGACTGCCCTTTGAAAGAATTTAGCATCATTTTTATTTTTATAGCATGGAATTTGAGTACAGAGAAGATAGGTATATCCTTTTCTGGCATTCTTGATAGGCAGTCATCCTATATGGCACATTTCAGGAAAAATATTGAAACACACTATCATAATTTCTGGAGATATCTCTCAAGGGTATAGCAGAGTAAGATTTTAGGAATACTTGGAAGTTCTTGCATGGTCAATTCTGCTCTCTCATTAGAAATGTAGATATCATTTCTCTACCATTCTGGTTGAGATTTAATAAACTCTTTGAAGACAAATCAAATTGATGGTAAATAATTTCATATAGCTCTTTGGTAGCATTACTTAACTAAGACATTTTATGGTGATTTTATGGTGCTTGGTAAGGAGTTGGTATATTATGTATAAAAACAAGTCCCAAATATTTGGTTGTCCACTCTTTGCTAGGTCTTTCATTATCCTATATCTATTAATATTTACCTTGGGCTAATAAATTCTTAGATTACCAACATTAGCTTTAATGCTAATTATAACATTAATTAGAGGCATCTTAAAATCTAAAAGCAGGCTGCAGTCTCCAGATTAGCTCTCATAATCAGAGACTTAATTCTGTTGCTTCCAGTTTATGAAAGAAGAAATTGAAGCAAAGAGAAGGGATATGACTGTCCATATTGCAGAGAATGTCAGTAATAGATTGGGGGACAAGAAGTTAGAGCCAACAGGGTCCTGGGTGGCTGAGTTGCTCTTATCAGATTTTAGACATTTTACACTCATGCAATGAGGAATTAATTGTTACACCATGGAAGTCTATTGATTTAGATTTGTGGTCAGGAGCAAGAGATGGAGCAGGAGATGGAGAGAGCAATGGTGTGTTGCTTCAAACAGCCATGATTAATCTTGGAGACATAGAGAACCAGATGGAATTGTTAAAGAAGAAGCAGAGGAAAATGAAGTAAGGCTTGAGGAGTGCATGAGAGTCCTTCTTAATAATAGGTTTGGGTTTTCTGGGTTATAGTGAAAGAGGCTCTATGTGCACGGACCCACTCAAATGCACATACTCTCTTCCGAATTCTCCAGGGGCTCTTTTCTTGTTCTTTACTCATTTCAGTAGTACTCATTCACCTCAGCTAGTTGATGCATACCCCATTAAATCTAAACTTGTCATAATGTAGATGCCAAATCCATGTTTTACTACAGAGAAAATAAAAGTCCCTGAGCAGGCCCAAGACTAAAATAACTTTTACTGGGTCCTTTGGAGATAACATAGCCAGATTAATCAACTCGTTCTGTTTAAGAAGAAACTACTTCACACCCATTAGGATAGCTATTATAAAAAACAAAAACAAAAGTGGGAAAAGAACAAGTGGTGGTGATGATTTGGAGAAACTGGAACCTGGTACACTGCTGGTATAATAGAAATGTAAAGTGGTGCAGATGCTATAGAAAACAGTATGGCAGTTCCTCCAAAAATTAAAAGTTGAATTACCATGTCATCTAGCAATTCTGCTTCTTGGTATATAACCAAAAGAATTGAAAGCAGGAAATTGAACCAATGAGATAAAAGATCTGTACACTAAACACTATACGACACTGATGTACGAACTTAAAGAACACACAAATAAATGGAAAGATATTCTATGATTATGGATTGGAAGGATTAATATTAAAATATTACCCAAAGTGATCTATAGATTCAATATAACTCCTATAAAAATTCCAAAGGCATTATTTAATAGAAATAGAAAAAAATGCTAAAATTTGTATGGAACCACAAAACACCAAAAATAGCAAAAGCAATCTTGAGAAAGAGGAAAAAAGCTGGAAGCATCACACTTTCAGATTTCATACTATAATACAAAGTTATAGTAATCAACACAGTTTGGTGTTGGCATAAAAACAGACACAGATCAATGGAACAGAATAGAACAAACAGAATAAAGAGCAGAGAAATAAACTCATGCATATCAGCTCAATTAATTTAAGACAAAGGAACCAAGAATATATAATGGGGAAAGGACAGTCACTTTAATAAATGGCATTGGGAAAACTGGATAGCCACATGCAAAAGAATGAAATGGGACATATTACATCTTATACCTTATACAAAATGCAATTCAAAATGGATTAAAGACTTAAATGTAAAACCTGAAATTATGTAAGACTCCTAGAAGAAAATATAGGGGATACATTTCTTGGCATTGGTTTTGGCAATGGTTTTTTGATTTTGACATCAAGAGCAAAGGGCAACAAAAGCAAAGATAAACAAGTGGAACCACATGAAACAAAACGCTTCTGCACAGCAAAGGAAACTCAACAAAATGAAAAGGCAACCTATGGAATGGGAGAAAATGTTTGCAAACCACATATCTAATAAAAGGCTAATATCTAAAATATATAAAGAACTCATACAAATCAACAGCAAAAATATAAATACTCCAATTGAAAAATGGGCAAAGAGCTGAATAGACATTTTTTCTGCATGGAAAAACAGGTACATGGGAAGGGGTTCAACATCACTAATCATCAGGGAAATGCAAATCAAATCCACAGATATCACCTCATACTTGTTAGAATGGCTATTAAAAAAAGACAAGAGAGAACAAACGCTGGCAAGGATGTAGAGAAAAGAGAACCTTTGTGCACTATTGGTGAGTACGTAAACTGATATAGCCACTATGGAAAACAGTATGGAGGTTCCTCAAAAAAATTAAAACTAGAACTATGTTATCATCCAGCAATCCCACTTCTGGGTATGTATCCGAAAGAAATGAAATCATTATCTTGAAGATTATCTATCTTCAGGATATATACAATAAAATCAACAGTTGGATGGATAAACAAAATGTGGTATACACATACAATTCAGCCTTCAAAAGGAAGGAAATTCTAACACATGCTATGGCATGGATGAACCTTGAAGACATGCTAAGTAAAAAGGAAAAATATTATATGATTCCACATACATGAATCAAATTCATAGAGTCAGAAAATAAAATGGTGGTCGCTAGGGTCTGCGGGGGAAAGGAAGTGGGGAGTCATTCAGCATGGTATAGAGTTTCAGTTCTGGTGGATGAAAACGTTTTGGAGATGGATGGTGGTGGTGGTTGCGCCACAATGTGAATGTACTTAATGCCACTAAAATATACACTGTAAATTTTAGGTTATGTGCATTTTATCACATAAAAAACCCCCCCAAAACTAAAAGCTGCTGGCGTGAGAGGGGCTCTTTACCTCTTTTTTCGAGGCCCTACATTTAATTACCTACTATAGTGGCAGGGGAATGGCATGCTTACGACAGGGGTAACGGGCAACGATAAGGGGTGGTAAGAGGAGTCACACTTTGAAAACTGGTGTTATTTATTTTTGTTTCTAAAGCGTGACCTAGCTCCAGGTATTCAATTGTCATTCGTGTCTTGGTAAAAATGCCTCCTTAGTGTATTTAAAATTGATCATAACACTTGAGCCATCGCAATACCCATCACCCTTGCTTTGACAAACCTTCCTTCACACTATTATTAGAGAAAGTGGTGATTGTTAGATCTTTTGTTTCTTTTTTCTCTTTTGCTCTTTCATTAGCCAACAAAAGAGTTGTCAAAAGTAATGTTTATAATAATTTAACGGATTATTTGCTTATTAGATATTAATCATTCCGCTGTGCCTAGGGCCCATGCTGCTGCCTTGCTGCTAGAACAGTGATTCTGATCTCAATTAGATTATGTCTCTCTCCTTTACCTCCCCATAAATCATTCCCGCAAACTGAAATTAACAGCTACTGGAGCGCATTAATAATCTGCCTCACACATTGGAAAATGCATTAGCCGGAACCCTCCCATCGCTCTGACTGTTAAGCACATCATTTTGTTTATGAAATATAAACATTTCATGGAAGAGCTCTCCCACATTTCTCTGGGCCTGTGACAGCTAAAATGATTGCACACAATTGCCAGTCAGTCATGCGCCCAAATAAAGTTTGTTTAAAGTCATGGTTCTGTGACTGCCCCATTTTCTCAGGCATTTAAAAACCTACATTTAAAATAAAATCCCCTGTGATCATGAAAATGACAATAATAATACCTTAAAATTGATACCTCACTTGTGTGTGTAGTCCTTTGCATAGTTTACAAACTGCTTTCAATTCGCTATGCCCCTGAGCTAGCAAGATGTTTTTATTATTCACATTTTATTCCCACTCCCCCCACCCCCAGGGAAACTAAGGCTTAGAGGTGATTTCATCAAGGTCACACAGCAGGTGGTGGAAGCAGGTCTAGAGTCCAGGATTGGACTGTAAGTTCTTTTCAATGCTCTAAATTCTATACTGTGAACCACACTCTTTGTATGAACCCTCTATTTCTGTATGTTAAATGTATAATGCAGCCATGTGTCCTCTCTAGAGAGATAAATGACCTGCCTCTCTTCTATTATAGAGCAAAATCAAGAAAAGTCAGAGGTAAACGGATCATTTTCTTTATTTTAATTCACTGCACTTATTCATTGCTTTAATTATACCCTGCTATACATTTCAGTGGTGATTTCAGGCAGAGTAGCATGGAAATTAGACATATTTTTTATTCCTATATAGATAGATAGCCTCTCCGGGTGATTCGAGCACTCAAATATCCTCTTTACTTCAACAACAAATGTCTTGGTTTTAATTTATTTTGATGGCAGAAAAAGTCAGATGACAGCAAAGTTGATCTGTATTTTTTGTTGTTGCAATGCATATACAGTCTTACTGTGAAATTAAACTGATTATTACTTGACTAGTATCAAAGACCAATATTGCCTGCTACATGTTTTGGCTGATTTAATTATGGTAGTAAGTAACAGCCTCAGCTACTGAAGGGAAGAAACAAAAATATAAATTTGTTGAAATTTTTTAAAGATTTATTGACAATCCAAACTTCAGAAAAATGGGCACTTAAGTCCCTTTATTATTATTTCTTTTTGTTTCTGTACTCCTGACTAGTCCCACAATGATCACTTCCTGTGTGGTTAACCTCCAACTATAGTTTCTTAATTTAGAAAATAAAGATAATACACACCCTTCCTATCTCAGACTTAATGTGATGATCAAAAGGGAAGAAAAATATGTTAAGATGCATTGTAACTCAAAAAATTTTCAAAATTGTATATCATTTTTATCAATTATGTTGTGGCCAAGCAGTTGAACAGTCTTACAGGTATATTTAGTTCGGATAGCTGAGAAAACACACAGTCTCTTGACATATTTTTTAACTGATGCTACAGACACCTTTCTCCCTTTGTCTCTACCCTCCCAAAGACTCACTCATTGAGCTGTTGGTTGAACAGAAATGAGAACTGAAATGCCTTTTGTCTAACTTTTCTGGTTTCATGAGTATATGTCCATAGGCTAGATGTACATGATGTATATATGATTAAGTTTGAATACTAACCTAAAAAATCAAACATTATTCACTGTAGACCTTAAGAACTTTGAGAACATGACTGGTGTCTTTGTGATCTCAGCACCTAGCACAGTATTTGGTCTGCAGTAGGCATGTAATGTTTGCTTCACGCATTGAAAAAAGTCACATGTTATAATCATGTTTTCATTGAACAAAGCATTTTCCATACTCCTTTTTTTATGTTGCTTTCAGTTTGGGCTTAAGGGTCACAGGAAAAACAAACCAGTCTACAAACCAAACCAGTTTTATTAGTCTATGATCAAACCAAAATGCTCATGCTAGCCTCATTTGCAAGTCTTGACTAATGTTGTGTTTGTCTGTTTCAAGAGGTTGGTCTGCTCCTAAAATGATTTGGATTTGTCATAGTGATGATATTCAAATGACTGGGCAAAAGCTTTTTTTGTTTTGATTGGATAAAGAAGATGTGGTATATATACACAATGAAGTACTATTCTGCCATAACAAAAGATGAAATAATCCATTTGCGACAATGTGGATGGATCTTGAGATTATCATGCTAAGTGAAATAAGTCAGACAAAATGTCGAAACCCATATGATTTCACTCATATGTGGCATATAAAATGAAAGCAACAAATGAACAACACAAACAAATGAACAAACAAAAACTCATAGGCACAGACAACAGTTCAGAGGTTACCAGAGGTTAAGGGGGTGAAGAGGGTAAAGGGGTCAAATATATGGTGATGGAAGGAGAACTGACTCTGGGTGGTAAATACGCAATGCAATGTATAGATGATGTATTATAGAAATGTATATTTGAAACCTCTGTAATTTTACTAACCAATTTCACTCCAATAATTTAATTTTTAAGAGGTAAAAAAAAGCGATAGCTTTTTGATCACACTTTCTAAACACATCTTGTAAATATGTATTTTCATCAGTGTGTTAAATAAGCATTTTTATTAGGGAAAGAAAATACCATGCAGATGAGAGTCAGAATGAATTAAATTTTCTTTTTCTAAATGAACCTATTTAGACTTGATTGAAATTGTGTATTTTGAAACACATTGTGGAGCATGTGGAATATTATTTCCTCTTTGGGCGAAACGATAATGGTTCATTCTGTGAATGCTTATTAGGCATCATCCTGTTCTTAATTATTTTCTTTTATGCTTCTGGACCCTGTAAAGAATCACCACTGTAGTTTTCCAGGAGTCTTCAGTGGCAGGATATTTAAGGCATTTCAGCCAATATTAATTTGGAAGTAAATAATTACTTTTAAAATGATGCATGAAATTAAGTAATTTTTGCACAATCTATGCTACTCTTCAAGCAATCTTTAATGAGTGCAATATAATAAAGCAATAATTGAATTGGTAATATATTTGTCATTCCTGTTAAAAGCTATTTCCTCCTCCTAGCAATAGGAGAGGGTCATTTGGAAAGTGGGCATTAAGTATGCATGATACATACAATATTGCACAGTACTGCCAAGTATCTTTTGGGGAAGCAGCTTCTATGCATGTGTAATAACCAATCTTTAAATGTCAAAGTTGCAGCCATTTTAAGAAAGAAATCCATATTTTGGAGTAAATGTCAGTTCAGATAACCAAGCTATTGGAGAACTCCATGAGGGTTTTTAAAAAAGGGGAAAAAAATAGCCAGGTCCCTGAAAGCTCTGACTTATTTATTTTTGTGTTTCCATAACTTGATAATAATCAAACCAAACTTCCAAGAAAACAAAGCAAAATTGTGCTTTGAGACGAGATCCGGAGACTCTTACTTCACCCCTGAAGAAAATCTTCAGTTTAGTTATAAATTATAAATATAAAGGTTTTATAATGGAAACGCTGAGGGGCTGCTTGCCATTGTAACAGCCAGAGCTAGGACTGCTTTAAAAGGATGTATGTTCATATAATATGCACAGATCAGGGGGTTATACCTATCTTTACCAGCGATAAAACATGATGGCACTCATAAAAATTGGCTTCATATGCTGTATGTTGAACAAACTTTACCTGTTTCTCCTTGGGTTTCTCTTTAGACCCACTTGCCTACCATCAGAAGGAAAACAAACACTATGTCCGTTTGATGCAGCTGAGTCCCTGGCTCTCCTGGCTGAGTTTTGTTTCATAAAGCGCTTCCTTAGATACCTAATGACCTCTGCGCCGACTAGGAGCCAGCCTCTTTTTTCCCTTTGTTTTATTAAACAATAATTGCTTGGTATTTTATAAATGACATTTTCCCTAATTTTATTTTAGTGTATATTCAGTGCAAACCCATGTACAATATGGCTCATATGTATGGCAGATTTATGCACAGTGCATTTAAAGAGGGCAATCCAGTGACGGGGGCTATTGACTGACTGTGGAGCGGAAACTTCACACAGGAAGAGGATTTGATTTTTAAATGGACTGCCTCCCCTTGCCCCACAACCTGACGACTGTTTTGCTTCTGCTTCCAAATTGCATTTTATATTGTAAAGATTCCCTGTATTTTGGAACCAAAAAAGAATTAAGAATCTAGTCAAGTAGTAGTTCTTTTCTATAAAGATGGGCAATGGGGAAAAGAAACCCTATTAATTCTTATTTCTAGTGCATCCCTTGTCCTTTTCAGGAGAGGCAATAAATCTTTGCTCCCCAAATGAACAGCAAAGGGGAAAAAAATAATGTTAGGAGTGCCTACAACTTGTCAAATCAAACGTTAGTGAATCATGTCTTCGGAGGAAATGGTTTGCTGGCAAAGAGTTTCTTCCTCCCTCCCTCCCTCCCTCCCTTCCTTCCTTCCTTCTTGCTGCAAGGGGCTGTAGGGTGACAGTCATCATTGTCATGTTGCTTATAAACACCATATCTCTCCCCGCCCCCTGTCTTCCAACATATAGACAATGCTTGGGGATTACTGACAAGTGACTTCTTGGAGGAGTTAGAGACAGGCATAATGACTATCCGTACCCTGTGATCCTGGCTGTGTGCCGCCTATCTTTATGATGTCTCCAAAATCTATCTGCAGCTAGAATTTTGTGCTCTCTGAGCAGAAAACAAAGCCATAATGGTAACTGGGATTTTTGCCCCTTAATTACTTCATGAACATTATCTTTATTAACTAAATAACAGAACCCATTACTTCAGATAGTCAAGGTATGTGGGCTTATATGCTTTGAAATTCAATTTTTCCATTTTCTTGCAATGCAGACAGCCCATTTTATTTTTTCATAAAGAAAGGGATGCCCGGAGGTGAATGATGGATGAATCTTAAATGGTTGGTGTCCAGTTTGAAAAAGCACCTGGAAGTTGGGCCGTTTCACTGCATTCATACAGATCTTTATTATTACTTAGCATTCATACAGCATTTGGTATTTGCAAAGGGTTTCGCACTCATTTTTATAAGCTATTCTTCACACCGATCCTGGGAGGCAGGTTCATTTTCCTCAATATGTGGCTGAGAAGAGTTGGCAGAGAAATACTCAGCCTCTCGCGTGAAGGCATATGTGACCCTAAGCACCACAGGGCTTAGGGCTGAGTACTCTTAAGTCATTGTATTACTGGGTACATGGGCAAGTGCTTATTTTCATAGTTGAATTTACTCATAAAGAGCATTTTAATGTTATTAAGGCCCAGCTTTGAGGGGAGGAGGTTGATAAAGTGGGTATTGTGCTATGGCAAAAGAAAGGTATTGATTCCTTGGGATATTCAAGGATCTCAGATATTTGAGATCTATACTTATGGTGTTTTAGAGAAAGAGTATAGGAAACAGTTTAGCTGAAATAGGTTTTAAAGGACCTTATCCTTCTCTCTCCCCTTTCTTTCACTTTTTCTCTTCTCCCTCTCTCTCCCTCCCTCTCCCCATCTCCTCTCCATCTCCCTTTTCCTCTCCCTCTCCTTCTTCTATTTCTTACCTTATGGTCTGAGCCAAATCATTAATTCCCCATTGCTAAGATGTTGCTGTAAAGTGCTGCCTGAGAAAATGCTGGTAAAATGCTGGTAGATTTGTTGGCACACAGTAAATCACACATGTCATTACATTGGTGATATTGTGTGTTCTGGGATCAGTGTTTTTTTTCTCATCTCTGGTCCAAATTAGGCTGTAAGCAAAAATATGTACCCAAGATTTACACAGAATAAAGGGAAAGACTGGGTTTAACTATCCTGACAGTCTAGGTGTATTACTTCCTTTTCAATTATCTAGGTGACTTAGGCAAAAATCATCATTAGAAGTTTACATGAATTAATTTATGTTTGGGGTGGGAGTAGTGTTGTAGAGAGAGGAAGGCTGAATTACTTTTGGCATTATGGAGTAAAGAATGAAGTCTGAATGTGAGACAAGTATCTTACAAGGCAGCTTCTAATACATCCATTGCTTTTCTGTCCATACATTCAGCATAAATTTTATCAAGTGCCCATTGATCAGTGCTTACTTTTCCTTCTCCCAATCTTCACTGTAACAGGAAGCATTTGAGAAATGACCTACAATTTATGATGCTTTATCAATGTTTTTACTCACTATGGGGGAAAGTGTGAGGAACATATTTCATGATGAAGTGGGTTTCTAGTTAACAGGACAAAATGAAAGCAAAGTCATAGATCAGCGTAATATGTCAAGCCCGGAAAGGATTCAATTTATTGTAAATAATACCCAAGTTGCAAAAGAAATACAGCAACAGAAATCAGTTTATTTTATATGTGAAAAAGGAAAATTACCAGTAAGAAGTAATAGGCTCCATTTATCCCTTGACAGAAATTCATATTGTTTGTGCTTATCCCCTCTGGGAGATCAAGGACTCTATCTATCTTTGGGATTTTGTAAGAATGGGCAAACATATTAGACTTCCCATGGCAAAGTTATAATAACTAGCACCTTTAAATTCAAACCATTTTACTGCTGATATATGAAGGAGCATCAGGGGACTTTCCACCATTTAAGAAGTGTTTCTCAAAGAGTGGTTTTAAGTCTGCTTGCACTAGAACCATCCAGAGTGCTTACTTAAAAAATAAGATTTCCTGACCCCACCATAGAACTGTGAAAATCAATTTATGGGTTTGGGGACTGAGAGTCTACATTGTAAAGTAAACTTCTCAGGTAATTCTTGTTCTAGGGTTGCTAGATTTGCAAACAAAACAAAACACGCACACAAAACAAGTGAGCACAAAACCCCAGGACACTCAGTTAAATTTGACTTTCAGACAAACAACATTTTTAAAAAAATTTTATTGTTAGTTTCAGGTGTACAGAACAATGCAATAGTTATCCTTTTCACTCTCACAAAGTAACAAACCCCTCCCCCATGTACTGCCCTCCCACCCCCGATATCATGCTTATCTATTACAATTCCATTGACTCCATTCCCACTCTCTACTCCATGCCCTGTGACTATATGTATATATAATCATAGTTGACATACAATATTATTCAATGGCAGCTTCAGAAATACAGTGCGGTGGTCATGCCTCTACACCGACTATGAAGTGGTCTCCCTAACAAGACATGAGTCCATCTGGCCCCCTAAGAAATATTTACAACATTGTTGATTATATTCCCCAGACTGTCTTTTTCTATCCCTGAGGCCATATTGTAGTTACCAATTTGTATTGTCTCATCCCTTCCCCTTCTCCTTCATCCCCACCCCCTCCGAACTAGCAACCTCAGTTTTTCCTCTGTGTCCCTGAGACTATTTCTGTTTACATTTCTCATTTATTCAGTTGACACACAACATTTTTAAAGTGTAAGTATATCCCATGCAATTTTGGGAACATATTTCTAGTAAAAAACTATCTATTATTGATCTGAAATTCAAATCGAACAGCGCATCCCATCTTTTATCTGGCAGTCCTACTTTATATGCTCTGAAGTTTGAGCAACACTAACTTAAAGGATATAGCCAAGGGTTTTGAACTAGTGCAGAGCTCTGACCCTTGCTGAAAACTTTTTGGGAGATGAAGGGTGGCAGAATTTTGCTGATACGACTCTAAATGCCTAAGAAGAGCTTTGTAAACTTCCAAAGTGTGCAAACAAGGAATCAGCAAAGCCTTGCTTCCATCCGTTTTACAAGGTGTTTTCCCACAGGAAAAGTGACAACTTTAGGAAACCTGAATGTTATCAGCACATACCACGTTATCTTTTGAAACCTTGTCTTTGGTGGGGGTTGAGGGTGGGGGTGAGGAGTGGACAGGTGCTTCCTAGATGGACGTTTTCATTACCTCCTTTGAAAATCTATGGTGGTCTTCTAAATATTGAGTCACACAGTTTGCTAACTGTTTGTTCAATTCTATCCATTTTAGGGAAGTGAAGTGAATTACTTAGAAAAATCAGTCTGTACCTTCAGGAAAGCTTTTTGAGAGTTTTTGTGCAAGTTCTAGTTTCTTTTAGAAGAGAATTGAGTTAAATGATTTTTAAAAATATCTATAATAATCCAAAGAGCCTTTCAGGCCAAAAAGTGTGTAGAATTATGACAAAGGGATTCCTTGGGACATCTTTGCTCACGGGATGTGCTTCCTCTTCAGGGGCCTGCTGAGATGTGACTCGAGGAGTGAGACCATCCTTTCACTGTACATGTTTGTATGACATGGGCTTACAAACAGGCCTCATGAGAGACTGGAGAGTCCAGTAAAGTCTGCTCTATGGTGGGCTCAAGAACATTGATAGAACTGTTCCTTCTTTTGACCTGGCTTTGCTACATTTCTTTTCAGCTGAAGTAAAAGGCTTTCATGGATTTTGACGAGCTCGGAGCATATTTCTAATTTACATCTCCTGAGTGTACAATTCACTGCAAAGAAGCCCAGATAAAGTGGAAGCAAACAGAGGCTGCTGGAGAAACTCTCAGCGTGAATAATATACTGTTTACCTTAATGAAAGCACCATCAGAAGCAGAAGGGCGGCTCTTTTGTTATTGCTCAGCACAAGCCATCTGAAACCTGAAGGAATAATTGCTGCTCCATGTTCTGTCTGAACCGTTCCTAAATAATTTCAGTTCTATTGACTTTTTGGCCTTTTAACCAGGCCACCGACTTTCTAGACTGCTTGACCTCCATTTCTAGGAATCCACAGCCTGTGGAGAGAGAGAGTGACCCAAAACATTTTATAAACCTCACTTCATTAATCCTTATCATAGTCTAGAGAGGTAAGTATATATAGGTCATAATGGCCCCAGTTTTCACATATGAAGAACAAGGTAAGAAAAGCTATAAATGATGTAGAAGCAGAGTCCTCTTAGAAAACCAACAGTCTTCATACATTTATCTGTGATTACTAATTATAAGCCTTGGGTGGCTCTAGTACTAGGTGACCTATGAATGGAAGGAAACCACCACTTTCCCGGAGGATTTCATTTAGTGTGTATATTCTTATCATGTTAGACTGATGCACAGAAACCAAGGCCCCCTCTCAATATTGCCTGAGTACTTTGAGTATCTCAAATATAGGTGATATATTCTTTTTAAAAAAATTTTATTGGGAACAGTGTGTTTTTCCAGGACCCATCAGCTCCAAGTCAAGTAGTTGTTACAATCTACTTGTGGAGGGTGCATCTCATTGGCCCATGTGGGGATCAAACTGGCAACCTTGGTGTTATGAGCACTGTGCTCTAACCAACTGAGCTAACTGGCCACCCCCTAGGTGATATATTCTTATGTTTATCCAGGAGCTTTAGTAAGATGAGTGCTTGTAGCCAACTAATCTAACCTAAGTCTTTCTTGGTCTGATCTCAGCGGTTTTAGTACCTAAATGATCAACCACTATAGTCTTTTCTGTCATATGGATTCATTGGTGGGATGGCAAATATTGTCCAGGTTACTACTGAGAGCATCCCTTTATAATGCTTCTGCCAGATCTCAGACACTGGATCCAAACCCAGGTCTCTATCCCTTGATCTAAAGGTTGCAAATAAAATAGTAGGTTGGATTTTGGTGATGGAAGACCATGGAGTGCATGAAAAGAATAGAATCACAGGGATGTAAAGCACAGCATAGGGAATACAGTCAATAATATTGTAATAACTGTATGGTGCCAGGTGGGTACTGTCAGGGGAATCACTTCATAAGATATATAGATGGCTAATCATTATATTGTGCACTTGAAACTAATATAATATTGTATGTCAACCATAATTGAAAAATAAATTTAAAAATTAAAAAAAAAACCAATAGAAACTCAGAGGGATGCATGAACCTTGAATAAGCAGGACACTGGAGACCTATGTCTCTGGAATGTTATGTAGGACACTAGTCTCCAGCCAGGGAGAGGTTAGGCGCGATAGATGGGTTGGCAACTTTTACTACTTAGTGGTAAAATTAGAGGACTTTTACTACCTAGTGGTAAAATAAGAAGGGTTAATAGTGGAGTTGCAGGGAAGGTCAATAACCATGAGCTGAGTCTTCTGAACTCCGCTGTGTTTATTGTCTAAGGAAGAAATCTATGTCTATTAGATACCTTTCGGGGGGAAAAGTGACAGGTCAGATTAGATAGTCCTGGAAGAGAGAGGACTAGAGGACTAGGTACAGAAAAATGGAGAAGGCAGACTGTGTGCAGCCCCAGCTAGATTTATTTTAGCATTTATAAATAAAAACATGAGCAGTGCGTCTCCATAGAATTAGTTACAGAAAAATTTTAAGCTGCGGGCCTTTTCCGGGCTGGGTACTGAATGCTAAAGTTTATGATGTAGAATGACTTTGGCTACTGTGGCCCCAATTTGGACAAATCTGCCATTAACACGAGCATGGCAGTTATTTTACTGGGGGTGACAGATTGTGAGGTAGGGAGAGTAATTCAGACTATTACCCAGGTGAAGGCATGAAAGCTCAGTGATATATGAAGACCACTTAAATTCATTGTATCTTGTACATCACATCTTTGATAGATTATAGCTGTGGCATTAAAATGGAAATGGTTTCTCTGAGGCCTGACAGGGGCTGGGTTGACCTATGACCTCCCTCTGAGGAATGTGACTGACCGAATTATCAGTTAAGAGAAAAATCTACGGGGAATAGACTCACAGTGATGGCGAATCCACCATGCATATATATCTATATTTTCTAAACGTTTGCTTTGATTGAAAGCTTCAGTACTCAAGCCTTCTTTCCACCTCCTTTCCTTTGCTCCCCCCCCCCCGCCCCCAAGTGAGCCCTCCCCAACTTGTGCTAACTTTCTCAGCTCCGATTTCATACCGGCAAGGCCCCTAATATTGATTGAAAAATTGTTATTAGAGATAGTAGGCCTCCTGCACACTGCCTACTGATTTAATCTGGAAAACATTTAATTTTATGAAGCGGTAAATGATGGTGCCATGCTCCCCTGTGTTAGGGAGCAGCTGGTTCTTTACCTCCTCACCCGCTCAAGTCCCAAGCGTCCTCTTGGCAATCATGTGTTCCCTTCCCCTTTGCTTAACAAGTTATTTCAATTTCTAAACGAAGGCTGAACAACAGAAAGACAACATGCAAATTGAGATCCAAGCCGCCATTCACACGTGAAAAAGTTCCCCTGGAATTCCCTCAACTCAGCCCACCCCCCTCCCCCTGCATCTGTCATGAAAAAAACAGAGCCCTTGTTCTCCTCAGATTGTTTTCACCAATGACCTGACACCACCATCTATAATTAATTACATCATTTACATTAGACTATTGACTAAACAAATACATAAATCATAGGCAGAGTCAATAGGTGCAGACATATTTAATCATGTTCTAAATAATGATTACTGCTCCCATAATGCAATAATTATTTTCAGCAGCTGACTTGAATTAATCTTCTGTCAGTGTGCCATCTGAAAAAAAAGACGAAGATGAAGAAGGCAACGCCGATGATGGAGAGGCTGTTCTGTTTCTCTCTGTTTCTCTTCTTTTCATTCTTCCCGGCAGGCCCCTCTGTGCTCCCTCTCTTTTTATGACCCCTCCCCTATTTCTCTTTTTCCTTTCCTCCACTTTTCATGTTCCCCTTTGTCTTTTCCCTTATTCATGCCCGTGTCTCATTGTCAAAAGTTGTTCTTTTTTGCTACCTGTCTCTGTTGCTTTTTCTCTTTATCCCTCGACATGTAACTTCCCCATTCTTCTTTTTCTCTCCCATTTGTTGTAGGACTAGACCGTGCCACTGGCGGTAGTCCCTTTTTCTAGCCCCCCTGCCACCCGCCCCATCTCCCTGCCCTCCCATCACCTTCATTTCTAAATCTCCATGGACAGTTTAAATGTTAAAGACTCAAAAAAGCAGTTTTCTTAATAACTTATCCAGATTAGATTCTCTTTCTCTCCTGTCTGACAGCTTTTCCTAAATCATTTTCCACTTTGGAATAGCAAATTGATTAAAGAGGTGGGGTAGTTATAACACAGGAGTACGCTACAGATGCAATACTCATAATTTTTAGACTAATTTAGCTTTGTCATCAGAGAGAAAAGAATAAATCAGGACTTAGAGGTGTACATGGTTTTTTGTTTTTTTTTTTAACCTTAGAAATGGAATCAACTCTTTGAAGCATTTTATTTGGGACAGAGCATACTACAGTTAGTGGGCACTTTGCAAATAAAATAATGCCTCCTTTTCTACTGCATATTTGGCTATCAATAGGCAAGGGAAATTATTATGAAGTGACAGCTTGAAGGAAAGGCATCACACCACAATTTATTTACATACCGGTACTTTGAGGTACTAATTGTAAGAGACCATGTTAAGGATAAATGCAGACTACACTTTCATATGCTGTCTTGTTCTTAGCATTATCCCTTGGTTTCTTTGTAAGTTTATAGACAATTGTTACATAGGAGAAAAAAGTCAAATAATACAAAAGAGTTGGAAGCGTTTTCTCCCTATAGCTAGTTTTAATATTCTCTCCTGAAAGCTTTTCTGCAATGGCCTTTTTAATTAATGCTTGTCCTTGGGGACTTGTGGCCAAAAAAAGTACTGGATCACTGTCCATGAAATGGGGAATACATTTTCTAACCTCTTTCCTCTATTCTCATCCCAAAGAGTAAGCCATTTGTGATCCTGCGAACACTCCTGTGGTGTGCCCGGCAGTCGGGCCCCTTTTCTCCTTTCAAGCAGTGACGTCCTTTCTGGTTGCTGTATACACTTGCTAATTTAAGGGCCATGTAATAGGACTGTGATTGGAATTGGTCCTGATTAGTGGTATGAAGGAAGACAGCCTTGGCAGGCGATATTTAGAATCACAGGTAATAGAATATTCATTCATTCAAAAAATATTTAATGCATGACTACCTGTGTCAGGTATTGTGCGAGGTACTGGTTATCTAGGATAATTGTCAGTTCATAGTCTTTATTAAAGCTTCTGTCCTAAACTCCTGGTTAAATTCCATACAGGCAGTTTTAAGTAAACAGAATTATTTTTATTTTTTATTTTTTTCATACAAAATTATAATTTTATTTATTTTTTATTTTATTTTATTTTTATTTTTAAAAATTAGTTTCAGGTGTACAACACATTGCAATAGTTATGCTTTTTACCCCTCAAAGTGACAACCCCCCTCCCCCAATCCGCCATCCCACTCCCCCTCCCCCATAGCATATGTATCTATTACAATTCTGTTGACTCCACTCCCACACTATACTCCACATCCTGTGACTATATACATATTAAATTGTTGACATACAATATTATACAACATCATCTTCAGGTGTACAGTGCAGTGGTCAAGCCTCTACACCATCCATGAAGTGGTCTCTCTAACAAGACATGTGACCATGTGACACTCTACAAAATATTTACAACATTATTAATTATATTCCCTGAACTGTCTTTCCTATCCCTGTGGCAATATTGTAGTTACGTATTTATGCTGTCTAATCTCTTCCCCTTCTCCCTCATCCCCACTCCTCCCAACCAGTAATCATCAGTTTTTCCTCTATATTTCTGAGACTATTTCTGTTTACTTTGCTCATTCATTCCACATATTTTAGATTCCACATATAAATGAGATCATATGGTATTTGTCTTTCTCCAACTGACTTATTTCACTTAGCATAATAGTCTCTAGGTCCATCCATATCATTGCAAATGGTACAATTTCATTCTTCTTTATAACGGAGTAATACTCCATTGTATAAATGTACCACACTTTCTTAATCCAGTCGTCTACCAGAATTATTTTTAGAATAGCACACTATACAATGTTAATTATTGAATATGCCAGCTAGGATGAACATTTTTGGTGTCAAATGAACCAGATGTGTTCCAAACAGTTCAACAAAGGTGAGACTAATGTGAAACTTAGTGAAAAATATCTGAAAAGGGTAGATGGGGGGTTTGATTTTTTCCCATTTATCTGTTTCCTAAAGAAAAAGTCAGAGGGTCGAGATGGGCAAAAAGGAGATAAGAGACCTAGTAAAGAGAAAGTGAGAGGGTTTATAGTAAGAATAAAATAATTCCTCAGTGTCCACCAACCAAAACAATGATGCAGTGAAGCAGTGTTTAGCTGGAACAGACCCTGCCCCTGAAATGAGAATTATTTTGTAATTTCTCCCAGAAAGGGGATACATGACTTGCATGAAATGTTTGAAATCTTTTTTTTTTAGAGAGTAAATTAATTTATTTTGTTTTATTGTTCTTTATTATTGTTCTTTTTTAAAATAAAATGTATTGGGGTAACAATGGTTAGTAAATGGTTAGTAAACCTAGTTACATAGGTTTCAAGTGTACAGTTCTGTAATACATCATTTATATATCACATTGTGTGTTCACCACTCAGAGTCAGCTTTCCTTCCATCTCCATATATTTGACCCCAAAATAAATCAGGCAGAAAAAGTTGAGAACCATATGACTTCACTGATATATGGGATATAAGACTAAAAGCAACAAAGGAACAAGACAAACAAAAAAAGAAACAAAAACTCATAGACACAGACAATAGTTTAGTGGTTACCAGAGGGTAAGGGGGCAGAGAGGATAGTAGAAGTGAATTGTTTGAAATCTTGAGGTGTCACTTATATTGTTTATTTATTAGGGACAACAAATATTTTAGTAAAAAGGTAAAACTTGCAAAGCAAGTTGCAGTTTCCTTATATGAAAACAGGGATAAAATATATTTCACAGGGTTGTTGTGAAATTTAAATGGCAACATATTTATGAAAATGCAATGCACTTGGAAATAGGCCTTACACTTAATAAGTTCTCATTAAATGAGCACTGATATATATTTTTACAGTACCTATTTTATGAGTCATATCTTCAATTATTTAGCCTATTTTATTTTATTTTTTCCCTTTCACCCATTTCCTCATGCCTTTCACCTTTGGCCATCGACTTGTTTGTTGCATCTCTGGGTCTGTTTCTGTTTTGTCTGTCCATTCATGTGTTTTATTAGACTCCACATATAAGTGAAATCATACGGTATTGGTCTTTCACTGTTGCACTTATTTCACTTAGTATAATACCCTCTAGGTCCATCCATGTTGTTGGAAATGGCAAGATTTTATTCTTTATGGCTGAGTAATATTCCATTATGTATAAGAACCACATCTTCTGTATCCATTCATCTATTCATGGACACCTAGGTTGCTTCTATATCTTGGCTATCGTAAATGATGCTGCAATGAACGTAAGGGTGCATATGTCTTTGAATTAATGTTTTTGTTTTCTTTGGATAAATACCTGAAAATGGTATTTCTGGGTCATATGGCAGCTCTTTGTTTTTACTTTTGGAGGAGTCTCCATACTGTTTTCCATGGTGCTTGCAACAATTTACAATCCTGCCAACAGTGTATGAGGGTTTCCTTTTGTTCATGTCCCCGCCAGCACTTGTTGATTTATTGATTATAGCCAGGTGTGAGGTGATATCTCATTGTAGTTTTCTGTATTTTAGAAATTTGCATTTTTCCAATGATCAGTGAAGTTGAGCATGTTTTCATTTGTCTGTTGTCCATGTGTATGTTCTCTTTGGAGTAATGCCTATTCAGGTCTTCTGGCCATTTTTAAGTTGGATTTTGTGTGTGTGTGTGTGTGTGTGTGTGTGTGTGTGTGTGTGTGTGTGTTAAGCTGTATAAATTCCTTATATATTTTGGGTATTAACCCCTTTTGGATATGTCATTTACAAATATCTTCTCCCATTCAGTAAGTTGTCTTTTCTTTTTGTTGACAGTTTCCTTTGCTGTGCAAAAACTTTTTAGTTTTTTGTAGTCCCATTTGTTGACCTTGCCTGAGGAGATGTATTAAAAAAGATCACCTTAAGGCTGATGTCAGAAAGTTTACTGCCTGTGTTTTCTTCTAGAAGACTTATGGTTTCAGGTCTTACATTTAAGTCTTTAATCCATTTTGAGTTTATTTTTGTATATAGTGTGGTCTAATTTCATTTTTTTAAAATGCATGTATCTAGTTTTCCCAACACCACTTATTGAATAGACTTTATTTACCTCATTATATAGTCTTACTTCTTGTCATAGATTAACTGACCATGTAAGCAAGGATTTATTTTGGACTATTCTATTCCATTGATCTATAAATCTGTTTTTGTGCCACTGTCCTACTATTTTGATTATTGTAGCTTTGTAGTATAGTTCGAGCACTGATTTTGTTACTACAGAATGATGAAGTATAGAGTCTAAGGTACTTGTAACTGAAGGATGGATTGGCTCTTTTTAGGTAGTTTTGAGTAGAACAAACTTTGTATGGTTCTGATCTACCGCTAAGACATGTTTTCAGATGTACAACCCTATTGTTAGTGACCGACTTTCTGATTGGCTACCAAACTCATTCATTTAAAAAAACTATGCATATTCTATGTGTTAAAGAAATTCACATTCTAGGACTGGAGACCAATATACAGATAATTTTTATAAAATTATGAAATGCATTGTAATATAATGTTCAATAATCATTTGTTCCTGAAGTGACTAGAAGTTTCCATTTCTGTAGTGGCACTCTATAATGCTTGGATTGAGTATACTGTTAAACAAAACTTAGAGTCAACAGAGAGGTAAAAACAAACCAGATTTTCTAAATTAGTATGGCAATTGCTTCCTCTACTTGGTCTGTGACTCAGTGGTTTTCTCTAACACACCATTTATATGCCCTCTAGCTTTCTCAGGAGGCCTTCTTAGTTGCAGTATAATCAGAGACATATTATTTCTGTGTATGAATATCTTCTTAAAGGCAGAGAAGTTTAGGGGTAATTATATTAAGCACTTCTTTTGGGACCCATAGCAAACAGTTTGTAGTACTTCATAACCTAGCACATCAAAAAGCTTATATAAAAATGAAGGAATTGTGCATTTTGGCTACCAGTTTGAAATATTTATAAAGGTAAATGAAAAAGGAGTCCACTTTTCGATCAGAGCTTGCGTTATAGCTTGGTTAATATTGCATGATGAGTGAGCTATAAATAAACAATAAACAGAAATAAAAATAGTGAATATAAAAATAATTATTGATATAAATAATAAATGAATAAAGCATACATTTAGGGCTGAGATGGAATGGAACTAGATATGAAATTTAATTGAGCTTGATTTTAAGAAGTCTTTTGGAACTGGTAGTTCAGTAAGGATTTTAGAAAAATTTTTTTCCTTTTAATTTTAAATGAATGTGCTCATAGCTCCTAGATCCTCAAGTCAGTCAACCAAAGATAACTATTACTGTAACTTCAAACAGCTGCCTGGGGGAAAGTATTTTGCCTGAGGATGGGTTTGGGCCAGGGGAATCCGAGGTTTTTCCATTTTTAAAAGGATCATCCCCTAGACAAACATTTTTTTAACTGTCTTCTAAGAAGTCTTTCAGGAACTGCGCATTATCCCTTTTTCTCAGGGAGAAAGCAAGCAGAGGGCATTCTTTTCTTGGAATTAGCGTGACTGGGAAAAGTCTTTCAGATCATGAACCAAATGGGCTGTCAGAACCAAATTTTCTAGAAGTTGTTTGGGGAAAAAAGAAAAGCACTGTATCTGCATGGATTCATTCATTTAATTCTCCCGACAGCTCCAGTAAGGCAGGCTGTAAGACTGCATCTCTGTGTTAAAGGTGAAACTCTGAGAGGTTGATAGACACTTGCCCAGGTTGTAAGTGATGGAACCAGCCTTTAGTTGGGCAAACAAGTTCCAGAAGATACATTGAAAGAAGCAGGACATATGGCAAAAGCAAAAGTTCACCCTATGGGGAATTTCAAGTTTTACTGCCAGTGATAAACCTGTGAGATAAGCAAAGACAGGACCTATTCCTTTATATCGGATACTTCCCAACCACTTCCCTCTTCTGTTTCTTTCCCATGTTTTCAGGGTGCACTCTGTCTCCTGCCTAGTGCTCAGGACCCTTATGTCTGGATCCTGGCATGGATTCTGGTACATGGAGACAATAAATATTTTTGTCATGGATGAATGACTGATATACATGGTGCCTCTAAGTGTAGTCACAGGGGTCAGACTGTGTGGGTTCAAATCCTAGCTCTACCACTGTCTTGCCTTGTGTCTTTGGGCAAAGTTTCTTTTTGTGTTCCATTTTTTATACTTATAAAATGGAAATAATAAGAGTCCTGAGCTCATAGGGCGATTGTGAAGACTAATTGACACAACATAGCAATAATGCTTAAAATGGTGGTGATGATTATGATGTGTTACTCCTAATTGTTAAAAAAGGCACTATGAAAAACAGTATGGGGTTTCCTCAAAAATAAATGGAATTACCATGCCACCCAGCAATCCCTCTTCTAGGCATCTACCCCCAAAATCTGAAAATATTTATTTGTAAAGATACATGTAACCCTATGTTCACAGCAGCATTATTCATGGTGGCCAAGACATGGAAATAACCAGAGTGTCCTTTGAAAGATGATTGAATAAAGAAGATGTGGTACATATACACAATGGAATATTACTTGGCCATAAGAAAAGGTAAAATACTGCCATTTGCGACCATGTGAATGGATCTTGAGATTATGATGCTAAACAAAATAAGTCAGATAGAAAAAGTCAAGAACCATATGATTTCACTCACATGTGGGATATGAAAGCAACAAAGGAACAAGACAAACAAACAAATGAAAACTCATAGACACAGACAACAGTTTAGTGGTTACCAGAGGGTGAGGGCTCCCTCTTTACCCTTAAAGGCGTTCAAATGTATGGTGACAGAAGGAGAACTGACTCTGGGTGGTGAACAGACATTGCAATATATAGACGATGTATTACAGAATTGTGCACTTGAAACCCATGTAACTTTACTAACCGATGTCACCCTAATAAGTTTAATAAAAACAAATTAAAAAAAGACCTCAGGCAAAGAGTTCAGCTTAACTCAAAATAATGTGTTTTTTTAATGGTGGGATTTTAGTAGGAGTTGTGAAATATTTTTGGGGTAGGAAAACCTACCCAAATCCCTCAAATCAAACTATATAGGACCTGCTTACTCTCACTCAAGAGCTGCCACTCATTTATTTAATTCATATTTATTGGGTGCCTATTATAGTCGATAACATCTATTGACTGCTTACTAAGCAACTGAGGTATAGAGAGGTTAAGTAAGTTGTTCAAGGTCACACAGCCATTACATGGTAGGCCTGGGATTCCAACCCAGGCAACCAGCCCCAAAGCCAGTGCTCTCAACCTCTGCAGTACTTAGGACTGTGGTTTTGAACCCAGTGAAGGGTTGACAAGGGTTGATAAGAACCTGTTGTGTCCAGGGACCCACTGTAACCCCAGGTGGAGAAATGGGACACTCCAGCTGACGAGACACTTCAACAGATCACCAACAGAATGCTGTCACTGACTTATATAAGGCTATTTTCTTCCCAGAAACCAATAAACAAACAAATATTGGGGACTGGATGGTATAAGATGGGGGAACTTTTGTATAATTAAGGAATTTTTTTAATTTTAGGAATTTGTTAAGTAAATTTTTGGAAAGAAAGGAAATTTCTATATTTTTATTTATTTATTTTTGTTAGTTTCAGGTGTACAAAACAATGTAATAGTTAGACATCACCCCTCACAAAGTGATAACCCCCCTGCCCTAATCTACTATCCCTCTGACATCATATATAGCTGTTACAATTCCATTGATTCTATTCCCTATGCTGTACTCCACATCCCGTGACTGTTTTAAATTATAGTTGACATTCAGTATTATTCAGCTTTGGCTTCAGGTGGAAATTTCTATATTTTTAAATTGGAACAAGAATTTATCTCTGCTGAATATATTTTATTTTCTAAGGACTATTAATTATTCATTCAGATTTTAAAATTATACCTATTATGTATAGCCACACTGAGAGGTGAAGTCAACATTCATGAATATTTAGTGACTCACTTTCTAGTACTTGATTTCTCCAAAACACTTCCGGTGTGGCAGTGGTAAAGACAACCAATTCAATTTAATAATCATTTATTGAGTACCTACTGAGTGCCAAGTACTATGTTATAAGACCTTGTCCTGGCTCTCAAAGAGTATAGAAGGGTGATAAATATATATACACATATATATGGATATATGAAACTATACACAATGATACAATATAAAATAATATATGTAATATAAAATTATATACACACATGTATTTAATCTTCAATATAGTATAATACTCATAAGACTGATAATAGGTACAGTAGCCTAGAGCCTGGAGGGATTAACTCCTCTGGCTATGGCGGGGATCAGGGGAAGCTTCTTGGTAGAAGTAATATATATGTTTTCTGAAGAGTTACCAGGTAAGCATTCCAGGTGGAAGAAGCAGAATGTGCATGGAAGAATAAAAGCATTGTCTTGAAGACTGAGGGTCAAGTGAGATTGGAAACTAGAAATCTGACACCTGTGCACACAGGTGGGGATTTTCACCAGCAGTACTCTGCTGCCTGACTATGAGCTAGATTGAAGATGGGAGATTATGGAACTAATCTGTTAGAGATTTGTAAGGTAACTACTTAGCAAAATTAATATGGGAGGGGGAGTTAGTGAGAAAATAGTTTATGAGATTGCTCATGAGGTCTAGGAGAGAATTTCATACACTACACAATTTAAAGATATACAGGTTAATCTTACTTTTACATCAGGATCAGCCCAGAGAAAAGAGCACTGCTATCCCTCTCTGTCCTCCTCACTCTCTCCCTCTCTCCCTTTCTCCGTCTCTCCGTCTCTCCCTCTCCATCCCCATCTCCATCTCTGACCTCTATACTATATATCTGTATCTATCTATATCTGTTTAAAAATGAATTTATTGAGGTATGATGAACAATAAACTGTATTTAAAATTATAATTTGACAGGTTTTGACATACATGTATACAAGCATATGCACCCATGAAACCATCACCATATTCAAGATAATGGAGATATCCATCACACCCAGAAATTTTCTTGTGCCCTTTTAAATCCCTCCATTTCTGTCCCTACCTTGGTAAATGTTCCATTAGCCCTTGAAAAGACTGAATATTTGTCAGTCGTTGAGGGGATTATTTTATAATTGTGAATTAGGTCAAGTTGGATTATTCAGGTGTTCTATAGCCTCACTGCTTTTCTACTTATTTTATCAATTATTGAAGTAGGGGTATTGACATCTCCAACTATAATTGTGGATTTGTCTATTTCTCCCTGAAGTTCTAACAGTTTTTGCTTCGTATATTTTTAAGCTACGTTATTAGCTACATAAACATTTAGGATTGCTATGTCCTCTTGATGACTTGACCCTTTTATCGTTATGAAATAATCTTCTTTATCCCTGCTAATATTCTTTGCTCAGAAATTAGCTTTGTCTGTTATCAATATATCCACTAATCTACTCTAGCTTTTTTATTTATTTATTTATTTTTTTGCTTTATGTAATCATGGTATATCCTTTTCCATCTTTTTTCTTTTGACCTATTTTTATCTTTATGCTTAAAGTGTGCTTCTTGTAGCAGCATGTAGCTAGGTCTCTCCATTTTAACTCAATTCGATAATCTCTGCAGTGTTTAGACTATTTACATTTTATGCTATTATTGATATGATTATGTTTAAGCCTATCATTTTTTTTTTCCGTCCTGTACTTTCTTCCCCTGTCCCCCTTTATCTGATTTACTGTGGATTAAGTGTTTTTTTAAGATTTAACTTTATCATCATTGTTGGGTTATTAGGTATAATTCTTTGTTTTCTTATTTTAACATTTGCTTTAGTATTTAGAACATACATATTTATTTAATCACAGGCCACCTTCAGGTAATATTATACCAGTTCATGTATAGTGTAAGAACCTTGCAATAGTACTTCCATTTCTCCCCTTTTTGCCTTTTCTATTGGGAGAAGTTTTACTTTACATATGTTATAAACCCCACAATACATTGTTTTTATGTATTGTTTAAACAGTCAGTTATCTTTTAAAGAGATTTATATCATAAGGAAAAAGTCATATGTTTACACATGTAGTTACCATTCCTTGTGCTCTTTATTTCTTTATGAAGATCCATACAGTCAATGACTATTGTTTTCTTTCTGCTGGAAGGAATTCCTTTAACATATTTTGTAGTGCGAGTCTGCTAATGATAAATTATATCACCTTTTGTATATATGAAAAAGCATTTGTTTGACCTTCATTTTTGAAATATATTTTTGCTGGTATAGAATTCTAGGTTGACAGCTTTTTTTTTCTTTCAGTGCTGTAAAGATATTGTGTGTCTTTCTCCTTATATTGTTTTCTACAAGAAATCACCATCATCCTTACCTTTTTTCTTCTGAATGGGAGGTGACCTTTTTTTCCTCTGGGTGCCTTTAAGGTTATCTCTTTCTGACTGGTTTTGAGCAGTTTGATTATGATGTGCCTTGGTATAGTTTTCTTTGTTTCTTGTACTTGCATTTCCTTGAGCTTCTTGGATCTGTGGATTTATAGGTTTCATAAAATTTGGAAATTATTTTTGCCATTATTTCTTCAAATATTTTTCTGTTCTCTCTCTCTCTCTCTCTTTTTTTTTTTTTAGCTGAGCCATCCTGCCACCTGTAGGCAGCCCAGCAGCAGCTCAGCTCGGGCCTGGAATCGAACTGGCGACCCTGTTGCTCAGAGCTTGCACTCTTGAGTGAGCTCTTAACTAACTGAGACACTTGGCCGGCCTGTTCTCCTCCTCTTTTGGGATCACTAATTACACATGTACTAGGCTGCTTAATGTTATTCGGGTTCACTGATGATCTTTTCATTTTAAAACCTTTTTCCTCTCTCTGTGTTTCCTTTTGGAAAGTTAATGTCTTTCTCTTTAACTTCACTAGTATATTCTTTTGTAATATCTAATCTGCCATTAAGCCCATCCAGTGATTTTTTTAAAATCTTAGACACTATAGTTTTCTTCTCTATAGGCCAAATTTAAATTAAAAAAAAATCTATGTCTTAAGTATGTCTACTTAAATTTTGGATAATTACAAAACTGTTTTAATGCTTTTGCCTGTTAATTCTAACTTCTGGGTCAATTTCACTTAATTGATATTTTTCCTTTTCATTATGGGTTATATTTTTGTGCTTTTTTGGCATGCTTGGTACTCTTGGATTTGATGCCAGATATAAGACTATTGTTGAACTTTGCTCTGGGACACAGTTAAAACTGGGTCTTACTTTTAAGATTTGTTAGTAGGACCAGAGCCATATCTAGTCTCTGACCAATTCTTTCTAGCCACTAAGGAAAGATACTTCTGAGTACTCTGCCTAATTCATTGAATTATGAGGTTTTCTAGGCTAGCTAGTAGGAACAAGCACTATTCCTGGCCCCGTGTGGGCACCAGGCACTGTTCTATCTAATAGCGAACAAGATAACAAGGGAAGACACAATACCTTCCTTCACTTCTATTGAGATTTAACACCGAATGATAAGTTCTGACTGATGAGAGAACTATGATGGTATATTGGAGGGAAACATAACCAGACTACAGGGATCAGGGGAGTTTTTTTTTTTTCTTCAGAGGAAGTGATGTTTAAAAGCTGAATTAAGTATTATCCAGGCAAAGGACAGGGAGAAGTGCTTTCCAGTCAAAGAAAATGACATATGTGAATGTCTAAAGCAAGATAGAGTAGGGCTAGCTTGGTGTGAAGAATTAAAACAAATCCCAAATGGCTGTAGTAAAGAGTGCAAGGAATAAGGACAGGAAGCTGTGATTTCAATTGCTCTTAATAAGCAATGTAATAGTAACAATAGAGGTTCCAGGGTCAGACAACCGGGGTTCAAATTCCAGCTCTGCCACTTACTAACCTCAGTTTCCTAATCTCTACAGTGGGGATGATAATATTTACCTATTATACTAGGCAAGTTTGGGTTACATAGAATAGAAAATCCAAAAGATCCATAGTTTAAGAAAGATAGAACTTCATTTCTCTCCATGTAAGAAATGTGGTTAGAACAATCTAGGCTCCTATCTTCTTCTAACATACTAATGCATGATCCAAGATGGCTGCTGTAGCTGTTGTCATCACATCTGTTTTTCAGATGGAAGGAGAAAATGGGAGAAGAGGAAAATAAGTGAAAACTTTCTTTAAGAAACTATCTCTGAAATCCCAAACAACAATGCTGCATAATTTTCATTGGTTAGAAAAATTTCCTGTGGCAATTCCTAGCTATAAAAGAAGCTGAGAAATGTTGTATTTTTGGCAAGCTATATTGTCACCATGAATAAAATTGGGGTTCTAGTGCTGAAGACAAAAGGGAGAATGGATATTGGGAGAGGAAGAATATTTTTTTCCATACCTCTCTCATAGGCTTAATGTAAAAATTAAAAAAAGATGCACATAAAACACATGGCATAGTGTCTGGCGTGTGTTAATTGCTCAGTAGATGTTATCTTCTCAAAGTCTATTTAAAACAACCCTTTTCCAGAAGTTTTGTATAAGGACAATTAGCTTTAAACTAAAGGGTCTCTTACCTACACTTGAATGAACTGGTTTTTCTCCCTTGTTGCTGTGGTGTAGATGGCGTCTATGACACCAAGCATATGACTAACAGCACAAGATCAAATAAATAAGTCTCCTTCACACTGAATTGCCCTTTGTTGACTCAAAGAGTTATTAATCTTTGTTAGAAAGACATGCTAATTATACCTGATCAACCTGACACAATAAGCAAATCATAAAGGCAACCAAGTAGAAATCAAACAGAAAGAAAATGAAAAAAAAATTTTTGGGGGGCCATAAGGCCACCATATTTATTCACAATGTGAAGTAAACAGTCATTTATTGACTCAAGTTCCTTCATTTACATCTTATCTCAGGCTATTTGCTTTAATAGTTTAGCACCCATAAGTAAGTAGAGAAAGCTGTCCACATCCACCTCATCTGCTGGCATCAGCATTATCATCATCATCATCACCAACACCATTACCTTCCCTGCGGTCACGATTACCCTATGTAGGGATATTTTCGCTCACCGGCAGTTAGTTTAGCCAGAAATGGTAAATAAAGGGAGCGCAGGCAGACTTCCTGTTGGTCTCCCTGACCGGGGAGAGGTCTAGCTGGAGCGTTAACTAAGCACTCAGAGATAAGGCCATCATCAGCTGGGGAAGTGAGGATGGGAGGCAAGTCCATTAAAAACGCGGGAGGTTTGACTTATCGCCTCACGTGACTATGTGCTTTTAAATGTCGACAGCTTCTATAAAAATTCCATCTTCCTCACATGTGGTCAACTTGACTAACTGCAGTGAAAACTGGCAAGGTTCTAACCCTTCCCATTTATCTCAGCCAGAGCCAGATAACCTTGGCCCCGTAGTCTAAAAATACCTTGCCCTCTCCAGCATTCTTTTTGTCTTTCTTGCAATAATGACAAAAATGAACCTGGGCCTTGGAAACTGACATGTGGACTTGCACAACTGTGCGTTCCCACTCCTGCAACGCAAACACACCAGACCTTTGTTTTCAGGGATTGTGAGCACAGAACCTCATGGCCAGGGGTGAGGTCAGGACAGCTGCAGGTTTTCTCAGGCTATTGGGTGTGGCCCCCGATGGCCGCGCGTCTGTAGGTCTTCTGGTCCCTGCTGCAGTTTGATGCCACTTTCAGTGGTTTGCCCTTTTTGGAATGCTCTTCCGCTGGGATAGTAGAATTCGCAGTCATAAGTCCTTATTCTAGTTTTCGTTTGTCATCAAACTCTGTGAGCCTTGAGAAAGCCACTCGGATTTTTGGGGCTCTCCATCATCTGTAAAATCAGACCATTGATAGATCATGTTCTAAAATCTTCAAGCTACTACAGTATTCTTTTCTTTTGCTATAACTCCCCATCTTTTCAACCCAACCCCTCAAATGTTGCCTTCTTAAACTTCTGCTGGTGGCTTGCTTTATTTTATTTTTTTCTTATATTCTCTCTTCTGTCTCCACCTGGGATGCCAATCACAGGTCCCCTGGGATGGTCGGTAATCCAATGTGGTGTACACCCCTGTATTCTCCATCCGCACAGGAGCTGCCCAGAGTTTCAGTAGTTCTCAGGGATGATCTGAGATAAACATGATGATGTGTTTGGCGTAAAGGTGGTTGGGGCTACTGGTAAGTTCCTGGTAGTTTACAAAATTATAGGAACAGGAAAGCTTTCCAATGTGGTCTCAGTAAACGTTCCAGGAAACACAAAGCCAGCAGAAAGAAATTTAGGTGCCTGGTTTTAGAGTTAACAGCAAGGTTTGGGACAAATCACCCAGACTATCCTTTCTGTCCTACTGAGAAAGGACAGTTCATGCCATGCTTAGTATAAAATGAGATTTAGGCTTTTGGATGGATCGTGCTTGTTTTGCCAACCCAAGCTCAACATGAATTTGGTTCTGTATGCATGCTATTGACCTGCCTGATTTGGAGTGTGTGTCCTGAAATCTCCTGTGGTCAGAGCTGACACAGCTGGAAGTGAGATGCATTTGGCCTGAAACTGATACTGGGGATGGACCCCAAATGTTTTCAGTGGTCCATAAGCAGATTGTTATTAATGAACTCTGTTAATTATCACCTTAAAGCTGTATGTAAAAATGACCCTTTAAAGTGATGCTTCAGAAACACAGTCCCTACCAGTGTGAGCAAGCCTTTGACTTGATTAGATCCCAATACCTTTCTCTTGATGAAACTGCCACTTATTAACATTCTCAAATGAGAGGGAGCTATAAATGTAAGTGGGTTTTAATACAATCATTTTTGAGGAAATGTCAAACTTCATTGCACACCTCTCCCTCTCCCTCCTCCTTTAATGGCAGAGTTCAGTGAAGAACCGAGCCAGATTAATGAGCGAGGGACGGAGGGGATTTTGGAGCCAAGGCAAGGACCACATAGCAGATCAGTCTCTAATTTAATCATCTCAGTAGGCTATTCAGTGAGCTGGTGTTATTGAGCTACTGAGGTCGTATTTATGTACCTGTGGAAGGAAAACTGAGGGAGAAACTAGGGCTGTGTTTATGGACAGAAGGGAGACAGGAAGAGAGTAAAATTGTCAGCCTGAGAAGTCTGTGACCTGGAACGAAAAAAGCATAATTGGCTAAGTAAATGCAGGTAATTAAATTAAATATGAATAGCCACTGATTGAGCATTGCACCATGGACAGAATATGCTTGCTGTTAATGACCCATGATTTATTTACACCTTAAACACTGTGTTTCCTTACTGCTCTAAAGTAGTAAAATTGCCTTCTTCCTGGTGAAATTTATTGCCATTTAAACATGCCAAAAGGCCATTCTGGCAGTCATTACAATAATCTATCATTTCTGCAACTGCTGGTATCCTGTTCTGTGGTCAAATTCAATCTGAGAAGGGTCAACAGAATTTTTCCACCAAATGCTTCCCTGTTGACTATCATCAATTTACTTTTGTCAACAAAAAGGGCATTACTACGGAATGAAATAGAAGATCCCCTTAAGACCTCTGGCAAACACTGGGAGCTTCTCTGAGTCCCGTGTCTCTTCAGCCTGCGGGTCTGTCTTTCTGCATGTGCCTCTGTGCACAGTTGGGCTACGTCAGGAAGAAGCACGAACAGGAGCCTTGCCACCTGTCTTTTTCTCTCCAAAGACAAAAAAGAAGCATGCCTGATGGTAGCTTATACTCTTTATAGTTTCTGGCTTCCAGTGGGACTGGCATTTTCTCTGAAGAAGGAACTTTTTGGGCTTTCAAGATGAATTGTTGCCACAGTTAGTCACACCGCTACGCCCCCTCTTCCTTTCTGCATCCATCCCCTCACACTACTTTTTACTTTGTATTACATGGCATTTCTTGCTCCACTGTCAGATCACACAATTCTAACCATTGTACACAGTAGGGGGTGCTGACTCTGTAAGACAGAAAGGGAAAAAAAATCCTTTGGAATTGAGGTAAGCATAGAGATTTTCTCCACTCAAAAAAAAAATGAGATAGAAAATTAAAGGAAAAAAATGCAACTAATACAGGACTTCACCTGTATTTTCTCTGACAGAATTAGAAAAGAGTGATGTTTCTTTTTATGAGAGCAAGGAAAGGGACTTGGATAAATGGAACCATTTCTGGATTCTCTCTTGGTTAATGTTTGAGGATGTAGACTCCATTCCAGCTTTCCTCTCTGAGGTCAGTTGTTGCCTTTTTTTTTTTTACTTAAAATTTATTGGGGTGACAATGGTTAGTAAAGTTACATAGGTTTCAAGTGTACAATTCTGTAGTACATCATCTATATATCACATTGTATGTTCACCACCCAGAGTCAGTTCTCCTTCCATCACCATATATTTGACCCCCCTTTACCCTCTTCTATTCCCCACCCACCCCTCATCCTCTGGTAACCACTAAACTGTTGTCTGTGTCTATGAGTTTTTGTTTCTTTTTTTGTCTTGTTCCTTTGTTACTTTCAGTTTTATATTCCACATATTAGTAAAGTCATATTGTTCTCAACTTTTTCTGTCTGATTTATTTCGCTTAGCATAATAATCTCAAGACCCATCCAAGTTGTCGCAATTGGCACTATTTTATCTTTTCTTTTTT
>NW_017731525.1:3003654-3044444 GCF_001890085.2 Hipposideros armiger | reverse complement strand
TTTGGTTGTTTCCATGTCTTGGCCAAAGTAAATAAAGCTGCAATGAACATCGGAGCACATATATCTTTACGGATAAATGTTTTCAGACTTTTTTTGGTATATACTTAGGCGAGGGATTACTGGGTCATATAGTAATTCAATTTTTAATTTTTTGAGAAACCACACTGCCTTCCATAGCGGCTGTACCAATCTGCATTTCCACCAACAGTGTATGAGGGTTCCTTTTTCTCCACAGCCTGTCCAACACTTGTTATTATTTGTCTTGTTGGTGATAGCCATTCTAACAGGTATGAGGTGATATCTCATTGTGGTTTTTATTTGCATTTCTCTGATGATTAGTGATGTTGAGCATCTTTTCATATCTCTATTGACCATCTGTGTAAAGCTGGAGGTATTACACTCCCTGATATCAGCTTGTACTATAGAGCAACAATACTCAAAACAGCATGATATTGGCAGAAAAACAAACACACAGACTAATGGAATAGAATTGAAAACCCAGAAATAAATATGGACAGATAATTTTTGACAAAGGAGCCGAAAACATACAATGGAGAAAAGACAGCCTCTTGAATAAATGGTGCTGGAAGAATAGGAAAGCCATATGCAAAATAAAGAAACTAGACTGCTATTGTCACCATGTACCAAAATTAACTCAAAATGGATCAAAGACCTAAACATAAGACCTGAAACAATAAACTGCATAGAAGACAACATAGGTACTAAACTTATAGACCTTGGGTTCAAAGAGGATTTTATGAATTTGACCTCAAAGGCAAGGGAAGTAAAAGCTAAAATAAATGAATGGAACTATGATATCAAAGTAAAAAGCTTCTGCACAGCAAAAGAAACCACTGACAAAACAAAGAGTCAGCCAACCAAATGGGTGAAGAGATTTGCAAACAACACTTCCGATAGGGGGCTAATATCCAAAATATGTAAGGAACTCATACAATTCAACAACAAAAAGACAAGCAATCTAATTAAAAAATGGGCAGAGAACCTGAACAGACATTTCTCCAAAGAATTGTTACCTTTTCCCTCAATGGGAGGCAGCAGCAAGGCAGAGCAAGTGACTCCCCTCCACAGTTTCCCTACGCAGAGGTGACCCCATTGCCCTTCAGCCATCACCTAGAAATACATTATGATTTATGATAAACAGATTTAATCATGAATGCAAACTTGATGATATAGTGTTATTTTTTTGTTTCTTTTTAAAGATTTTGTTGGGGAATTGGGGGATGGGAACAGATCTGGGGAGTTGGGGGAAGGGAAACAGACAAGTTGCTGTCCTTTTGTTCTTCAGTCTAGTTGTGGAGGACGTTGGTTCACTGGCCCAAGTTGGCAGCATCTTAGCTGTAGAGGGCAGTGTCACTGGCCCTCATATGTGGGATCCGAACCGGGGCCCTGTGGCATCCCAAGCCAGCTCTTAACCAACACACCACTCGGCTGGCCCTGATATAGTGTTTACGGTGTTTTTTTGGGGTAGGAGGAATAGAGACAAACTTTTGTTGTTACTACCAGTCTCTTATTTCTTTGATCACTTAAAGTTTTCACATTTTATCACTTATCTATATTTTCGCAACAAGTCCAAGCAGCTTTTTTCTTTTTAGGAAAGTGGATCACCCCACCTCAGTTTTATTGAGATACAGTTGACGTTTTATTATCTATAAGGACCTTGACAGCACAGGGTTGCTTCTTTGGCTTTTGGACACCTATCTTGCTATTTTTTAGTTTTTAATTTGTGTATAGTTTAAGTCTACTTTTGACTTTACATATCATGTAGGCAAATTCAGAAATTGAGTTAATCTAGGTGTCCCCATTACTTTGGTTAAAGTCTAGCTTTAAATTAAACAAAACAACAAACTCATGAATATTCTGCAGGTTGGATTAGGCTAATTTGAGATATTTTATAATAGTATCATATCAGTTTTACAGATACGTGTGCATATTTGTCTGTTCTAATTGTTTAAAACAATGCCAATCTCCTAGCTTTTTAGAAAAAATTTTCTTCATATTACAAAAAAGATACATGTTTATTGTAGGAAAAATAGAAAATATAAATAAGGAAAAGAAGAAAATCATTATTATGACAATATTAGAATTATTAATCTCACAACGTAGAGATAATCACTGTTAACATCTGGGTGTATATAATTTCATACTTTTCCATCTATCTGCCTACCTATAGTTATTTACAAAAAATAAAAATGTATTGCACACCATGAATTTTATATAAGATGTTTATAGAAGTGCTGTTCCTCATAGCAAACATCTGCAGGCAACCTGAATATTCATCAAAATACATGGCCGCTCATTTATATAATAGAATAGTATATAGCGGTAAAAATGAATGATCTGAAGTTGGCCACAAAAATAGATGAATCCCAGCAATATAATTTGGAGCAAAAATATAGGTTTCCAATGATTACATGCAGCATGATACCCTTTTTGTCATTAGGCTGAAAACAACAAACCCCAAAATATTTGTACCTATGCTTTAGTAATGTGGATAAATGTAATAGAAGTTGGAGAGTTTACTGCAAAAGTGGGAAAGAGCAACCTGTAGATGCTGACACTCAATAAACGACTTACATTACCTTCTCTCTCTTCAGTCCCAGTTCTCATCTCTGCTTCCTGGCTATGGGTATCTCCATCTTGGCACTATTGACATTGACTAGATAACTCTTTGTTGTAGGGGGCTGTCATTATATTGTAGGATGTTTAGCAGAAGCCTTGGTCCCCAGGCACTAGGTTCAGCAGCATCTTATGCCCCAGTTGTCATAATAAAAAATGTCTCTAGACATTGCCAAATGTCCCCAGCTGAGTAAAATTTCCCCTGGTTGAGAACCACTCTGTTAGGAGAATGCATATTGATTGTTATTGGCTTAAGAAGAGCATAAAGGTAAAATGGATCTTGTTTTCAAAATTCTGTTCTTAAAATGTAGGTAATCACCACTTAGGATTATTCATACTATGCACACTACACATTTTAGCTTCCCATTTGGTTGATTTTGGTGTTAGTAGGGCCCATTGAAATAACATAGCACAGCCCACTAAAATGACTAGGTACAGAAATGGATTGTGCTGTTTTATTAAGAAGTCCTTTGTAAAATCCACTGACATGTTTTTTTTGGCTCCTATGGAGCCCCATTCTGCAACCTCATTGGTTCTCTAGGCAGTATGGAAACTTCTGGTGGGGAACCCATCCTGCTGGGTGACCTCAGGAAAGCCACTGTGCTTCATCAATCCCATATGAGAGGAAAAAAGAGCAGTCATAACAATGAAACTGGCTAGCCTAGAAGGCCTTCTGAAGAAAGGTCTGTGTGAGGGCAAACTTGTAGTATTTATTGTGATTGTCAGCCCCTCAGGGGCCTTTTGAAGAATTCTGTCTGATTTATCAGGCAGCTGTACCATGGATATGCATGAAGTGAGAGGGGAAGGATTGGGGGTGTGTGGGGGGCAGTGGCAAGTGTGACCAGGTTGATGGCAGTGCTCCAAGGGTGACCTCATATTTACCTCCAGATGTTCAAATCATTTCAAAATATCATCACAATCTTGGTGTGGTGCCATTTTCGATTCTTGCTAAACTTTGGGAAGCATGGAAGACTTCCAAATTTTAATGCTCACTTTAGCCCGTGAAAGACATGATAATGTTCAAAAGTAGCCTGACCTTTTCATTGTTCATTGCTGATTGGTTGACTGACCATTCCTATTCCCTGTTCCAACTGCTTCAGCAACTTCCTCGTCTCCTTCTCTTCTTAGCACCATGTACATAATTCTACTGAGGCCTTGACCTTTTCCAGTATATTTCTTTGCCAAGATCTTGTTTATCTTATTTTAACCCATGAGTCATTTTTTTAAAAGGTGGGGACTAAATGATGGAATTAAAGCCTAGCAGAAACATCAAAATCTAGAATTACTCCTTCATTAACAAAAAAGAAACTATAGGATAGGCTAGCTTGTAGCAGAAGTGGAGCATTGTCCTTAAATAGGAGAGGTAATTAAAATGACTTTGAGGAGGAATCCTTAGATTCTAACTAATTCCAAACAAGAGGAGGATAGGTATAATAAAATATGCCTTGAAAATATTTTCCAAGCATTTCCTTTGCTGTTAGTAGTAGTAACTCTGGCCATATACTTTTTATTTAAGAAAATCTTTAAGGCTCCATTAACCCAAATAATGTCCTCAATGGCTAGATTCCCTATCAACCCTGTCTAGAAATTTCCATCACTAGAGTCATTCTTTCTCATTAAAGTAGGAATATTTACCCTGGAGGCCATTGTTGGAATTCAAATCTGTTATCTGGAAGGAGTAGAGGAATTGAGGGAGGAAAAGGGACAACTGTCTTCCATGAACACACTTTCAAAAAATTAGCATTAAGTAGTTGACTAAATTAACCATTTTGACATTGTAAGAAGAGAACAAGTTCTGGGCTATGGGGTAGAGGAAAGCCAAACTTTAAGTAAACCTTCTTTTCCTGATATTGACTCTAAGAATATGATTTTGAATCCATTGTCTACTGCTGGCTAAATCTATTCTCAAACTGTCCATATTTCTCTGATATAGAATAAGACATATTTGTGAAAAGAAGCTGGGGTGTTGAATCTATCACTGAAGCAGTGACAACCCTGTCAGCTTTAACTAGACAGAGGAAGCAATCGTTTAGTATGATCTTCACCACTTACAGATAAAGTAATCACTAAACACATGTTAGATGACACAAAGATGTCTCTTCAATGACACTTCCCTGAAAATAAAGAGCTGAGGTTTGCTAGGCAATATGAAACACATGAACCAATACAAATTGAGGCTTTTCCTCCCCATGTTAGACACTCTATCCTGACACTTAACAAGTAGACTTATCTCTAAAGGATTAACTAAGGAATAACTGCATGCAGCTTGTACCCCACTGAGCTTTTATAAACCTTTATCAAAGGGCATTCTGAAGTGGGCAGAGATCTACTGGATGCTTCATAAGCCATTGGCACTATCAACTAAAGGAATTTTCATAAAGAAGTCCATTTGGAGTGACACTAAAAAAATGTATGGGTTACTTTTTATGCATTTTAGGTGGAATAAAAAATGCTTTATACTGTGAGCTCCAAGAAGGCGGGGACTGGGTCTGCGTTATTCATGCTGTGTCCCTAGCACTCAGGATGTGTGCATTAAACTTTGTAGGATGAATAAATTAATGAATGAATGCTTGCATTATGTTTTTATTGATAAAAGGAATGGTGGCCAAGTTGTGAATTTCTCCATAGCATTATAATTGCTAACATTTATTGAGTATTTACTATGATCCAGGCACTTTTGAAAGTGTTTTGCAGGTATGAACACATTTAATCCTTCAACAACCCTATGCAGTAGGCATTATTCTAATCACAATTTACATGTGAGGAAATTGAAGCTTAGTGAGAGATAAAGTAACTTGTCCAATTGGAACCAGAGTTTGAACTTGAGTCTCGCCAATTTAGGTAATCCACTATAGTGTTTAAGTGCAATTTCATTGTTTATTAAAATTAGTTCTAGACTTCGGGGTTCTACCACTCCAGTGAAGTGCAAACCATTGTGGAAATTCCATCACATCATTTCTCTTTCTTTTTCCTTCCTTCCCCCCTGCTTTATTTTTCTCCCCTTTGCGTTCTCACCTTCTTTCCTATCTCTACTCCATCGTGGGAAATGCTTTTAAGGAGTAGGGTCCAGATTATCAAAGAGTGAGGAAGAAGTCATTTTATTTCCCTCATAGTTTCCCTTTTCTCGACTCCTTTTTATGGTGCTGCTCTTGGTAATAGAGGATGCGCCGTAAGTCATTAAAATCCAAGAAACCAACTTAACTTGTAATGTCTAGGTTTCTAGTTTTTATCTTGAGCTTGGAATTCTAGCTCTCTCACTCGCTATCTTTCCCTGCTTCTCTTTGTGTCGGTTTCTTCCTCTGTGAAATGCAGTACTTCTGAGGGTTGTGATGATGAAATGACATAATATTTACAGGGCTGCCATAACGCTTTGCTCAAAATGTGACAATTTAGTAAATGTGTAGTTTTCCCTTTTCCCCTAATGTCCCTTCTTGGAAAGTGATGATCAAGCCATGATGTCAGAGAGTAGGGCGATAGAAGGAATATAAGGAAGAAACAAAGGTAGGTATAGTTTCACCTGGACACGCCTTGTGTATTGAATGCCATTATGGTGCGAAAACCCCTTTTTTTCTCAGGAAGGAGTATCTCTTTTGGCCAGGTTCCACATGATGGCCCATTTTAATTCTTCAATAGGAGTCACTAAGTGAACCAATGGCACATCTTCAAATTCCTTGGGTGGATTTTGAAATTTGTCTTCTTCAGGTTATTGAGTCACCTGATCCAGGACTACAAACGGTCCCCTGGAACTGTGCCCAGGCTATGGGTTTCAGCATTCCTGGAAGGAGCCATCTAGTTTCTGGGACTGTAGAACAGTTACCCGACCCATTCCCTGGGACCCAAGGGCTGGTATGAAGGCACCTGAAAAACAGAAAAGCCAAATCAAGACGATACCTTCCTGTAGTCCTATCAGTTTGGCTTTGTTTGTTTTTTGAGGAGTTACAAACAGAACACCACTGCTAGAGCAAATTCAAGTTTTTGGGGGCCTGAAGCTTATATATTTCAGGGGGGAATATTTAAGAGAAAATGTCAAAGTGCTCCTTGAAGATATAGGGCCCCTGACAATGCATGGGAGGAGCCCATGCATTCTGAGAAACTCTGCAAATAAACTTTATTAGCTTTGTGTTAAGTCCACTCGCGTTTGTATGACTCTTTAAATCAAATAAAGCCTTTTTGGATCCTCAGCCAGGACTCAGCTGAGCCTGTTTTCCTGGAAGCTCATGCTAACTTATTGCATGAAAAACCTTTTCTCTTTTCCCTTTCCTTCTTATCTGTCTGGAGGCACTGAGTTTTTCCTATCTTGGAGTTGTCAGAAACTCCCAAACATCACTGTAAAGGAACCCGTGGCAAGCAGAGTATAATTGTTGATGTGTAACAGTAGCTAATATTTTACCATGTGCTAGACTCTGGGATAAACACTCTTTCTGTAGTCTGCTATTTAATACTCACACTATCTCTATGAGATATCTACTGTATATTTTTCTCACTTGATAAAGTAACTTGCTTATTTTCATGCCCAGTGGATGGAAGAAATAGGCTTCAAACCTAGGCTTGAGAGATTTGATTAGAATCCAAGTTGTTTACCACTTTGCTATAGTTTTAGGATTGAATGTAGTGTAGTAGGTGGGTGATACTAGGAGTTCCCTGTGCAGTGGAAGCAGCACACTTTTAAAAAGCAGGCAAGTTGGGATTCAGTTCTCCTCCACCTCATTCTCCTTTCTCCCCTCTCCCCTAAATATTCATCCATTAACAAATGAACCGACTTATTCTACACCTCAGATGCCCCAGCTGTAAAATGGGTTAGTAATACCTTATCTGCTTGAAAGCTGCTGGCTAGATCATGTGACCTTTGAGGTTCCTTCTAGTTTAAGCTCTCTAATTACTCAACTACTACTTAAGTTCCTAAACACCTGTCTCAGTATTTGCCTGAATTCAGATCTTAAATAAATAACTGACATCCAAATGTTGTCCCAGAGTTGAGGATGGAGCCAGCCATCAAACAGAAGTCTCCAGTGGAAGGAGCCAGTGTTGAGACTTTGAAAAACAAAGATCAGTCTGAAGAAGTTCAAAGAGAGGAAGAAAAAGGTATGTTCCTAGTTAAATGCACCCATGTTGAACTGAAGACTCAGAAAAGTTCTTTTCATTTTATTTTATGTTGGACTGACTTTTAAGAAAACAATCTTGGAAGTGTTTATTTTATAACTCTAACAGCGTCCAAGAAAATGTGGACAGCCAAACTCTGAAAAAGCACAGTTGTGAATAGAACTCATTTTCAGTAAGCAGAAAGCCCTTTCTTGTCCTGGACCTACATGATCATAGTGAAATTGTCCCTCCAGGAAGAGGACAAAAGACAGTGTCAGCTGGGCAGGGCCTCCTGAACTAAGAAGTTTTTCCTCTGACGCCTCTTCTTGAATTGGACCATTTGAAAGCTTTTTCTCTCCATTACAAAATGTGACAGGAAGTCATATTTCTTATCCTTTTGATAAGTATTGCAGCCCAGATTGTGATTTTATGATTTGGGGAATAGGATGTTATCATAAATAGACCAGAATGGACTACAATTTGTGTTTTGCAGCATTGATGATGTGTAGTAGGACAATATTTCTGCTTTCTCTGTGAGTTCTTTGGTATTTAAGCAGTTTTTACCAAACAGACATTTCTTAGATCTTTGATTCTACCATCTAGATTTGTTCAAGATACCTTTAGATGGTATAAGGGCCAGGTGTGTGTGTGTATGTGTGTGTGTGTGTGTGTGTGTGTGCATGTGAGCGCATGTGTGCATGTGCACTCATGCATGCACATGCGCTGATATCCAAACAGCACAGAACGGAACTGAAAATGAGTGATACACCATTAATTCTTAATACATATATGCAGCCTGAAACTTTTATCTTTTGAATACTCTAACAAAGTACTAGTACTTTGCCAAAATGTTATATTGAAGGGCAAATCCTATTGCTATTAATCTGTGCTTAAATTTTTGATGAAATCTAGATGTGGATATTGAAAAATATTTATCATAGTTTAGAATGGGATTTTTTCCCAGAGTTGTGTCCAATTTCTTAAAAAAAAATGACAGTGTTTTAATGGAAAAGGCCATCAGATTACTAAATTCTGAAGAAAGGGTTCTAATCTAAGTTCTGCAACTACCTACTCATGTAAATATGAACAAGTCTTTCAGTATCACTGAATCTCAGTTTCCCCATTAGGAAATTAGGAATCATAATATCCCTTGCCTCTCTCATAGACTGAAACAATGACTAAATAAGTTAATTTACCTATAGAATTTAAGTGCTATGAAAATGCAAGATGCCATTATTGCTTCAGATTTTATTGGGTTGCTAGAAAAGTCATGTCGCATTTTTGCAACAAAAAAACAGAAAATGCCCATCGATAGGTGACTGGATTAAGAAACTATGGCACATTTACACAATGGAGTATTACTCAGCTATAAAGAAGAAAGAAATCGTTCCATTTGCAATGATATGGATGGACCTAGAGAACATTATGCTAAGTGAAATAAGTCAGTCAGAGAAAGACAAATATCATATGATCTCACTTATACGTGGAATCTAAAAAAATAAATAAATGAACAATGTAAACAGAAATAGTCTCAGAGACACAGAGGAAAAACTGAGGGTTGCTAGTTGGGAGGGGGTGGGGATGAAGGAGAAGGGGAAGGGATGAGACAATACAAATTGGTAACTACAATATGGCCTCAGGGATAGAAAAAGACAGTCTGGGGAATATAATCAATAATGTTGTAAATATTTCTTAGGGGGCCAGATGGACTCATGTCTTGTTAGGGAGACCACTTCATAGTCAGTGTAGAGGCCTGACCACCACACTATATTTCTGAAGCTGAAGTTGAATAATATTGTATGTCAACTATAATTATATATACATATAGTCACAGGACATGGAGTAGAGAGTGGGAATGGAGTCAATGGAATTGTAATAGATCAGCATGATATCGGGGGTGGGAGGGCAATAGATAGGGGGAGGGGGGTTGTTACTTTGTGAGGGTCAAAAGGATAACTATTGCATTGTTCTGTACACCTGAAGCTAACAATAAAAAAAATTTAAAAAACAAAACAAAACAAAAAAAAACACAGAAAAAATACGTCATGACTTTTCTGACAATGCAATAGTTCCAACATACAGAACACGTGAAAGAACACAAGGAGATGGCAAGAAATGTGACTTTTAAGCTCATAGTAAGAATAGGTGATTTTTCTGATTTTAGGGCTTGCCCATGCACAGGCATATGGTGATATCTGTTCTGTAGATAAGAAGAGCTGCTTGGAGATAGGTCAAGAGTCTATAAGGAAATATATGATTTAGCTGAAACACAGAGTTCACTCAAATATTAAATGGATTTTTACAAGTGCAGATGGCTAATAGAGTTTAATGTAATAGATAAAGGCTTTCAACCTTGTCGTGTATCAAAATATGTGGAGTTTTCTAAAACCATGTACTGTGGGTTTCTCCCCTGAAGATTATTGATCTAGAGGTCTGAGTGGGCCTGAGCATTTGTAGAGTTAAGAACCAATGCTGTATCTTTATATTTACTGGTTAAAGTCATTGCTATGGTCTATAGTGAGGTTAATGTTTCTATTGGTTCTAGTTGGAGTTTGTCAGTGATGTCACCCGCATTGCATGATTTGTCATTAACACCCAGGCCTCACTCTTGTGTTCCATTCACCTTACATGGCTTCTGGTTAATCTTTCTTTCCTTCTACCTCCTGAGCTTTCAGCTTCTGTGCCAACCACACAAACTTATTTTTCTTTTTTTTTTTTTCTAAAGATTTTTATTGGGAAATTGGGGGATGGGAACAACACTGGGGAATCGGGGGAAGGGGAACAGACAAGTTGCTGTCATTTTGTTCTTCAGTCTAGTTGTGGAGGACATTGCTTCACTGGCCCAAGTTGGCACCATCATTGCGCTCTTCCTGGGTGAGGCAGGTCAGTTGCCGGTATCTGGATGGCCGTTCACGCTGGCTGCTGGCCGCTCACACTGGCTGCTGGCTACACATGGTAGCCCATGGCAACCCACTGCAGCAGGGCTGCAGCCCATGCCGTCGTCGATGACTCACAGCAGCCCAGCTCCAGGTTAAGATGTTGTTCAGCATCTTAGCTGTAGAGGGCAGTGTCACTGGCCCTCACATGCGGGATCCAAACTGGGGCCCCCTGGCATCCAAGCCAGCTCCTAACCAACGTGCTACTCGGTCGGCCCCACACAAACTTCTTGACAATCCTTTTAACCCAACCACTCAGGATTGAAGTCATCACAAGCTCCATCAACCAGAAATGCCTCATTTACAAGTCATCTCTCTTAAAACTAGCCTAAATCTCAGCCGTCCATGACACCTTTCTAGACTGAGGAGAAGAGAAATATGGTTACTTGCCAACCTACCTCCCTAGATTTTCTGAATAGGGAATGGTATGTTGAAAACAGTATTTTAGAAAGACTAAGCTGGCAGTGATGCGGAATGGATTTGGGGGACAAAAGAGTGGAAGCAAGGACATCTGCTAAAATTTTATTGCCTTGGTCCAGAGGGATGATGGGAGAGTGATGTATTATCATTTCCTAGCTGACTAAAGTAGGGATGGTAGTGGGAGTGAGGAATATGTGGGATGGAGCTGATTTGTGGAGAGCAACCACTTTGGTTTTAAACATTCAAGGAGTTTAGTGATAATAATTTTTTTGTTAAATAGTGGACCACAGACGCACACTTCGGTGGTATACAGTGTAGCAGAAAAAGCCTGAACTGGGGGGCGGGGTTTGAGGTCTTAATTCGAATCCCCACTAGCTGTGTGTTCTTGGGCCCCTCAGTTACCATTTCTCTGCTGCAGTCTCTTCCTTTGAGGATCATAACCCCTGTTTTATCTCCCACACATGGGAATGATGTGTAACATACACGTCACGTTTCTGGTTTTCTTATGTGATAAGGTATTTGGAAAAATTCCACTTGAGGAAGAGAGGACATCTTCAGATGTGGCCCGGGGAACAGACATCATGAGCACGAGCTGCTCATTTCCACTTCTGGGTTATACATTTTGCTCTGGGATTTTACAGGCCTTGTCCTTGAAGTCAAATTGCACTGGGCATGCTAATAAATGACATCCAAGGACTCGCAGTGGCATTGGGGTGTGTCTGTGCAGGCAGGGTTCCCAGAGTGAGGCAGCATGCTGCCCTCAACAGAGAACTCTGTTTATCACTTTGGAGATGCAATAAAAATAACAAATGTCCAGAGTAAACCTAATTCACTATGCTACTTAGTATTTGAAATACATAAATATGTCAAGCAAAAGACCTCTAATAGACCCTTTTATCCTGGTAATAGTGTACATATAATTTTCCTCTCATTAGTACAAAAACTACCTAGGGAACTCTCGGCCCATCCTTCATCCATTTAATCTGCATTAGCTTACTTTTACCTTGTGTTTAATCTGCTTTCCCTCAAGGTATTTTGAATAAATCAATAGGAATACATGATTGTTTAATGATTTTTAGAAGAGCTCCCTTCGACCACAGCTGCATGATTTAGAATGACTAATTCCACTTTTTACAATTGATCCTTCCCTGTGTGGGCCATCCATTTCTGCCAGGCCATTGTGAGAGAATGCTACAGCAGACTGCTCCCTATTCCCGGGGCTCCTGGTGGGGCTGGATGGCTCGCTAGCTGTCAGGGCCCCTCCCTCATCACCATCTGATTAAGCATCACATAAAGGCCTGTGCTCGGCCTCTTGCTCAGCTGCTGCTTAGAGGCGATTTTCTGGGAGCTCAGTGTGTCTGATGTCAAAATCTCTTTTCTTCAATTGTGTTGTTACTGTACATGCTTGGGAACTGGACCTTCAGATACCTTCAGAATTTCCTAAATTAGAGATATGGCAAAGTAGCAGCAACTCACTTTGCTAGAGGCTCATGATAGCTGTCTAGGTTTACCTGGTGTGTGTGTGTGTGTGTGTGTGTGAGTGTGTGTGTGTGTGAGTGTGTGTGTGTGTGTGAGTGTGTGTGTGTACACACACACGCACATAAAATCTTGAGATTTCTGGTCTCAACCTGGGTCAGTAGCTTGAGCACTCTGAGTAAGGAGCTGTGGATGGCGATGAGCTTGGAGAAGCAGAGAAATTTGATCAGCAAAGAAGGATGAAGTAGAGGGAAACAGAGACAGGAGGCTATGTGATGCCTGCCCTACAAGGAGGTAGAGAGCTGAGAGAATGGTTGCTGCCTCCCTGCCAGCTTTCAGACCCTGGTTCTGGTTTCCTGGGACACGGCTGTCTTCCCTCCCTGGGGTTCTCTGATTGTCTGTTTTTGTTTTGTTTTTTCAATAAATCTCCTTTTTTTTCTTCACTTCTTTTTTGCTTAAGCAAGTTTGATGTTTCTGTTACTTTAACTCAAGGAACTCTGATTGTGAGAGAATAATGTTGGTTGGACTCTGATGGTATGAGATTTGATGGAAGTGATCATACTAGCTTAGAATCCTATCCCTCATACATTCATGAGGATATTCTTAGAGATTTCCAAATTCACGGAAAAATAGGTAAACAAATTTATTCACAATTTACTGAAATGATGTCCACTATTTGAGTTACAATGAAAATAAAATAGTTGATGCTCTGTTGCTTATCATATAGAAAATGAAATGTAATTTGTATTATTATTGTTAGATACCTTTGCATTTCAGCCTGAATTGAAGCATCAAACATTAGTTTATTCTACCTCCTGGGTCTATTTCCTCATTTGCTCTGCAAAATGGAGGTAACAGTTCTTCTCATAGTTGTTGTGAGAATTAAATGGATAACATGTCAAGTGCCTGGTGCATAGCTGATGCTCATTTCAGCATGGTGAACCTTGGTCGAATTCCTCTGATGTATTCCAATAACAATAGCTGAAGAAGTGCTCACTCTGTCTAGGGACAACTCCGCACCCTTTTGTATACTAGCTTATTTAATTCCCACACTAACCCCTTAAGGCTCATAGCACAACTGCAGATGTCCTGCCCAGTGCCCTCTGCACTTACCCTTCCCAGACGTCCAACCACTAGCCTGCAGGTGGGAGAGCAACAGTGGCAGAAATGAAAGTCATACCCGGGCAGCTGGGGACTGTCTGTAGTTGTACACACAGTCCTCATATGTAGCCTTATCTTATTTGTTTGTTTATTTATTTATTTATTTATTTTATTATTTATTTATAAATTTATTGGGGTGACAATGGTTAGTAAAATTACATAGGTTTCAGGTGTACAATTCTGTAATATGTCATCTGTATATCACATTGTGTGCTCACCACCCAGAGTCAGTTCTCCTTCCATCACCATGTATTTGACCCCCTTTACCCTCTTCTACCACCACCCTCCCCCATTACCCTCTGGTAACCACTAAACTATTGCCTGTGTCTATGAGTTTTTGTTTCTTTATTTGTTTGTCTTGTTCCTTTGTTGCTTTCAGTTTTATACTCCATATCAGTGAAGTCATATGGTTCTTGACTTTTTCTATCTGATTTATTTTGCTTAGCATAATAATCTCAAGATCCATCCATGTTGCTGCAAATGGCACTATTTCATCTTTTCTTATGGCAGAATAGTATTCCATTGTGTATCTGTACCACATCTTCTTTATCCAATCATCTATTGTTTCCTATATGTTAAACTAACATTTAGTTGTTTCCATGTCTTGGCTACCATAAATAAAGCTGCAATGAACATAGGGGTACATATATCTTTACAGATAAATGTTTTCAGATCTTTGGGAAGATATTCAGGAGAGGGATTGCTGGGTTATAAGGTAATTCTATTCTTAATTTTTTGAGGAATCTCCACCCTGCCTTCCTTAGCAGCCGCACCAATCTGCATTCCCACCAACAGTGTATGAGGGTTCCTTTTTCTCCACAACTTCTCCAACACTTGTTATTATTTGTCTTATTGATGATAGTCATTCTAACAGGTATGAGGTGATATCTCATTGTGGTTTTGATTTGCATTTCCCTAATAGCCAGGGAAGTTGAGCATATTTTCATATATCTGTTGGCTGTTTGTGTGTCTTCTTGGGAGAAGTTTCTGTGTGTCCTCTGCCCATTTTTTAATTAGATTGTTTGTTTGTTTGTTGTTAAGTTTTATGAGTTCCTTATGTATTTTGAATATTAGCCCCTTATCAGTACATAGCCTTTCAAATTGGCTTCTTTCACTTAGTAATGTGCATTTAAGGTTCCTCTGTGTCTTTTCATTGCTTGATAGCTCATTTCTTTTTAGTGCTGAATCATATTTCATTGTCTGGATGTACTGCACTTTATTTACTTGATCACCTACTGAAGGACATCTTGGTTGCTTCCAAGTTTGTGCAATTATGAATAATTATTAAGCTGCTACAAATATCCATATACAGGTTTTTGTGTGGACATAATTGTAGATTCTTTTTACATACAGTGTTTAATCTGCCATAATCTGTGAGGTATTTCCTTCACACATTGTAAATGAAAACAGAGGAGCTCAAACAGATGCATATAGACAGTCCCTGATTTACAATGGTTTGACTTACAATTTTTAACTTCACGATGGTGCAAAAGTGATATTCATCCAGTAGAAACTGTACTTCTTGCAATGTGAAGTACAAAACTCTCTCATGATGCTGGGCAGTGGCAGTGAGCTGCAGCTCCCAGTCAGCCATGCGATCGCGAGGGTAAACAACTAATACTCTATAGTGTATTCAGTATTCGTTGTGTTAGATTATTTTACCCAACTGTAGACTAATGTAAGTGTTCTGAGCATGTCTGAGGTAGGCTGGCTAAGCTATGATGTTCAGTAGGTAAGGTATATTAAACACATGTTCGACTTAAACAGTATTTTCAACTATGACGGTTTATCGGGACGTAACCCCATCATAAGTCAAGGGACATCTGTATTTGCCCAGAGCCACCCAGCTGATAGGAGCTGGACTATAAGCCTAGGTTTGCCTGACTTTAGAACTGGCATCTTTAATCACTTTATCGCACTGCCTTTCTCAAAGAAGTGTTGACTCTGTATCTCTCTGCCCATTTATTTTTAAGGGGGCTTGTGTGGGTTGCTGATGAAATAGAGTAACACAGCACTTCATTTATATTTCATGGGGGAAAGCTTTGTAAATGCTAAAATGAAGGAGGGGGCTGTGTACGCTCATGCCCTCCTAAGCATGGGTAGTAGCATTAGAAGTTATAGAGTACCAGGTAGGGGGTTTTGAGGAAATTTTCTCAGGGGCAAGGATGAGAGTGAATGGGGAGTCATGTTGGTGAATCAGGGTAAGAGAACCTAAACTGACAGAAAGAAAACCCTGGTTGAGTGTCCTGTTTGATAGTCTGGAAGGTACTTTCTTTCCATGTGGGTTTCAGAGAGGGCTTGGCTAATTCTAGAAGCAGTTTATTCAGTAAAAAGCTGGGAAAGGCCTGTATTATTTGTAGCCCAGAGATGGTCTTTATTTTAAAATTTCTTAGTGCTTCTTAGCCCTGAGCTTCAGTGCAGAACACACTAGGCTTGGGATCAATTGGAACTTAAGGGCTGGAAGTCACTGAGATAGAACAGTGTTTAGAATTCTTCTTTTGAAGATGAAAGAGCTGAAATTGTGCTGCCCTTGCCCTGCCTTCTTAGGCTAATGCATCACTCTAAATTAGGAAGTTGCACTCCTGCTGTCTGACTTTCCAGCTGGAGGAAGCCTTAGCTGAAAGTCAGCTGACTGTCTTTGGTCACTGTCATATCCTGTTATATATAAGCCTGTAATAGTCATAGTGACTTTGTTAGGGAAAACTGGTCCAGTGAGTCGATTTTTTTTTTAAAGGAATAGTTTTGAGCCAGGGCGCTATTATTCTATTAGACTGGATGAAGTGAATGTTTTTACAAAATAGAGCTCTTTACACTTGCCAGGTCCAGAAAGAGGGTCGTCCAAATGACTCAAGGCAGACAAATATTATTTAGTAATTTCTTTAAAGTACAGGAGCCACACTATTAAACCTCCTGGCTGCCTATTTCATAGTTAGAAATCTTGCCAGATCTCTCAAGCTAGCTCACTGAGTCAGTTCTTCAGCTTGGGCAAGACCTCAGGGGCCATAGGGGCTGGCATTCAATATCTATAGTAGGGCATTATTTTTAGCAGCTATTTATTATAATAATGTACTGGGTACTTATCAGATTGACAAGCATTTGAGCACTCAATAATGAGTAAAAAATTAGAAAGAATTCTTTGGATATTTCAACCCTTTACAATTATGTGATTAATTCATATCCTAAAATTCTACCCTGTAGAAGAATTTATTGTCTGAATATACCCAACTATAAATCACCCTTTTTTACATCTGATGGTTGGGTAGAGTATGATTTCCTTTTTCCTTTTCTGGGTGGGAATGAATGTGAGGTTCCATGAAAGAAGAGTTTAATTTTATATTTTTGACTTTAGTTTTGCCAATAAAGAACATTTCCTTGGACTTGAAGTGAATATGTGTCATATGTACGTGGCATTGTTAATAAACTATAAAAAATGTTCTTTTGCATAGAAGCATGCATGGTTGGGCATATATGTATACACATTTCTACATGAGATTGTTAATGGACTGTTTTAAACCCTTACATCAACTGTTTTTTAAACAAGCTCCTTTGGGGCATCGCTTAAAATGTTTGCATTTTGGTAGCTGATCAAAGTCTTGAAGGTTTTATGTAAATCAATAGAGCTGGCATGACCAGTGCAGGATCTGAGGCCAAGGAAGGTTTTGTTTGAAGAATGGCACTGTTGCGGGGCTTGCCAGCCAGACTGTGAAGAATGCACTTCTGTTTTCGCCTCCCTACTGTACCTTCTTTTATCCTCTGCCTGTCCTCTAAGGACATGTGGAATTCTTCCCAGTCCCATTCTGCTTAACCTTGCTTCTGATCTTTCTATTCAGTCCTTGAAGACTCTCACACACATAAACATCTTTCTCTGACAACATGCCCATGTAAACTGATTCCAAGACCCAGCCTGGTTTGCATGCAGTTAGCTTGGCTCACGTATCCTGAAGGGGGCTGCCTTGGATTGGATACATAGGTCCCTTGAAGTCATGCCAAGCAAAAACACTGGCATGGCGACAAAACCTAAAAAGCTGAGTTGGCTACCTGCACAGTAAAATGTAGATGTGTCAAGCTGCTACTCTACTCTTGGGCTCATTCGATCTGACACTTCCCAGGGGAGACAATTGCTAATATCTATTTCTCACTTTGTTTGGAATGAAACTTTTGGGGTTAAATTGGTTTTGGCCACAGTGTTCTAATTTTATTTAATGTGTAGAGAGAAGGTTTAAATACCAAAGACTCTCTTATCACCAATTTTATGAGCAAACCACTATAAAAGGAACACATTTTAAAACTAACAAAAAATACCCTGTTGACTCAATAATTATAATACTTTCCTAAAAGTAGTGTTTAATACTTGAAGAATGAGTCCTATTCATTAAGGAAACATTTTCTTGCTTATATTCAATGAATTAGAGATGATAAAATGTGGGTTGGAAACTAAATCTTCTAATACAATTTTATGGTTGCTTTTTAAAAATCGTTAAGGGGGCAGTTCATTTGGATTCAAATTGCAACCTCCATGATGGGAAAACATCACAAAAATAGTAACAAAAAATTAACATGCAGCAGACCATTGCTTTCTCTTTAGATGTAGATATCAAGGACCCCTTGCTGTGTAAAAGGGATCCTTCTATACCAGAAGAAGATGATACCTGTCTGATTGTTCCAACTTCAAAATGTTAAAATATGAAAAAATATATGCATCTTAAAATCCTTGAAGTCTGGTAGGTCTTGGTTGTGGGGTAGAATATTTGCAACCTTGAAGGACCATAATAAATCTTGTTCTCCTCATAGTGAGGGATTGCTGTTATCCACCCAGGATTCCCTGGTAGTTTTGTCAAGAGAGGAAGCAATATTTTCCAGGGAATTTTCACGTTGTTGGTGTCCTCAGTGGTTCTGTTTGGTGGAAACTTCAGGGGTGGTGATTTTGATCAAGCAAAATGGGAATAACATTATCTACTTTTTGGTGATATAGAAATTAAATTAGATGAATCTAAAAGGCCTGGTGCATACTAGGAACTCAGTCAATATTAGTATGTATCCCCACTTATCTGAAAATAGGGAACATATTGAGAAATTTCACATTTTCTATTTATTTACATATCCATCACCCATCTCCACCCTTTGCCTCAAACTGTGTACTTCACATCATATTTCTTCAGCATCTAGACTATTGCTTGGCTTATAACAGGCACTCATAAAATAACTGCTGAGTTGATGACTGAGTAGTGGAAAATAATGTAGAATACATAGGTTGAGATTAAATTATGGAAGATTAGACTAGAAAGCCATGAAAAAGATGCTCTTTCATTTCCTACTTAATAAATATTCATCTTCTTTCCCCAAAATTTAGTTTTTAGAATTACCCATCTTCCTAGACTATCAACTCTACCCTTTGCTTGTACCAAATCCTATTACTTTTGCCTTCAATTTTATGGACTCACATTTTCTTTTTTATTCCTATTTCATTCCTGTCTGTCAAGAGCCTCAACACATGAATTACTTCAACAGTATTCTAACTTCAGTCCTTGCCTTTGGTTTCTTCCTCATTTTCTCTCCAACCTTTCCATGTGAGATTCAAGACTAATCTTTCTAAAACACTCATTTGATTATTTTATCAACAGGTTCAAATTTATGACCTTGTCCTTTTGACCATGTCTCCCACGTACTTAACAAAACAAGTCCAACTCCTTAACCTTGTGGTCAGAATTTTCCATTGTATAGCACACACTGTATTTAGCCTATCATTTCTTTCCACATATAACATGAGCTATCCACTACAAGAAGACTTCTATACCTGTTTTTGTTTGTTTGTTTGTTTGTTTGTTTTTTGCACATCCCCTCCTGAGTCCAAATACTTCTTTCCTGCCATTTGACTTTGGTCATGATTTCCCCTTTGTCTAAAGTCTTTTCCCTTCCCAATCCCCACTTTTCTACATTTTATTCATATGCTCAAGTCCATCTCCTCCACAAAGTCTTCTCCAGTTATCCTAGCATATCTTGATCTTTGCCCTATTTAGAGATCTTTGGAGTTATTTTCTAATTGCTTTATATATATTAATTCTGCTTCTCCTGCTAAATTGTAAGGGCCCTTGCATCCAAGTGTGTGTGTGTGTGTGTGTGTGTGTGCGCGTGTGCACGTGTGTATAGATATATAGATATATTTCATGTCTGTTGTGTTCCTCTCAGCACAGAACTAGGAGTTCATCACAGGAGTTGAAAATTGTTTTCTTGTTGAAGAATTGAATTAGAGACCCAGTCAAGATGACTGAGCAAGAAACTCTACCCAATTAGAAAAGTGGTTCATAGGAAATATAGCATGGTCTACTGTGGACAACAAAATGGAATGGAGTAAAGGGAGAACTTGTATCAGGAATGAACCATTTTAGGTAAACTTGTGGGTCATTTTTGTGAATTGTTGCTGAACACTACCTGAACTTCATTTCCAAAATATGTGGATATTCAAGGATATACCACAGAAATACTATTAAAAACTCTTTCATGTCTCAAGAAATAAGTCATGTAATGGTGTGAATCTCTAGTTCATTTATACTTTTTGTGTGGCTTTTTAAAAATGTTACATGAAACACTGTATTCTGTGAGAAAGCAATAATTTTTTTCAAAAAAAGTGTTTTAGAGTCTATATTTGGGAAATGTGGTTAATCTAAAAAGTTTTTTTTTAACTGCTGGGATTCTCAGTCTTTAGAAAGCTAATGTACACTGTGACTATACAGATCCATGACTATAAAACCCTTTTTTTTCTGAGAAATACATATTACAGCACAATGAACACTGATGTTCCATAGAACATAGTTTAAGAAACACAGAGGTAAAGGTCAAAGGCTTTTCGATTGTTTCAATAATACTCCTCATTTTTATAATTTAATCTAAGTAAATTTTACCTGTCCTAGTTAGGATATGGTCCCTTCAAATTTCCCAAATATGTATGGCATTGAGATTGTTGATGAAAGTCAATTTGCTTAAAGGTAAATTCATGGCAAGCTCTTGAAATGGGCAAGCCAAACTCTTTTCTGTGATTGTGCTATCATGCTGGCAGCTCCAATTTATTAAGCTTAAAATATTGCCAATTTTGCTGTTCAAATCCCAATCCTAGAGCAATTGGATTTGCAAACTAGGAACTGGTAAATGGATGTTGGATAAAGCTCACAACAGAGACATAAATGCTTTTTTGGCACCATGACTTGGCATGGATGGACATCAAAGCTTATTTTTCCCTAAATTGGAGGTATTTTGACCTATTTAAGGTTCTACATTTTCAGAGTAAATGTTCTATAAGTTCATTATAGTATTATACTATAATAACCTTCTGGAAAGCTCAAGTTTTCCCAATTCATTACTCTAGTTCTATTCTTTTAAAAAATTCTGTATTTCATTGTTCTTTCAGATACCCAACAGCACAGCATTATGACCTCCATAATTTCTACTGCTCTTGACACCATTTAATGACCCCCTTTTATGAACTAGACACTGTACTAAAAATATTACATATGTTATCTCCCTTAGTCCTCACAACAATTCTTTGAGATAGGGTTTTACATATGAGGAAATTGAGTTTGTGAGAGATTGAATAACATTTGAATTCAGTTCTGTCAGATTCCAAAACATATACACTTAACCACTGTACTCCACAAATTTAGGCACAGTCCCTTGTGGGTACCTATACACATATGTATAGGAAATTATACATGTTCTTTTGTTCCTTTGGATATCTCTTGGCCAAGATGGTAACAGATTCCTTTCATCTTGTGATAGTTAGCTAGGTTCTCTTACCAAGTCCAGAAAGCATGGCTATCAAATATTAAGCAGTCCTCACTTTGCAAGGTTCTGATATGAACAGATTTCAGTTACTATGATTTACTTAAACAATATTAGTACCCATCAACATGGTTCAAATTTCAGTTACTATGGTGTATTAACTGTGAGCAACCTTCACTACTAGCTCTTCAGTCTACCATTACTATGTAAATAACAGATGTGTATCATGATCACATTATTTTTTTGAATTCTCTCAGTGATTGGTCATCAAGCATCTGTTATTCAGCTTATGCACAGACAACAAAGTGTGTTGTCATATTGCCTCCTTGTCTTTTTTTGTCTTTCACTCATTAAATATTTGCTACACACTCACTGTGTCCCAGGTATCATGCTGGGTGCCAGAGATCAAGTGGCAAACAAGATACCCTCCAAAGGGAAGCCACTTGGTGAATTTGAGAGACTAACAAAGCCATGTGGCATTTTACAAAAGTAATCAAAAGAGGAAATTGGCCAAGAAACTATGAAATTGTTTGTTGAAATGAAAAGTGATAATGCTTTAAATTCAAATCAAACTTAAATGGAGTTATAGAAGAAATAACTGACTGAGAGAATGTTGACACTGTCCTTATTCAAGAGACTCTGAATGTGCAGCCAGAGGAACTTTAGAGAAAGCCAACTTCTATCAGCATAAATGAGGAAAGTGGTTGTGATGAAAAGGACGGACATGTACAGGATGAAGTGATGTTGGCAAAAAGTTTCACATGAAAGGTATTCCTGGAGATATTTCACAACATTGACATCACAAAGGATAAAAGATAAAAGATGATCTAAGAAAAAAATTAGATGATTTATACTTAGAAAGGAATGTGACAATTTATCAAGACAGAAAAGATGCTAATGTGTACAGTATACGAGAAGGAGTTAAGTACTGCAAAACTATTCTCACTGAGTTTTTGCTTTATTTTTACAAAGGAATAAAACACTATGTTTCTAATGTTTTAAATATGGTACTAAATAGATATTAGTTATACTAATATCTATTTCATTTTATTATACATTTATAACTTACAGCAAGAGAGTTTTTAACAATCAGACAATTTTTTTTTATGTTATGGGACCATCATGATTTTTCTTGTTGATATTAAGATCGCTTTGCATAGTTTTAGTTAGAAAGAGCTTTTTTATGGTTCTACACTATCATGCAAAGTGAGAACTGTCTGCATATATGAAGAAAAGAAAGTGAACTTCTGGTCCATTTGAGTCTCTTGTCCCTAGACAAATAAGATTTCCAGGCACTAACTATCACTTTTCATGGAAGATTATGGTCACTGTCTATGCTAGAACAAAGAACTTCACCAACTGGAGAAGATACTAAGAGCATATCTCAAAAAAAAATTGATATTGTTCAGTGGTTGATGAAAATCAGATACATGGCACTGTAGTCACTTTATAGAAAAGTATATATCAAAAATGTTTTTCTACTAATATTGTGATACCAAAATTACTACTGAAGATGTGGCAATTAAAGAAGCAAACTTGCCAAAGAACTAGAGAGGTGACTGGAGACTAGTGGAAAATATTTGACCTGATCTCCACTAAAATGTTAGAATGGAAAAGCCATTGTTAGACTCGAATATTCTTTGTAAGGTAAAATTACATTTTTAGTGTCTTGGTCATCAGTAAATATGGGCAGAGCTGGGATGAGTGTGTGGCTGGAGAGGTAGATGCCTTGGGCTAACTGGCTGACCATTTACTCTTTCATTCATTCAACCAATAATTTCTAACAGCAGTTTCTACCACATTCAGGGCACTGAGGTCATAGGTGAATAACTAACTCATTCATTCCTGTTTTTGTCTTGGGAGGGTTTCTGGAATACATGGATCACATATTTGAAGTGAAAGCAGGTGAAACCCAACTACAATTATGTAAACACTCCACTTAATGCATTTAGGAAATGCCATTTTGGAATATATGACAAACATTTTGATACTTTTGCATTTGATCAAAGCCAGAGGAAAATGTTCTTTGTTGTGTAAACAGCTCTTCAGAATAGGTTTAACTTGGCAGTTGTACTAGACTCTGTATTTGCATCATTCCAGGTCTGCTTTGTCCCATCTAATTGTCTTCTTCCCCTAGCCTTTGGCCATTTCCCGGGCTTCCCAGCCAGATCAACTCTGGTGACAGCTCACACTGTTCCTGTGATTGTAAAGCTATAGCTGCCACGTCCTCATTGTCTAATTCCTGGGGTTGTTTCAGCCTTCCCTGTGGATGAGCGCTGGCCTCCACCATGCTCTTCATTGAGCCCATGGAGAAATGCAGCGGATAAGACACCCTATTCTGACCCAACAAGGCTCTGGCTTCCCCGCTGACTTCTCTGAGGAACCAGTCAACACGACTGGGAAACATCTGGTTGTCAATACCCCAATGAAGGAAGGTTGACCAATGAAAGATGGTGACAGAAAGGGACCAGTGGACATTTGCTCTCCCTTCTTTCCTCTGACAAACTTCTAAGACACAGTGTTCCCATTACCCTTTCTATAGCTGGGTAGGGAACTATCCAGCATGACTAAGCTACCAGTGATGCTGTGTCAACTTGGTAACATACCACCTCATATATGCTTTCCCCTGTTTCCTGCCTAGCTTCATTTTTTTTCACCTCACTCTTACTTCCCTGTGATCGTACTCTCAATAAATCATTAACACTATGAGTTGCCATATGCTCTGCTGTGTTTACTAGGAACCCAGATAAAGACACCAGGGTCTGCTAAAAATGATCAAGGTCTGATCTTAAAATATTCTGGTGGCTTTCTCGTGACTGAATAATATTCCATTGTATGTACATACCCCATCTTCTTTATTCATTCATCCATTAATGGCACTTATGATAATTATGTGGTGCGACAGAGGTGGTAGCTAACATGACAATGGCAATTGTATTGCAATCTGTAAATGTATCAAATCAACATGTACACATTAAATGTACAGAATGTTACATGTCAAATATATTTCAATAAAAATTATTCTGGTAGCTGATAAAGACACTGGCTTTTGTCATATTATATATATTTTTACGAGCTTCTTGATCTGTTAAAAAACAAAACAAATGACCAAACCAAACAAATAATAAAATAAAACAAACATCTCCACACATAGAAAAGGAGTCTGTATTTAATAAATCTTACTTTGTGTACCATACGATTATACTAACCCCTTTTGAAGGTTTAAGATGGCACTATCCCAAAGGCAATAGAGATTAGAAAAAACTATAACAAAAACATGTGTAAACTTAAGTGTTCAAAACTTTCTAGGCAGTGAATGAAATGGTTTGTCAACATTTCTCATTCTGTTATTAAAACCACTAATAGTGGTAATCAGAACTTTAGTATGGGATTAGATGGAGAAAATAGATCCCCTGAAAAGTTAAATTTTAGAAAATTACTACTGTTACTCTAATGTTTACCATTTTTTTCCTGGGCTATGAGGCTGTACCATCGGCTTCCTGCGGAACTCATAGAGGGGAGAGAAATAAATTACCATAGATAAAATTATTCAAAATAATTTTTGTTAAAAAAAGAAATCTCATTTTAAAAGACAAGGCAAGACAATCAACCTATCTTTCTGTAGCACACAGCCCCCAAGGTATACATCCCTGAAGAGGCCACATGCAGCTGCCAGGCCACCTAAGAGACAGGTTCTGTTTCCTCTTATTGCCTCCTGGTCCTGAAAACCATTAATCCTATTAATTGCATATCAAAAGACTGGTAGCAATTCTACAAATGAGTAAACACAGCGATAAAAGTGTAATCATACTAGTCCAGCAAATTGGATTCGGGTCTTCGTTGAACAATCCTGTTTCAAGTCAGCAATTTTATTATCACTGTTACTGGAACAAATCACTTTATTAAACAAAAGGAGCTTTTGTGGAGAAATTTCTTCTTGTGGCCAACATTATGAAGCTCTCTAACATAAAAACAGCACTTATACTTGTCAAGGGATTTCTTTAGGCAATTCAACTAATGGCTTGTGACAGGTAGGACTTGAAATGTTCATTCAAGCCTTCCATTTTGCTATGCAGCTATATATATTTTTTTCATTCTAAGGAGAAAAAAGCTCTTTTGATGCTTTTAGTGGAATTAATATTTTCAGTAAAGAGTTTGCTGACAAGAGGATCTCTCTCTCTCCCTCCCTCCCTCCTTCCACTTTTCCTTCCTTCATCCCTCTCTCCTTCCCTCCCTCCTTCTGAAGGACAGTGGACTAAGAGAAAGGAGAGCATTGCAGAATCAGACAGCATTTATTTGGATTTAATTGAGGCAGATCATTCTCTAGAAAATTTTACACAGGAGCCCTTAAAATATTAGAACAGGTCATCCTATTGCTAGGCTAGAAAATGAACAAGTGGAAATGATCAAACGTTAAGCCTGCGTTTTACATTCCCTTTCCAGGCAAGTTGGTCCCTGGGGAGTGAAGATCAGGGGCAGGAGTGGAGTCTGGTTCATTATCTTCTGTGGGGCATAGGACTGAGGGAACCAAAGACAGAGTCCCAAGGAAAAGGTAGGCTCAGGACTCATTAGGCAGGTTTAAAGCAGTGCTATCCAGTGGAACTTTCTGTGACGATGGAAATGTTCTTTCTGTGCTGTCCAATACAATTGCCGAACAGGGGAGAGTCGCCTGAAAACAACATGAAGAGACAGGGAGACTGAGGGGAGAGATGGAGAAAAAGAGACAGATTGCTTATGGCATCATCTTAACACCTGGATCTAACCATACCTGTTTTCCTTTACACTTTCTAGTTATTTTATAGTTACAGGAAACTCGGTTTCCTATAATTTCCTTTTTTGATTAAGCTATTTTGAGTTACATTATTATAGCTAAAACTAAAAGCATCCCAATTAATGCAGACACATCTGTATTTAGAAAGTCGAAAGTTATCTTCAGTCAAAACATGCCTATAACATCTGCTTGTGGGCTATAGTACTGCATTCATTTCCCCATCCTGTTCAAATACATGGAAGACTGCCGTACACCTGTAAGTCTCAGGTTACCTCAGACAAATGCACCCAGGTTCCTGACAAATATGTGATTTAGTTTTTTGATAGTGCTCAGCTAAGAACCCAGACTTTGGGATCAGCCTGCTTGGATGAAATCCCTGCCTGGTCATTTTAATAATAGCTGTGTGATTTGGGGAAAATTAATCTCTCTCTGTCTCAGTTTCTGCACCTGAAAACGGGAATGATATTAATGAAAGTACTACTTCATAGGGATGTGGAGGACTTTTTGAGACATGAATAATTATAAGCTTCCCTGATTACCTTCCCCTGCACTCAATGTGAGCCTCCAGCCTCGGGATGTGCTCAAGGCAAACCTTGTCTCATAAACAAGGCAACAGAGCAGGGCGGGGCACCCTCCAGCTGTGGACTCACTGGCTCAGAGCAGTCTGGGTTGCTATCAAAGCAAGGAAGGTTGCTCCACCTGGGCTGGTGCTGGAGAGTTTGGAGACAGAGTTTACCCCGAATGGAAGGAGCTGTTAAAATGGTCCAGATGAAGAAAGAGGTATGAGCCTATACTGTTCTTATCTGGAAGACTTTATGAAAAGTAAAAAGAGGAAGGTGAAAGGACTTGCTTACATTTGAAATCACCCTTATTTTTCTCATTTGGACTTGGACATCTGGCATTGTCAGTACCTTCACTACTTTTAAATTTTGTCATGTGGTGGTAGCAAATGTCTTAGAACATAACAACAGGCATGCCTTTTCCAAAGATACCTCAGGGTTATCTTTCCCATAGATACCTTGGCATGGTGAAAGACACCCAGCTGTGGAATTTTTCTATCTGGGTTTCAAAGTCCAGATCTCCATGTTAGGCACGTTTAATTTCTTTTTCTCACCTATAAAATGGGGGTGGTGATAATACTACCTGAGAGTTGCGTGAAGAGTAAATGAAAAAAAGAGAAGCTATAAAAGCATTATATGCATTAATGTTGTTATTCCCAGTTTCCTATAGTCCTAACAAATAGAGTTTCTGTTATATTTATTGTGTCCAGACTCTCCACTGCATACATGGTCTCTAAACACAGCTTGCTTGCTGAGAATAGCTACTCAGGACTCCTCCATGAGAAACGCCCCCCTGAGGTTTCAGATTGACATAAGGGAGGAAAGCAATTGGATTTTAGTAATTTGTACTTAAGTGTGAATGGTTGATAGATTTCTTTCACTCTTCCCAGTGATGTTAACTTGTTTTGCTTTTTTAAAAATTTGAGATATTGTTGACATACAACATTATATTAATTTCAGGTATACAATGTAATGATTCAATATTTGCATATATTGTAAAATTATCTCCACAGTAAGTCTAGTTAACATCCATCACCACACATAGTTACAATTTTTTTTTCCTTGTGGTGAGAACTTTTAAGGCCTCTCTTAGCAAGTTTCAAATATACAATACAGTATTATTAACTATAGTCACTGTGCTGTACACAACATTCCCAGAACTTACGTATTTTATAACCAGAAGTTTGTACCTTTTGAGTACCTTTATCCATTTCACCTTCCCTGCCCCCTAACCTCTCGCCTCTGGCAATGAACAATCTGTTCTCTGTATCTTGCTTGTTTTCTTTCTTTTTTTCCTCCCTCCCTCCCCCATCCCTCCCTTCTTTCTTTCCTTCCTTCCTTCCTTCCTTCCTTCCTTCCTTCCTTCCTTCCTTCCTTCCTTCCTTTCTTCCTTTCTTTCTTTTTGATTCTACATGTAAATGAGAGAACATACAATTTTGTCTTCCTCTGTTTGACTTAGTTTGCTTAGTAGCATAATGCCCTCAAATTCCATCCATGTTGTCACAGATGGCAAGATTTCCTTCTTTGTCATGGCTGAGCAGTATTCTGTTGTAAATATGTATCACATCTTTAGCCATAATCCTTCGATGGACATGTAGGTTGTTTCTATGCCTTGGTCATTGTAAATAATGCTACAATGAACATAGGGGTGCATATATCTTTTCAAGTTAGTGTTTTCATTTTTTTTCAGATAAATACCCAGAAGTGGAATTGCTGGATCATATGGTAATTCTACTTTTAATTTTTTGAGGAAACTCCATACTGTTTTCCACATTGGCTTTACCAATTTACATTCCCATCAACAGTGCACAAAAGTCCCATTTTCTCCACATCCTTACCAAGGATTTTTTATTTCTTATTTATTTATTTTTTAATTGGGGTGATATTGGTTTTTTTCTTTTTATTTTATTTATTATTTATTTTTTCATTCTGAACTAAGTCTTTTATTAAACAGTGTCAATTTTTAAAGAAGATAATTTTATTTATTTTTAAGATTTTTATTAAAATACAGCTAACATACAGTATTACATTAGTTTCAGGTGTACACAATAGTTAGTCAACATTTATATACCTAAATAAGTGATCACCATGATAAGCCAGCAACCATCTGACACTGTATCATGGTATCACAATATTATTGACATTATTCCCTATGCTGTACGTAACTTACATATCCATGACTTATTTGTTTTATGCCTGGAAATTTGAACCTCTTATTTCCCTTCACCTTTCCCCTGACCTTTTTAATTTTTCAGTTACAGTTGACATTCAATATTATTTTATATTAATTTCAGATGTACAGCATAGTAGACATTTACATAATTTAACAAGTGATCCCCCTGACTAGTCTAGTACCCACCTGGCACTATACATAGTTATTACCATGTTATTGACTATATTCCCTATGCTTTATTTTGTAACAACCAATTTGTACTTCTTAATGCCTTCCCTTTTCTCACCCACCTTCATCCCCCCTCCCATCTGGCAACTATCAAATTGTTCTCTGTATCTGTGAGTTTGTTTCTGTTTTGTTTGTTTATTTTGTTCTTTAGATTCCACATATAAGTGAATCACATTGCATCTGTTTTTCTCTGTCTGACATACTTCACTCAGCACGATACCCTCCAGGTCCATCCATGCTGCCACAGGTGGCAAGAACCCATTCCTTTCCACAACCAAGCAATATTCCATTGTATATATGTACCACCTCCTCTTTATCCATTCATCCACTGACAAAAACCCAGGCTGCCTCCACATCTTGGCCATTGTAAACATGCTGCAGTAAACATATAGATGCACATGTCCCCTTGAAGTAGCGTTTTTGTTTCTTCAGATAAATACCCAGAAGTGGGATTACTGAGTTCTTCTTTGTCTCTTGTTATAGCCTTTGTTTTAAAGTCTGTTTTGTCTGGTATAGTATTGCTACTCCAGATTTTTAAAAAATTTCCATTTTCATGGATTATCTTTTTCTATTCCTTTACTTTCAGTATATGTGTCTCTTTTTATCTGAAGTGAGTCTCTTGTAGGCAGCATATTATGGTTTTTTTCCTTAGTCATTCAGCTATCCTATCTTTTGATTGGAGCATTTAATTCATTTACATTGAAAGTAATCGTTGATAGATGTAGTTGTTGCCATTCTCTTGCTGCTTTTAAGAGTCTCCCTTTGTCTTTATCCTTTGGCATTTTAATTATGATGTGTCTTGGTGTGGGCCTCTTTGGGTTCGACTTGTTTGGGACTGTCTGCGCTTACTGGGCTTGTATGTCTATTTCCTTCACCAGGTTAGGGAAGTTTTCTGTCATTATTTCTTCAAATAGATATTCAGTTTTTCAATTCTTTGTTCCCTCTCTCTTCTTCTGATATCTCTATGTTGTGAATGTACTTGACGTTCTCCCAGAGGCCCCTTAACTAGCCTTATATTTTTGGATTTTTTTTTTCCTGTTCTGCTTGTGTGTGAAATTTCTGCTACCTTATCTTCTGAATTGCTGATTTGACTCTCTGCTTCATCTAATCTGCTGTTGATTCTCTCTAATGTATTCTTCATTTCAGATATTATATTCTTTATTTCTGACTGGTTCTTTTGTGTTTTCTATCTCCATTTTTATGTTTCCTATCTCTTTGTTGAAGTTCTCCCTGAGATTACGGAGCATCCTTATAAGAAGTGTTTAGAACTCTGTATCTGGTAGAGTGCCTGTCTCAATTTGTTTAGTTCTTTTTCTGGAGCTTCTTTCTGTTCTTTTATTTGGGACATGTTTCTTCATCTTCCTAGTTTGGCTGTCTCCGTGTGTTTGTTTCTCTGTATTAGGTAGGGCTGCTATGCCTCCCGGTCTTAATAAAGTGGCCCTCTCTAATAGGGTCTCAGTGGTGCAGTCTTCCTGGTCACCTGAACTAGGTATCTCTTGTGTGGTTTGTGTGTGCCCTTCTATTGTAGTTGAGCTTTGGTTGCTGCTTTCATGTCAATGGGAAGGATTCGTCCTTGGGCTGGTTGGTTGTGAGGACTTGTCATGACTGCAGTGGAGGAGCTATGGAGCAGGATTCATGTTAGCAGGGCTCTGGTGCCTGCCCAGTGCACCCTTTGGGTGATGCTTGGGCTGGGTCTGAAGCTGGCCACTAGATATATCAGTGCAGAGGCCTCTTGGGAGGGCACCTACCAAAGGCCAAATTCAGCTGCAGCCAGTGCCCTGCCCAGGGCCACCTGGCATGAGCCACAAAGCAATCCACAGATGGCTGCTTCTCACTCTGGGCTTGGAGGTGCCTCTAGAGGCCAAGCTGTGAACTGATGCCAGCTATCACTAGTGCCGGGCTTATGGCTGTTCAGCCAGAGGTACGGGACACACTGAAGCCAGATTCTGCTTGTTTGGGTTTTGTAAAACTTTGAGAGATTTTAGGATAGTTTTCAGCAGGGCCAAGACAGGCCATTTAAATATGGAAAAATCACTGGAAGCAGATTGGGTGTGCCCGGAAGTTGGGTGGGGCAGTCTCAGGGAATCAGGGCCAATGAACAGTGTTAGCCAGGTTGATGGAGGCTGACATATGATGGCTGCTTGCATCTGCATGCTGGGAGAGGGTAGGGCTCAACAAAGAAACAATGGTTTGCACTAGCTTTTCTCTCTGGGAGGAAGCTGCCCCTCCAGCCCTCACCCTAAAGCCAGACAACTCAGTTCCTACCTGAATGTTCCAGGTGCCTTTCACACTGCTCTCAGTGCTAGAGCTCAGAGCAAGTGAGTCCATCAGTAAGTAAGTCCATACACAAGCCCTTTAAGAGGAGTGCCTGGGACTCCAGCCACCCTCCATCTCACCCAGCCACAATCTCCACTGGTTTTCACAATCAGAAGTTATGAGGACTTCTCTCCCCAGCACTGGAACCCCAGGCTGGGAAGCCTGGCATTGGGCTGGGATGCCTCGCTCTTCTGGGGGGACCTCTGCAGCTGAGATATCCCTCCCGATTTTTAATGGTCACATGTGGGTGTGGGACTAGCTTGTTTAGCGTTTCCTCCCCTCCTACCAGTCTTAAGGTGGCTTCTTCTGTATGTCCTTAGCTGTAGGGCTTCAGTTCAGTTAGACTTCAGCCAATTCTCCGTGATGGTTGTTGTGCAGTTTAGTTGTAATTTTGATGTGGTCCTGAGAGGAGGCAAGTACAGTGTTTACTGAGTCTGCCATCTTGACCAGAAAATTTTTATCTTTTTGATAATAACCATTCTGACAGGTATGAGGCGATATCTCAGTGTAGTTTTGATTTGTATTTCTTTGATGATTAGTGATGTTGAACACCTTTTCATGTACCTATTGGTCACCTGTAAGTTTTTGGAAAAAGTCTATTGAGTTCCAGTGTCCAGTTTTTAATCAAATTGTTTAGGTTTTTGTTGATGTTTACTTGTAATACAAATGTGTCTCTAACTTTTGAACAGAGCCAGGCAATAGGAAAATATACCTTTTCTTAAGTCATACCATGAGGCCCTCTGTTCATGTTGTGTGTGTGTGTGTGTGTGTATGTGTGTGTGTGTGTGTGTGTGTGTGTGTGTGTGTGTGTGTGTNTGTGTGTGTGTGTGTGTGTGTGTGTGTGTGTGTGTGTGTGTGTGTAAGCTGGTTTTGAGAGGAAAAATGGACATAAGTATAATCATTTGAGGTTTCCAGAATTGAAGGTAACTAGGCAGAAGACAAATCTGCCTTGAGACCTCTTGGAAAGGTTCTGCACCCATTACTAAGAGAGATGGGGAATATTCTTGGAGATGAGAGGAAAATAGGGTTGTGGCTTCCAGTCCCTAGAGCAGACTGGAATACCACCATGGCACCCTATCTGTTCCTCTCTCCCACATTGAAGAGGGGACAACACAGTCCCAAGTTGGCCTGAGAGTCTAACCCATCTGGGTTGTGAGCACCTTTGATTCCTTCAACTGGAGAGCTAGGAAGACTGGTGCTTTTGGGTTTTAGATCTAAGTTGTTCAGGATAGTTTTAAGAGTCATGTCTTATTCTGCCCAGATCACTTCTACCTGCACTCACCATATGACTCTAGAAATATTTGATTTGGGTAAATACTAAATGTGGCTGATGATATAAACTCCATGCTCAGTAATAATTTATGATAGCAACCATTCCCTTATTCATTCATTCATCCATCCAAAGAGTAGTTTGTTAGACACATGCACGTGTGTGTTTGTGTGTGTGTGTATGTTGTGTACGTATGTGGATAGGGGCAATGGAGTGGTCATTGTGGGAAATAGGACACTTTGACTCAGCTTTCCAATAATTTAACTTTTGGTTTACAAAAATTTCCAAGTAATGTGTGATCCTGATATCCTCAGTGCATCTCTAAGCCTCACTCCATCCTGGAAGTTGAGGTCAGGGATGATGTGAAGCTCAGAGGTGTCTTTCGCACAGGCTAATTTGTATTGAAAAAAAGGAAAGAAAGAAAAGAAAATGCCACTGTTCTTTTTACTTTGTTAAAATGGCTGTGTTTAAAGAGCTGATGGTAATATCCCCCACCTGCATTTCTTCGAAGCTGCTTTAATGAGTCGGCCCCCTTGCTGGCCTAAAGCAAGAACCCTGGATGCTGAGATCTGCAACCTGAAGAGTCACAGTGGTGGTGAGGCTGCCTGTTCAACTGTCCTTGTACCTCCTGGCTTATTCCCTGAGTGCCACTGAGACCTGCTGGGCGGCCAAGGCCTGCTTTCCCAACTAATGGTTCAACATTTGTTAGTACCAGCAGTAGACTGAATCCACTGCTTAAATGAATTTAGAAAAATTATGGCTGAACATACCAGTATTGACTGAGAGTAAGGTAACATCAAAATAATTCATTCATTCATTCATTCATTCATTCAACAAACATTTATTAAAAACACACTCTGTGCTGGGCATTGATCGCCAGGTTATTTGAGGTCTCCTAGGTGCGTTAAGTGCTTTTTGTTTTGATGATTCTAACAATTTATTTTTGCCATTCTCGGACATTTTATGTGATTTGTTCTTTGTCATAAATGCAAACCAAAACCTTTCATTTTTTTTCTGTATGTCCTCTGCCAAAACTTCCCTAACAGTCCAAAAACCTAAATTTTCTTCTGTCAGTTCTTTTTCCAGAAGTACATTAGGTTCACTATAGCTCTGCATTCAGTAAAGGGGCAGGAAATTAAAGCAATTTGCCTGACTAGAGGCGCTTTTAAAAACTAGTGTTTGGGGATAGTCATATAATTTCCAGGTTTTCACAAAGGAAATGGAATTAAAATGAAGGTCATCATTAAATTGAAGCAAAATTTACTCCTTTTGTACCTCATCAGCTACTAATTAATGAGACTCTCACAAGTACTGAACAATACTATAGATTAGGGGCTCCTGTCAGTGTGAACACTTAGATTGGAATCCATAAAAAGCCCACTCTCACAGGGATGGCTGGGTAACAGCCCCAGGCCTGCCAAGTCTCTGTATTGAGGATTTATTTAAAGATATTTTTTAAAGCATTTCCTTTTTTACAATGAAGACTTCTCTGTGTGTATTTCAGTAGACATTTAAAATCTCATCCATAAACTTTTTGAAATATTTCCCTCATTAAAATGACTTGAGAGCTAGTTGGCATTGCAGTCCCTGATTATGAAAGGAAAAGCTGTGAGAAAAACAATTAAATAGAAATGAGTTTTCATGGAGGATAAACATTGTGCCCTGACTTGGGGTGAGTATTGGATCTGGGAATCGGTGGGCATGAGACCTGAAAGAAGTTTTTCATTGCCCCCAGCTTTTGCCCTGTCTTTAGAGCAACTCCAGGGATTTGGAAAAGTAGGGACTTGTCCTGGTAATATAAAATTTACCATCTCAATCTCTTCGTCATTTTTGTCTTTTTGCCTTCTGTGCCACTATTTTTATGTTTGTATGCTTTTGTGTAATTTTTAACTTTCCCTTCTTTTCTGCTCCTTGTTTCAGGATTTCACAAGCAAGTTCTAAAGCTATGGTGATTGTTCTCTAGTTTGACACTGGTAGTTCACCGAAATTTTGGAAAAAAACTGACAGTAACCGAGGGTATTTTCCTTTGCCTGCTGGTTGTAGCTCTGACTCATCCACAGCCTTTTTTTCCCCTAGTTTTATTGAGTTATAATTTACCTCTAACGTTGTATAAATTTAAGGTATACAACATGTATATGTATATATGTATAATATATGTACATATATGTATTTATATGTATAATATATATAAATCACACACATATATATATATATATATATATATATATATATATATAAAAGATTACCACTATAAGAATAGTTAATACATCCATTACTTCACATAATTATCTTTTTTTTGTGTGGGAGAACATTTAAGATTTACTATTCTCTTAGTACATTTCAGTTATACAGTTCAGTACCGTCTATGATAGTCACCATGCTGTATAGTAGATCCCAGAACTTATTCACTTTATAACTTGAAGTTTGTACCCTTTGACCAACATTTGCTCATTTCTCTCATCCCTCCAGCCCCCGGGAACTATCATTCTACTCTGCGTTTCTGAGTCTGGCATTCTAGATTCCACATATAAGTGAGATCATACAGTATTTGTTGTTTCTGTCTGACTTCTTTCATGTAGTATAATGCCCAGTAGGTACAACTAGGTTGTTGCTAATGGCTGAATAATATTAAATTGTGTATATGTATACACACACACATCACAACTTCTTTATCCATTCATTCATTGATGGACATATAGGTTGTCTCCATGTCTTGGCTATTGTAAATAATTCTGCAACAAACATGAGGGTGCAGATACCTTTATGAGTTAGTTTTCATTTCCTTTGGATAAATACCCAGAAGTGGAATTGCTGGATTATCAATTGATGGTAGTTGTATTTTTAATTTTTTGAGGAACCTCCATATTGTTTTCATAGTGGATGCACCAATTTAAATTCTTGCTAACAGTGCTCAAGGACCCTCTTTTCTCCCTCTTTTCACCCTCACCAAAACTTGTTATTTCTTGTCTTTATGATAATAGCCATTCTAACAGGTGTGAGGGGATATCTCATTGTGTTTGATTTGCATTTGTCTGCTGATTAGAGATGCTGAGCACCTTTTCATGTAACTGTTTTCCATTTGTATATCTTCTTTGGAAAAATGTAGTTTAAGTTCTTTGCCCATTTTAAATCAGATTATCATTTATATTTATTATTGTTATTATTATTGTTATTACTATTATTATTTGAGTTGTATATTCATGACTTGTAAAACTGTCCCTCTCATGGGCTGAAACCAGGCACATGCTGGCAAGATGGATAACCAGTTAGCAAATGGGCTAAGGCTTTGCTCTTCTTATGATATTCTGAGTTCGGGAAAAACCCCTGAATCAAAGAACTGTAGATAATATTCTTATTTCTTTCTTAAACTCTTTCTATCCACACCACTATTAGGGAAAGTCTGGAAAAGGAGGGGGCCACAGCATGAATTACTGGGCAGGGAAATAAAAGACGCCTGGGGAAAATTTGCCCAGGATCAGTCTACAGAATGCTGGGAAGCAGTGGGTAGTGGGGGTAAGGACACAGAGTGAGCGTGTTCTCCATTAGAAGGCTGTGGCACACCTGGACTGGCCTGGTGACAGCATGAACGGAGAATAGGAGAGGTCATTTTCTCAAGCAAGAAATGACTGGACTCAGTAATAGATTAAATGAAGGGACTGAAGGAAAAGGGGTGAAAAATAATGCCAATATTTTTTGCTTTGGAGCAGGTGGTTTCCCATCAAGGAGGAGAAAGTGTTAACCAATAAGTCATTTATTAAGTATTCACTCTGCATCTACTGTGATGCTCCGAGCATCAGTGTGTGCCAAAAAAATGGAAGATCTAATTTTTGCCATGTGGCAACCATATGTAGTTTGAGATAGTGAAACAGTCCATGCACAGGGAAAGGTAAACTACTAACAATAATATCAGTTTCTATTTATTGTGGTTAACTGTGGGATGGGTTCATCATTAAGCGTTTTCTACTTCTTTTTGTCACATTCTACATACAGACCTATGTATGACAGCAAAACTATCTAAAATTAAAAATTGATAAAATAACTGTAAGTTCCACTGAGTGCTTACCAAGGGCCGGGGAGTTTGTTAAGAGCTTCCCTGGGATACTCATTCCTTTGAGACTGGTGCTATAGTTGCTTACAAATTTCAGAGGAGGTAATGAAGCTTTGAGACAAGTTCCCTAAGCCTCACAGCTAATGAGCTTCTAATAAGGGCTGGGACACAAGCCTAAATATCCCTATTTCTAAAGCCAAAGTTCTTATTATTCAACACAATGCTAAATTGTCTAGATGAAACAGAAATTCGTCTTCACTCCCAAAATACATTTAAGATGTTTGCAAGGTGATACAAAAGCTCCAGCAGAGCGAGCCTTCACATAAAATTGCCTTATACTTACAGTGAAGCCTTATTCATGAGAGCGTTGTACCTTCCATTTCCTGTGTTCATTCTGTTGACTCACAAAGGACTTTATTATTTCTAAATGGGCACAAATGATTGTTGGAAAGCTTTGCATTTACACATGCTATCTATGAAAATGCTATAAAGACTCTCCATTTGCTATAAAGCATAGGCTATGCTGTTGAAAGTGAAGTATTGTCAAGATAAATCAGAAAAAAAAAAAAATCCAGAACTGAAGGTTGTGTTGGAGAGTATCTTAAAACGCCTACGCTTAAGAGATATTTCCTTGGAATGCTTTAAAGAAACACAACTTGTTTAAAAGGACTCAGCTGCCACCCTTCATACTCTGAAGCGTCAAAATGCTCACAGCTGGCTAGAAGGGGGTAACAAAGCAGTGCAGTGTGGTACCATTTCAAACCCTTAGGCTCGGTGGGTTTCCGAGTTTCCCTTTTGTGCATGGCCTGGAGTGAGTGATCTTTCAAGAGAGTTCATATAAATCCTTACATTCTCATTCTGCCTCTAGATGATCAGTTTGGGATAAATAGTCCCGTATGCAAGACTCTTGGGCGAGTTCAGTTCAGAGCTATTGCAACAGCTCCATTCAATTTTGGGGGCTCCAATCCATTCTTAGATTATTTAATTCCAAAGGCAAATCTTTTAAAGTCACCCTCCAGTATCCTTCCCTCCTCGCAAGCAAACTGCGCTACAAAAGCAGAGGCCTCCCCGGCCCTGTTTACTTAGAGTGCAAACCGTATTCAAGCCAGCGATGTCAGATTAAAAGAAGAAAGGGGAGTGAAATCAAAGCCTTAAACTGCACATAAAAGGCAATCGCTGGCAACCAATCTGTTCGACTTCCAACTATTTGCACTTTATGAATAAAGGTCAATCTGTTATTGGCACCCAAATGTTAATGTTCTTATGAGGGTTTAAGCTGCTTTAACAGCTGAATAAGTGAGAGTGAGCTATAGGGCCACACCTAATCATTCAGGCCCAGCTGGGACATGGGGGAGCTTCTCAAAAAGGCAAGAGATGCAGAGGGCATGGGTGTGAGGGCTGGCCAAGAGGAGAGGAGCATGCATTTCGTGAGATAGGTAGTGAGGGGTAAAAGATGACATTACTTATACATTATATGGCGGAAACTCAAGGATAATGGTCTTTTTCCAGCTGTGTTGCATGCTGCTTGTTACCTATAGCAACTACCCTGCCCTAGACTTTTGATGCTTTATAGCATCATTATCTTCTAATATGTATTTGATTTTTCTCTCTTTTTAAAATTGAGGTAACATTGGTTACAACACTATATAAGTTTCAGGTGTGCAACATTATTTGACATATCTGTATATACTATATTGTGCTCATCACCAAAAGTCTAGTTTCCATCCATCACCATACAATTGACCCCCTTTACCTATTTTGCCCTTCACCCGACCCCCTTCCCTTCTGGTAACCACCAATCTGTTGTCTGTCTCTGAGTTTGTTTTTGTTTTGTTTGTTCTTCTTAAAAAAATATTCCACATAGGAGTGAAATCATGATATTTGTCTTTCTCCATCTAACTTATTTCACTTAGCATAATGCCCTCAAGGTCCATTCATGTGGTCACAAATGGCAAGATTTCATCTTTTTTTATATGGCTGTACTCAGACATTTTATGTGTGTGTATATGTGTGTGTGTGTGTGTGTGTGTGTGTACACATCTCACATCTTTTTTATTCATTCATTAAAAATGCATATCAAAATCACAATGAGATATCATCTCACACCTGTTAGAGTGGCTGTCATCAAAAGATAGGACATAAGTACTGGAGAGGATGTGGAGAAAATAGAACTCTTTTACACTGTTGGTGGGAATGTAAATTGGTACAGTCATTATGAAAACAGTACCCCTCAAAAAATTAAGAATAGAACTACCATCCAATCCAACAATTCTACTTCTGGGTATTAATCCAAAGAATATGAAAATACTAATTCAAAAAGTTATACATACCCCATGTTCATTATTTACAATAGCCAAGATATGATTTTCCTCTTTTAAAAATGATGTCTCCAAACATCTAATAGGCCCTCCTATCAGAATGTTCTCTGGCTGAATGGTAGAGAATGCAATAACTGGGCAAGCTTCTAGTTGCCCCATTGTTAGAGTTGCCTTTCTCCTACCCGGTCCAGAGCTATACTCAAGACAAACTCACACTCAAGGTGTGGAGATTCCAGGCGCACAACAGTAGATATATGACAAAAACCAAAAATCCTTCAAAACAAAACAACATAAAAAATGCTAATGATAGTCATAGCATTTTTTCTACATTTCCAGGCGGTGGATAGATATGGACATTGGAAGTGTATATACTTATTTCTGCATATAGGCAGAAAACAAGAGTACACAAGTCAAATGTATTGTGCTTCCAAATTGTTCCATGCAGGTGGAGGCAGTGTTTCACTAGAAGATAGATTTCATGTCCTCCTTAACGTCCCCTTTCAGGCTTTTGCTGACAGTTACCCCACTTGGTGCATCCTTCCCAAATTCTAACCATCTGTTAATATGCAACTCAGATATACTGAATTGAAATGGTTTCCTTCCTGTTCTGTGACTTCACACATTCCTTACTGGATTATCATTGCTTGTACATTTTTGTGTCTTCCTAAGGACAACAGACCCTTTGAAGTCTGGAACTATGCCTTAGTTCCCTTATATCCTTTGCAATGGCTAGGATGTTGCATAACTCGCAGTAGGTTGGCAGTATCTCTTTGCTAAACAGAATTCAAATAACCCTTTTTCATCTTTTAAATAAAGTGATTCATTTTTCAAATACTAGATAATAAATTTAAATGCAATAAATGTCACACATTACAAATTAACTCGTAAAAAGTAATTCTGCTTCCCACTCCCTTCTCCTTATTCAGTGTCTGGACAAGGAAGCAACTGTTACACAAGTTTCTTGCACTACTCTTTTCTTTCTTTCTTGCCTTTTTTTAAAAAAACCTCTTTCCAGGACATGATAAGTAAAATTGAGACAGTGTCTCAAAGTAGTTCGAATGTCCAGGGAGGAAGAGTCTCACAAAATACCAGGAATCATTCTTAGGAGACAATACTTTTCCAGTGCAAACAATAGTTGCCTCCGTCAGGCGGTCGAGGTTCTGTGAGGGGAAGGATGTTATTAATGAGCTGTGTCTCATTGGGCAAGACCTTTAACTTTGTTGAGCCCTTTGGATTCTTGTCTACAGAACCTCCCATCTCTACAGTTCTCTGATTCTTATCTAAACAACAGTTACTTCACACAATTGGAGAATCAGTGTTAGAGAAAATGAATTCCATATTAGCATTTTCAATCAGGAAATTAACCTTTGAGCTGGCAAAGTAGCTTTGCCAAATCAATCTATTTAGGAAATTAAAAATAAAATTAGGCATGTTTATTGCAAATTAAAGTGAAATGGTATTGAACATTTCTAACTGGCGCCAGAAGAGAAATGTCCTGTTGAGATCTTTGTGCCAACAAGGGAATAGGGCCAATCCTCAGCACTGTGCATTTTCCTTGGAGCTAGGATTTTCATTCTCACCTCCTTAGATGTGCTTTGGGATGAGGGTGTGTGTGTGGGGGTGG
>NW_017731525.1:2962422-3003583 GCF_001890085.2 Hipposideros armiger | reverse complement strand
TGAATCAGTCAGGGTCCTGACAGGAAGCAGATCTCACACTCAAAATGGGTAATTGGAAGAGAGTTTAATAGTGGGCTACTTACAAAGGTTGGGCAGGGTTTTTGAAAAATGAAAAAAGGACAGCCCAGTATCCTGAGGTTAGCAGGTGGAAACCTGTTATCACCCACCCTTTGGCCGAAAGGGGTCCGGTGGGGTGTGGGGGTGGGGGGGAGGTCACAGGGTCTGGAGAAGCCAGCTTTATGGAGAAGGCTTCCTAACAAGAACTTCCACCTACAATGTCCATCCATTCTCTCTTGCCTGGGTAACTGCAGCTTATCGTTCAGGTTTCCCCAGATATCTCCTCTGCCGGGAGGCCTTTCTTGAGTTCACCAGTCTGGGCTGAGTGCACAGCTTGGTTGCCATGTAAGAATCATGTGAATATTTCTGTCATATCACTTATCACACTCTTTTGTAATTGCCTCATTAGTTTTTGTGTGTCCTGCATGTCTGCTATTCTTGAGGGTGTGGATTCTATCTTACTGGACATGTTTCCTTGGTATCCAGCCAAGTGTTTGCAGAACTACAGGAAGGAAGTAAATGACAGTTCTGTCTCATCTCATTGCATTGTCATATGATTGTTCAGGGGCCTGGACTGTACTTACAGGCAATTCTCTGAGTGCCTAGAGAGGCAGGAGAATCCTAGATAGGGGTTTATTTGAAGCAATGATCACAAATTGTGAACAGACTTTGCCAACTTGTCTGTGAAAAATCTGACAACCTCCAGCCAACAGCTATTGAGTTTATGTGCTACCTGTTAGGAAGTCTCCCTGAGAGGGAGTGGAGTGAGGGCAAGCCTGTGAAACCAGGAATCAGAAAATCTCAGTTTTGCTCTAAATCTTATGTCTAAGAATTTCATCACAGCAGTGTTTACAAAAGAAAAAACTTAAAGCAACCTAAATTCCATCGATAGGGATTTATTAACTTAATTATGGTACTGACATACAGTGAAATACATGTAGCCATGCAACATGATGGTGTAGACACATGGAAAGGTGTAAGTGATGTATTGTGTGAAAAAGCAAGTTACTTACTTATATGATCTGTAGGATCATCTTTTTATGAGCAATATTCACAGTTGTGTGAATTTGGTCAAATCACTTTACCTCTCCAAGCCTCACTTTTCGTATTTGTAAGTTACATTTACCTCACAGAGTTAAAGGAGTAAACGCAAATATCCAAGATACTAAGGGTAGTACCTGACTGTCAAGAAGTTAATATGTGTTAGCTCTTATTATTATCATTGTTAGTATTATCAATCTAGGCAAAGGAAGATATATGAAAGGATGATGGCAAAATATTTCTGGTAATTATTGGTATGCATTTTACTTTCTTCTTTGTACATTTCTGTGCTAGTAGAAATTGTTTTCCTCAGTAATTATCTATCAATTTTGCACCAACATTAAAGTTATTAGAAAAAGAAGACTTAAAAAAATTCCTCCTTTGCAATTTACTAACTCTGTGTCTTTGGGAAAGTAACTGAGCACCTTTGAACCTTATTTTCCTCATTTATAAAATAGGAAGAACTATTCATTTCTTTTCTACCTCAGAAGATTTTGCTATAGATAAATTAAGTTATTGGATTTGTCTGTGTTTTCAGAAAACAGCAAAGTACTGTACAAATGTTAGATATTATTAGTATTAGTATTAGTATTAGTATTAGTATTAATTACACTGGGATAACTTACTTGGCATTTTTTCCCCACTTCTCTGGATGTTTTGTAGGAGACCAGTAGTCTTTATGAAATAGGGCCTTATAGAGCCCATAAATTGTGTATTTGCTTGAAACACCAATGATCTGCTACCTTCCTCATGATGAAGTGAGAACCCTTAGCTACCAAATTATTAACAATGCAAACTATTTATTTTCACTACATGTGGAGATCACTCTTTTCCCTTTTGGGCATGTGACCCTCCCCTTTCTGTATGGGTTTGTCTATTGCCATGCTTACTGCTGCTGTCTTGCAATATTAATTTAGCGGGGGTGAGAAGTGAACCATTAGGAAACATTTGGTGTATCTGTAACAGGAACAAGGAATGTATGGATTTGGGAGGTGAATCACTGTGCTGGTTCATGAGGTTGAACAGGCTGTGAGAGTCCCTGGGGAACTTGGTAATATTTACCGTAGCTTCTGATGCATCATCTCCTTCCTCTTCACTCTCAAGAGATGCAGACGCCTTCAGGGAGGAGGTCCAACTCGAGCTTGACAGCATTCTTGGAACACAAGGAGGGACCTGTAGTCGAAATCTGCAAATCTGAAGGAGGTCTTTGTGCACAGAAGCTGTCCTGCCTGTAAATGTCCCCAGTCACCAGATTAGTGCCAATTTATTTTCCAGTGAAGACACCAGTGCTTTGGGGGTGGGGTGGAGTTAGCAGGAGGGAACAAAAAGGAACAAGGGCACTTAGCACTAACCAAGTGAGGCCGAATGAGTGTCCACCCAGTGAGCGTTTGCTGAGGTACGTGCTGATGTCCTCAGAACAGAACCTCGAGCGCATGTGCTTGGGTGAAGATTTGTGGAGCAAGACTGTAAATAGTCCTCTGTTGTAATACCTTTAAAAATACAATTAAATTCTTTTTGAAGGGAGGGAGCACAAGGGGCCCTGTAGCTGAGAGATAGCATTCTTTTTAAAAGATGAAGAACATATTTATTGTGAGAAATGACGAATGAGTTTGAGTGTGCTTCACTGCCTGCCCTCCCTTCCCCCACCCCCCTCAGCTTTTGGCCACATATTTCAGTACATATTGGCCTCCTGGTGTGTTCAGGGTTTAAGGCCTCCCTGAGAACCAGAAGGCGTACATCTACTCCCCCCTTCCCCACTCACTGTTTGGAAGGTTCTAGTCCAAGCTTATAAAAGTCATTTCCATTTTCAAAAGCAGAGTTGGTGAAACACTTTGGAAACTTTCCCTGCACCCTCCACCCCCGAGCCCGCCCCACTCCATCTTCTTGTTCGAGAAATGCAAATCTAAAGCCAATCCTATTTTATGTTAAAAAGTGAAAAAAAATTCAATGTATTCTTGTCTTGTATGACTGGCCGAGAGAGCCTCTAAATCCCCACCATTTACCAAATTAAACTAATTGAAAGTGCTTCCAAAAGCCACATCTGTAGGCTGACGTTTGTCCCTGCCTTTCACTTTCGGCTCGGGAAACTGTTCTCCATTCCATTGATCCCTGAATAGTCATGCCTGTCAGGAAGCCACATCAGCCATTATCATTCTAATTTTACTGCCTTTCTTGGTCCCTAATCTAATTTGCAATGATGCTTAAGCATTTCGCGAGGCCATAGCACTTTCTTCAGAATTTCAACAAGAGCATTAAACCCCCAATTTACATTAATGAAGTGCACATTTAATTAGGGGAGAGGGTAAATGGAGGGCTCTTCAGGAGCAGTTTGTGTGATCTGATAGGCACTCGAGGAGGGAAGGAGGCAGATCTGATAAAAGACTTGCCGTATATCAGATGGCTGGGTTTCTTTCCCTCACCCCCTACCTTTCCCCCCAGCATCATCTTCCTTCTCCTCATTTCCACCCTCCCATCAACGAACTCTACCTCTCTAAAATTTGCCCCAAAGCCACTACAATAAAATTATGGAAGCAGACCTGTCAACAAGGGAGGACCAGGCGAAGAACTATTTAAGAGGATCATGTGGCTTTCAGTTCTCTTGCTCTCCCCCCACCCCCAAGGGGAGATTAACTTGTTCTTTTAAATAATGAGAAACATAGGAAACCATCTCCAGTCTCCTGTTTAATGAATGCATTAAGCACACAGGCTGAGCAGCACAGTGGTGCTACACAAACTTGGCTGGCTGTCCCGAAAGGGGTGGGCAAGGGGGCGGAGCGGGATGAATTTCTGGTCATAGATCCCATGCAATGAATTCATTACCACATCTTATCCGTGATGCAGTGATGTCACACAGTGGAGTCTCTACCATAGGATCTGCTGGGCCAAGGCTTCTGACGCAGGGGAGGCGGTGTGTGTGTGTGTGTGTGTGTGTGTGTGTGTGTGTGTGTGTCCATACGCCTATTTATCTTCAGATAAAAACTCTTCCCTCCTTTAGGTTAGCGTTTTGAATATGAATTTTAGCTACAAATGCTTTTCTCTTGTTCCAGGACCACCTGATTTCTTCTTAATTTACGGTTCACGAGATGAAATGGTGGGGACAAGACATATGAGTTTTACTTTCGGACTCTTGATATTTTCCCTTCAATTTCCCTTCCTCCATTATGTAATAATAATGAGGAAGATAATAGTAACAAACTTCTCAGAAATAGAGGGATGTGAATAGGACAAGAGTAACTCAAAAACAATACTGTTTTATGCTTAACATTTTTGCAAAGCTTGATATTTTGAAGTTAAAAATAAAAGCACTGGTTCATAATAGCTTTCATTTGCATTTCTCTCAAGTATAAACGTTCCAGTTCATGGAAAAATGTGTTCTATTAATTTAACAATATGTAATCAATGTGTAGTCAAATACAACCCCTCTTTTCTTATTACCTTATTAAAATACTTGATAACAGGTCACCCATCTTTAGGGACAAGCACCATTTTCAAGTACAGACAAGGATGAGCATTTAACTAAATAGTATAGCTGTAAATAAGCAGGAAATCTCCTTTCCAAATACACAGCCCATGGTCATTGCTACCATGGCTGTGCCCTTAATATGACTCTGAGTGGCAGGAAAGGAGCCCCTGAAAATAATCCCTTAATTGTATTTTGGACCTGAGCAATGAAAATAAAAGGTGGTACCACAGGGACAGGGGTAAACAATGGAATTGTAAGGAAAAGGAGAATAATATAAGGGCATTAGATAATGAGCAGGAATTGGAAAAAAATGAAATTTCAATAAAAAGATTAAGTGGTGAGAAAAGAAAAGCACTTTTGCAACCTGTGCATGTGGGCTCTTAGTGGGCAGGTCTGGGTTGCTGTGAGGGGTGGGGCAACGTATTTCAGTCCGATATTTGACTTTCTCATTTGCAAAATGAAGATAATAATGGTGCTTTAGAAGGTTGTTCTGAAGATTAAATAAGAAATTGCATGTAAAGTGCTTAGGATGGTGTCTGGTATCTAATAAGCACTCAAATAAGATTAAGAAGAGAATATAATCAGTACTCAATAACTATTATTACAGAGAAAAGAAAGGATAGGTAAATTAAATGAATGGACCCCTAGGAAGGATGGACTGAGAAAGTTATACAAGAGAATACATACTTAAAGGAAGGAGTAGCTAAGGCGAGAAAGAACAAATCACATTTGGATAACCAACATTAGAAGTATGGTGGGACCTTGTGTCTTTTCTACAGAGGTGTCCAACAGGAAAAGAAGAGACTGTTAAAGACCATGTCAGAGAGGGGGAAAATAAAAGAGGCTGATGAGACATTTAAAAATCTGTATTCTAGACTGATTATTAGGATGTATCTTTCTCAATAGCCATCTCAGTGGAGATTGATTTTTAAAAAAATGCAGTGGGGGAGTTCTGCCTATGTCTTACATGGAAAATAAAATTGCATCTCTTCACAAACCACACTACCTGTCTCCCTTTCATCTTCCTCGTCTTCCTTCTCCTGCACTGATGGTGCACATTTTTTCAGCACCCCTTTCCCCAGCACCCAATTCTCTTCCCAGAGACATCACCCTTGTGAGGCTTTTTAGATCCTTCCAGAGATATTTTACACAGACACATCAGACTCGGTTTTACGTTTTGCTCCTCTTTAATCTCTTTGGTCATGCCCAAGCCTTGAAGAAAGTCATGTAAAATGTCAGAGCATTCAATTATCTTTTCTCCCCTGCAAGGTACAGAAGTAATACCTGATCATTATTTTTTTAAAAACCCAGAATAGTAACAACAATACAAGAGTCCATGAAGCCAGCCTAACTCTTTAGGACGTTTATGGTTCACAAACTAACTGTGAAAATACTGTCTATGAAGCAGTGCAAGGAGACAGATTTCGTTGCTGTGCACTGATACAGATGTGCTGGAGATTTGGAAGTGATTAATGATCTCACCTCCACTCAAGTCTTTACCTCTTCCACCCAGCTCACCCAATGGGGTGGAAAAAACAGATAGTGTAACCGAGGGTAGGCTGAGAATTGGTATATATTGTTTTTGCACTGTGTACAGAACTTGCTGAGGCACCACTAGCCCCGTGGCTTGCCGGAGCCAAGGTTGACTCCGTTTATTGCCCAGGAAAGGTCTCACCCAGGAGCTCGATCTACAATTACAACATTCATTCCTCATCTGAAAGGTGAAAGGGCTGCTGTATCCTGGTGGGGACTAATTCCTAATGAAATGGGTGATGGTTTTGTATTTGTGTATTTGCACAGCAGATGGACTGTGACTCTTTCTCAAGCAAAAGAAACTTGGTGCAAAGGCTGAAGGATGTACAGCCAAGACTCGCTCTGAGGACTATGAGACTGTTCATAGAGTGGGCTAAACCTGGCCCTCATGTAGCCCACTCGGTCTCTACCAATGGATGCCAACAAGGATTGCTAGGACCTGGACTTGGAAGCTCGCTCAACCTATAGCACACGTGTAAAAAAACTATGTGAATAGAGAAACAAAAAAAAGTGGACTTTTAGGCTTGGTATCTAATAATATACTCAAAGCCTGTCAGAATAAGTGAGATTGATTTTTCATGTAATTATACAATTTTCCCAGTCATCCTTTAACCCAGTTTAATTAGGAAAGGGTAGACTGCAAATAGAATGCAAGGCTAAGCAATTTTGTTGGAAGGGTTTCGCTAAGAATATCTAAGGCACATTTGCCTTCTCTCTAAATATACTGCCTGATCGGTTATGAGAACTAGGAACGTGACCTCCTTAGTAAGGAACTTACATTAGTTCTTTTGTGGACACGAACCTGTGTATAAAATAGACAAGGGGAGGGACTGAAAAGGTGACAAAGCTTTAAGCTCACAGGTGTCTTTTTAACATGGCATGGCTGAGAAGAAAACCCGTTACTCAGCTACCTCAAAGCTCTTGAAAATTGGCCAGATTCCCGTCTTTAGAGAAACTAACAACCTCAACAATAACAGCAGCAGCAACAACTTTTCAGTGCGCCCTATAGCCTGAGGTAGGTGGTATTTTCCATACACCATAGATAGAGTAACTGGAGTGGGCACCGACAGATTTAGCAGTGGTCTGAAATCTCCCAACAAGCTGAAAGTAGATACCAAAATGGCAGCCAAATTTTCTGCCCTGAAAGTGAAGAGAGAGACCTAAAAAATAGGATTAGATTTGAAAGAGCATATGTACTTTCCGGGGGCTTATCTGAACTGGGTCTCCTCTCTGACCCTCTTTGAGTTTGCCCATCATAAAGTAATAGCGTGACCTCTTCTTCAAGTCATTCAAAAATGCATTTGTTCTCCATGATAGAGAGAGAAGCTCTAGCCAAATTATATTCTAATGTATCATAGCCTTGAACCCAGAGACCATTTTGCATTGCTGACTAGGTTGCTGCTGAATATATTATTGGTCCGCCAAGGTTTGTATCAGCTTTGTGAAGAGGCAAATTTCCCAGATTGTCTCCAATATTTTTATGGTTCTGGGCTTTTTTGAGGGGTGGGCAAAAATGAAAAGGAGAGCAAGAATGAATACTTGGGTATAATCTGTTTTTGTGGCTGGGAAAGTGTTAGCAGCCCTGTAAGCCTTTATTCCTGCATGAATAGATATGGTTATGCTTGAAAAAATGGGTGTGTTTCTGACAGAACTGCCACCATGTTCCCAGCTGGGGCAGGTGGAGGAGGGTGGAGGAGGGCCTAAGAAACCCAAGGAGGTAAGTATTTTAAACAAATGGTTTTGAATTCCCAAGTTTCTCCCTGGACTGAAGTCAGTTATCAATCTACCCAGCGAGTTGGACATGGAGAGAAGCGTCCACAATGCCTGACACTCCAGGCTCCTTTTCTATGGAAAAAGTGCTGAAAATCATTCTTTCCTTTTAATTTGAAAGTCTGGACTCAGATTCCTAGAAGAGGCAATCCAAGGAAAGCATCAAACAACTTAATGATGAGAAATATCTTCTCCCACTAGAACTGGCTGGAGCCAGTCAGTAAGTACAGCCAATGCATGAACTAATAAATGCAGCATTATAGTTGGCCATGTTTTGCTCAATCACCTATCACCATAGCATCTGGGTCCTCTGCCAGTGATTCTGCCTTAGCCAGACCCCAGATATTGCATCACCAATGTCGTGCATTAAATGGTCCCTTCGTGGCTGCACAGAGGAAGTGTTCCTTCTCAAATAGCCTTCGTGCCATGGAGGATTCTGAAAAGGAGGAGGATGGATTCCAGTGTGCTATTGGACAGAGGCCTCACATAAGTCCATGCCAACTTGGCAATGCCATCATTTGGGATCCACGAACCCCTCAGGCCTAGGTCCTGGAGCATGGAGGGAGCTTGGCACGGTCGGGGAAAATGCTTTTCTTTGCCTGGAGGCCCAAGTGGCTGGATTGGGTATTTACACTGTGGAGTTTGCCAGATTATTGCTCGGCCCTCTCTTCTAGCCCACTTTGCCCGTGCAGACACTCCTTGTATGAAACTGAGAGGAAAAGCTGTTTCTCCATCAACGCTGTTCCTGCTAACTTCTCTTTTCACATGTGAATTTGGCCCCTTGGGGTCTTGTGTATTCATGGCAAAGGTGAATGTCAGTTTGATAGGGAAAACCTGAGGTCCTTTAATTACCTTGGGAAACATCCACTTGCCACCTTTCCCATCAAAAGCAATAGTTTGTTACAGACCAATTAGGAAAGGTGAGCATTGTATCTTCATGAGGGATGATAGATAGGCTAGACGAAGTAACTGGAAGGAGAATAAGGAAAAGTATAAACCGTTTAATTTCTTTTTGTTAGTTGCCAAGCTTAAGGTTCATGTTGCAAAGGCAATGTCATGGAAAGATCACCCAACTGGGAGATCAGAGACCTTCATTTGAATCTCTATCCTGACATGAACTTGCTGGGTGACTTTGAACTAGCTATGCAACATTCTGAGATTCTTCCTAGGTAACCTCAGAGGTTTGACCTGGGTGCTGTCTAGAAAGTCCCTCCTAGGTCAGATACCTGATAGTCCATCTGAATCTTTTCTGTCTCCTGGCTCTCATATATCCACACCTGTTCATTTGATCACTTATTCATTTGTTCTGACGACAAGTAGGTATTAAGGCCTCTCCCTTCTTTTCTTGAAAGTGGTCTATAGTCATTGCCTTAATTTTCTTAAGGCTTTTGGGGGTGCTAGCTTTTCACAATGGCTACTCTGCCTGCATGAAGCTCCCGAACCCACTCACCACAAGGCCAATGGCTTTTTCTCAGCTTTTCTCAGCTTCCTTTGATCCTGGTGCATTTGACATGGTTGACCACATACTCCTTCAAGAAATTTCTTTCTCTCTTTGGCTCCCTCTGTGACACTCACAATCCTAGCTCCTTTCTTATCTTGTTGCTTGGCCTCAGTCTCCTTCAATGCTTCCCCTTTCCTTTTCTGCTGCTGTAGTATTATTCTTGGAAGCTTTCTCTTGTTTTCTTTTGGTGCTCTCTCTGGCAGTCTCATCTCCTTCACTGTCTTTAGATCCTACCTTAATGCAGCTGACTCTCACATCTGACTCTTGTACAGAATCTTCTCCTGGGCTCTAGAATCATCCAGTCAGTCACAGCCTGGATTTTTCCATTTGGATGTTTCACCAAACACCCCGTCAACAAGTCTGAACCACATTCGTTTGCTTGCCTCTGAAACTAGTTGCTGTAAATGACATCTGATTCCTATAAAAAGCACCAGCCTCTCTTAATCCCTAGACCAGAATTTTAGGTCTTTAATTGTTTCCCCTTCTTATACTAGCATATTTTAAAAATTACTAAGTCCCGCAGATTCCACCAGCATGTGCCCCTCTTTTTCCATTTATACTGGCCCCTTAGTTCCTTTTTATTTATTTAGTCAACAAATATTAATTGATTCCTAGGTGAAAGGGACTGCATCCCATGCTGTGAAAGAGGCAAAATGTGGAAGATATGGTATTTCCCCTTTAAGACTAACAGTCTAGAAGAGGTTACATTTAGGTAATTTAATTATAAAGAAGGGAAGAAAGGGGTAGGTGACAGAAGAGAAAAAATTATAGTTGGTGGGAGTTTGTGATAGCCACACAATATATCTTTGTTAAATTTAATTTGTCTCAAATCCTTTCCATTTTTTATATCTCCAAGTGGTTCTTGTTGATCTGAATTACATTTGTAGTTCTCATTTCTTCCATTATCCTCTGTATTTCAAATGAGTCAGTTATTCATACGGTCCCCTGCTTTCAGTATTTGTAGTCTCCTGCAGCTCTCCAGGTAGCTGAAGTCTTTTACTGTTACTTGATCTTTCCTATTTTTGGGAGTTTTGCAGTCTTTATTTTAGGGATATCATACCTTTGCCTTGCCAGGACAACTGTAGTATTTTCCCAGATCAATATCACTTTATTTCATTCTCTATTTATTCTCATGTAAGTAGTCTATTTAACCAACAAACAGTTTACACGCCTGTTACGTGTTCTGTGGTATGAATTGGGTATAGAATGTTGAGTGAGACTTGCTCCCATATTCATATTTCTAGTAACAGAGTTAAACAAGTAAATAAATAATTGGAATTCAGTATTTTAACATGCCACAATAATTCTTATAGTTAACATTTATTAAGAACTAACTATGTCCCAGGTACTGTTCTAGATTTCTTATATGTAGTAACTCATTTAATCCTCAGTGCACTATAAGAGATCAGTGCTGTTATTATCTCTGTTTTATACATGAGGAAGCTGAGGCATAATCATGGAATAGTCAACATTTAAAAGCAGACAGTTTAACTCCTGAGCCCATACTCAACCACTACTGTAGACAAACTTTTTGTGTTCTGAGGGCACACGATACGTGTCTGTACTATTGAAGTCCAAAGCAGGGTTGGTAATTTAAATAAAAGAGATGAGTTTTGTGATGTTTTAAGTGTCTTGAGAAAAATGAGTAGCGTTTTAGTTAGTGGGGAAAGAAAGGATGGCACTGCTTGCCAGTGGAAGTTTTAAAGGGGCTGCTGTTGAGGTCAAGGAGTTAAGATATTGCTGTGGAAGATGAGTCTGGCAAGGGCTAAGAATGGGACACTAACATTTAATGAATGGAGGACGAGGAGCAGTAATGGAGAACAATGAAGAGGAAAGACAAGTAGGAAAAGAACCTATGGAAGGCTTAGTATCATGATGACTATGAACCATGAGTTTCAAAAAGGAGGACATGAGCCACAGGAACAAATGTACTACAAGAGTCACTGATGAGAAAAGCCCAGTAGATTGGTGACTTACTGAGTTAGTAATGACCTCATGGAGCGAAGAATGATGGAAGTAGAAGCCAAACTCAGAGGGTTATTGAAAAAACTGAGGAAAGTAGAGGCAGCATGCATAGACTTCTCGCTGACTTATGTATACATACGATGTTCATATACATACTCATGCGTATCCATGAGTACGCCTAGTATTTGATAAAACACAATGGCAAAGTTCACTTAAAAAAAGAATTCAGCAAAAGATAGAAAAGCAGATTTGAAAAGAGAATGTGCTCCTCCCCATGATAACCGATGGTTAATAAATATCCTTCAGTAGATTGTAGCTTGTGACTTCTTGAGATGGAAAAGCCACCCTGTGAATTGCGGAGCCTCTTGGTGTCCTTACTTGTTCTGTTGCCACCAAATTGTATTAGGCAAGCTATTTCTTCCATGTGTGGACTTGCTACTTTTCTGTCAAGAATGAAATGATTAAATAAGTCTCTTCTAATCAATATTTTAAAATGCCCTGATCTCTTTTTAACTCACAGAAATCACCAGCATTAGACAGCTGATGGCCACTCTTTTTAACATTTACCCCTCTGCGGTGTGGGGAAGCGATTTCTTACCTCACTTCTGCCCAGAGACCTAAACATCTGGCATTCTGACAATGAAGAAAACATTTTAAGTCTTGTGTCCTAAATTTTCTTCAGTTCAACATTGTTTGCTTTCATTCTTTCGTTTTTCAGGTACTTAGTTGAAACTTCCTCAGGGTCTCAGTCAAAAGGAAGAATTTACTCAGCTGTAGAAATTAAACCTTAAATTTGCTGCTCTCCTTGGACCCTACATTAAAAAAATTAGATTAAAAAATAAGAATACAGGTTTTATTTAAATATATCAGCAAGGCAACTGATATTTTAAATAGAAAATTGTCACCCATTAAATTGTCACCCACAATGGAAAGATTGAAAAACTGTAATCAGATGCTTCTAAGGATTTGTGAATACCTGAATATCCTACTGACTCATCAGATATTTGGCATGATGTAGAGTCTTAATTTTGACTGGCCATATCTTGATGTACTCTGAACAGAGTTAACATTTTAAAAAGCATATTTTTACTAATTTCATAAGAGGGAAAGGTATCTGTCTTTGTTATTTATTGCTGTAAAACAAAGCATCCCAAAACTTAGTGATTTAAAACAGCATGACATTCTTTCTCATAATTCTGTGGGTTGGCTGGACTTGGTTAATCTACTCCAGTAGTATGACCTGGGGTCACTCATATAGGTGCTATACTCCTTTGGCATATCTCCATCAGTGTGTGTGTGTGTGTTAGCACTTTCCCACTTTCTGGCACTATGAGGTGTTCCAAGATTGTCTTGTATATTTCCTGTTTCAGTCCTGGAATCAACCATCTCTCCAAGGAGCCCTCATTCCTTTTGTTGGAGAACGGTATTAGAAACCAAGATCTGGGTACTAGATATGCTTGTTGCTACAGGGGTTTCATTTCATGTGGGCCCTTTCGGCTGACAGAGAAACCAATTTCATTTAAAGCATGTAGTGGGTTGAATAGCATCCACTCAAAATTCATGTCCATTCATGGGAAACCTCAGAATGTGACCTTATTTGGAAACAGGGTCTTCAAAGATATAATTAAGATAAGGGTCCAGGTGATTGAATTGGGGGACAACTAAATCCAATGAGAGTGTCCTTATAAGAGGCACACACAAAAGGATGCACAGAGAAGAAGGCAATGAGAAGAGATTAGGGTTATGCTACCACAAACCAAGGAATGTTAGAAGCTGGAAGAAGCAAGGAAGGATTCTCTCTCAAGTCTTAGGAGTTAACACAGCCCTCAAAACACCTTGATTTTGTACTTCTGGACGTCCACAATTGTGAGAGAAGAAATTTCTTTGTTTGAACCTACTGAGTTCGTGGTGCTTTATTACAACAGCCCTTGGAAACTAACACAGGTACATATCTCTGTGTTTTTTTCCCAAGCCTTCATGCAGCAGAGAACTCCATGTTGGATGGCTGAAGAGGCGACTAGTTGGAAGCAAGGATGCAATATGCTTATAGAATAGGAAAGGCTGGTTGGTAGCATCCTTCCCTGAATAGTCTGGGATTCTAAGCTCCCCAAGGCCAGGGGAAGTGAATAATGAGAAATTGTTACTGTGATAGTCTCTCTCTTTGCCTTCATACAGACACTCTACTAGGTTTTGACACTGGGTTGTGAGAGAGGTAGCCAAGTTATTTACTGAGTGTTATGTTAGGCACTTTACACAAGCTATCTCATTTCATCCTAACAAAAACTCTGTAAAGTGGCACGATTACTATCCTTTTTTTACAGATGAGGAAACTGAGAGTCAGAGAAGTTAAGCAACTTGCCCAGAATTACACTTTGTTATATTGTGAAGCTGAAATGAAAATGCAAGTGGTCTCACCTTTAATTCTTAACAATGCTCTTCTACTATCCCACCCTGAATTTTAACATTTCTTTGGTATTAGCGTGGCAATTACTCTATCTGAATTGCTTTTTAAGTTTTTCCTCTGGGGATAGTATTGTCTTAACACTTAAAATCTAAAAATGATAAAATTTAAAATCTTTTGCTTTACAAATGATACTTATGCATTACTGAGAAAAACAAGTAAGTCACAGGAGCCCTAAGAAAACACATTTAAACCTACCTTCCAGAGATGACAAAACTTCATAAATAAAAAATGAGATTTCATGTGATTAAACTGTACATTTTGATTTGTAGTCTGCTCTTTAAAAAAATGTTTTTTTCACTTTTAAAAAAGCTCATAATTGTTTGCTGTGTCTTGTTCGTTTCCTTCTTTTTCCTTCCCTTTCATTTCCTTCATTTTTATTACTTTTTGCTACCACTTAGGTTTGGATTTTTATTTCCTTTGTTAAAAAAATTAAAGTATAGTTGACATAGAATATTATATTAGCCTCAGGTGTACAACATAGTGATTTGACATTTATATACCTTAGCATATCTGCCACCGTGTACTGATTATGATATTATTGACTATGTTTTCTGTGCTGTACATTATATCTCCTGACTTATTTATTTTGTAACTGGAAGTTTATACCTCTCAATCCCCTTCACCTTTTTCACTCATTCCCCCATCCCTTTCCCACTGGCAACCATTAGTTTGTTCTTTATTGTGTTTTAAAGGACAATCTCAAAATGCCATCACTGATCTCACTGTCTTTCCTTGCCTGATTCCTTTCATGTGACTTCCCTACTCGGACAAACAAACAAAAACAAACAAACCACACACACACACAAACCAAAAACCGGAGAAAGACCCATCTTGATGATCTGACCCCCACCAGCTTTTTCAGTCCCATCTCTCACTTCCTTCTGTGTGTGTACCTCAGACATATTGGATTATTTTCTATTTATTGAATGTGCCATGTGCCCTTTCTGATCAGTACTTTGTATATTCTGTCTCTTTCATGCAGTGTATGTTCTTTTCTCCATCTCCACTCATCAAAATTCTTTATGGTTCAGCTGAAAAGCCACCTTGTCTTTGAAATCTCCCCTGGGTCTTCCAGCTCAATCTGTCTGCTTGCTTTGTTTCTAGGTACTGTCTCCAGAGGAGTTATTTTGTGTCATAGATTAAAAGTTCCTAGAGGGCTGTACTCTACCTTCATCACTGTGTATCTCCTGAGCAGTACTTTAGTGTCGTGTTCAATGTTTGCTGAATATTAATATATTAGATAGAAGATAGATAGATAGATAGATAGAAGGCATTGGTAATACATACAAAATTTACATGATGCCGAAACTCTACAAAAAACAATGACACCGTGACGCTGAGCCTTACTGCATTTTCAAGGTGTGGGATATTAAGCAACCCAGAAAGAATGCAAATACCACTCAGGTAAATTTTCTAGCAATTATTTCTATCAATGAATTGAAAAAAATCTGACTTGATACTTAAGTTGTCATTAAAATGCTTTGGCTGTTACAACACAATAATACCCAGAGAAAGTGGGAAAGGAAAAGCATTCATAGTGGTTTGAATGGAATTTAGATTTATAGTGACTAAAAATGTTGCCCTAGGAGATACTAAAGGCATATTATGCCACTTTAATTTGGCTTTAGAGAAAGATTGGGAGGTGGCTGAGGGGTTAAATACTAGAACAAAACCAAACAGAATATAACCGCAATAGACTCATGTCTTTCCAGGAGAGCTTGTAGCCAGTGTGGAGCTGCCTCCAGCCTTGATTCAGAGAAGCTTAGGGCTCCTGTAGTGTTTCCCTCTTCAAAGCCCTGTGCAAACACGAACGAAGTTAATCTAATTAACTTATTAGCTTTTTAAGCTAGTGGTACCAATTAGTCACCTCATCAGGCTCTGGCTCGGCTCTCATTCACAGCGCTTAGCTATAAAGGGGCTTTCATCAAAACCCCCAGGAGTACGACGCATGGCATTTGCGTGTGTTTTCCAGAGAATGCAGAAAGAACCATGTGCAGGGCAATTATGGGGAACCCTCTCTGGGAAAAGTTTAATCACAGGGACCATTCTCGTCACCTCTTTTCTAGAAAGGAAATCACATATGAGGTTTCGTTCCTGGAAGTATGAACCCTTCCCTTAACCTGAGTCCAGGGAGCAATGATAAATCTTAGACTTACATTCCTGGATGCCCCTGGGGGGAGAAAGCCCCACCAACAACAGGGAATCATAGAAGATGTGGCGGTTTGGGTGGTATTTTTTTTTTTACGGGGGGAGAAAAGGGGATTCAAGCAGAGTGCAATGAGAATAGTGATCGCAAAATACAGCCCTGAAGGAAGACTTCCAGAGAGACAATGGGGAGGGAATAAATAAAAAGAAAGTTATAAATTCATCTATTTGCTCTTCCCTGACCCTTGCTTTTACTCCTCTTCACTGCAACTACCCTGGGAAAGGCACAATACTTTCCCCTGTCACAATATTGAGAAAAATTGAAACGGGGAAGAAAGACCACCAGATGCTTTATTGTCTTAGACGTTTCCACATAATTAGCTGGGGATAAAGGGCCTCTGCATGGTTTCATTGCATTGAATGAACTTGGATATTGCTACACAGTAGTGTGTTTTATGATTCATGCTCTGTTATCCTGTGGCTTTTTGAAAACTGCCAGCTACTTTATCACTGCCGGCCAAGCCTGGGCCCACCACTTAAAATGCAGCAATGCAAAGTTAACTGTGCATGACAGATGTCCATGAAATTGTTTAACACACACATACACGCTCACACAGAGCACAAAGCTGGCTCGGGCCCTCTTACGAGCCTTGCTGGCTCAAAGTCCTTGTTAAACATAAATAAAAAAGTATAGGGCGAGGAAAGAAAGAAAAATTCATGGAACAACAAAACAGAGAGCACATTTTGGGCTCTGGTTACATTGGATGCATTTAGAATTTCAAAAGGCCCTTGAAAAAGTTACAAATAATGAAGTCATGAGAAAAGCAAATGACTGGGGTGCTCGAGGGTTAGGTTAGAAAATTAGGTATTTGAGGTCATCTTCTTTTCTGTCTGGACTGATATCGTCGAAGTATTTATTCTCTGTCCCTACAGCCCCCAGTCCTGTGTGCTGTGGAAGGCATTTCCTCAGTATGGCTCCTCATCTATTTTATACCTTGACATCCCCTGTCCGAACGCTCCCATCTTTTAAGTCCATGCATCTTCTATTTTGACTCCACTGCACATCCCCCTTTTCATTCCATATATCAGGTCCTTTCATACTTTTGGCTTTTGCAAAAAGAATGTCCTTTTACAGAAGGAACGTGCTTTTCCTGGGAAGTCACTCACTCTCTACCCTACTTTTGTACAATAGAACAATTTTTATATTGTGACATATACTGAATTGTATCATTTGATGTAAGTGCCTGTTTCTTACTAGATTTGAAGCTCTTTGAGTGCAGGGGCTATGACTTACTCATCTTTGTGTGTCAGAGCTCAAGGTAGCAGCCGACATACAGTAGATGTGCCACCAATGTCTAGTGAATGGTGAAGTTCAATGGGAACCAAGTCCATACTTGGCCAGGGTAAGTGGGTGAGATGCAAACTTTTCAGTAGTTTACCTTGATTTCGTGTTACCTTCTGGCAGTAAGATGTTCTATTTCTCAGAAAACCTTGATGAATTACATTTCAGGAGTGGAAATCACTCAGGGAGAGTAAGGGGTTCAAAGGAACAAGAAGTTAGGAAGGACTGAGGTGGGTTGGGATAGAGAAAAGTCTCAACCCAAACAATCCTGTCCCAGGGCAGTCTGTGAAGGGACAGCAGCGTGCTGTGCTCATATGTTTCACCCTTTTTGTCTGAATTTTTCAGCCACACTTATCCCACCATAGGGTGTGTCTTACTCTGCTACAGCTGCCCTAACAAAATACCACAGACTGGGTATTTTTATTTAGTAGGGAGCGTCTATTCCTCACTCATGTGATTATTAGTGGAAGTGGATGCTAAAAACTTCATGTTTAAAGGTACCCCAGGGGTTATAGATTTGTAATTTTGTTATGTGATTTTTGGATAATAGCTTATAACTCTCTTTAGAGGAAGGAATCGAATGATGGAAATCCAGGCACCAGAACAGGCCACTGTATGAGTTTGTTAGAGACAGGGAGATGAAGAGAATTAGCCTGGTAGGCAGCCACCCCCTGTGTCCATGCATGGGACTCTGCTCTTTTCTAAAACTCTGTGACATTCACAAGCAACCAACAACAACCCCAAAATAGAAAAAGACAAGGGATCTACTCATGGTGCTGGAATAGAAACATAGGAAAATACCAGTATAGACATAATATACTGTCAAGAAGCTACATTCCGAGTTTCTAGAACTTTTTGAAATAAAAAGCAAAGAAAACTCTATGAAAATAAGATGAGAAAACCTCAATGAAATGTTGATTGTGAGGATTTTGACTTTTCATTCTTCATTTCCCCTCCCCCTTTCCCCCTAACTTATGACATTAAGGAGAAAGGCAACTTCCCCTCTGCTGGCTGGCTGCCAGCAGCCAGGCCCAATTCAATCTGTGGGGCTTTGGGTGATGGGATGCATAACCCCTGCTCCCCTCCTTCCTGAAAGCTGGGTTTCAGCAAAGCTTTGCAATGGAGTTTAGTCTTTTGTGCTCTGGCAAGCTAATCCATGGTTTACAAAGAGCCTCTTGATAAGTTGGAATACTCCTGTACCCAAGAACCACAACTCAGGGAGGAGGGGGTTCATGGACACCTTTCCCCAAGTCCAAGAGGTTAATTTTTATACTTTGGTTGACATGTTGCCCTGTGTTTATACACTGTTATTCTGTACAAGATGTTAATGTCTCCAAAAAGTGAATATGCTTCTTATAATGTTGTTCTTTTTGATCTGGTGTAGTTTGAGTTGCCTTGTAAAGTACTTTCTGGTGTGTTCTTAAGATTGTACACCAAGAGGATTATTAATGCTCACACATGACTAGAAACAGCAGAGGAAATAAGAGAAAACCCTGAACTCTTTCCTTAACTTTCTCTACATTTACCACCCCCCACTTAATATATTTCTTATCATTATTAAGCCCTATAGCCCCTTACAAAATGGTTTACCCCTCTGAAGAAAGCATTAAATATCTCACTAGCGTGACAGTTAAATCTGGGGGAGAGAAGAGAATGTGTGAAGACCCCAGCTGTGCCCATGTTTGTGTATATGTTGTATGTGAGAACTGTGTGGGGGTGAGACTGGGTGTTGTGTGTGACTTGTGTGTGTTTTGTGCATGTGTGCATTTGCACGGGGACTGTGGGTGTGTGTGGGCTGGGTGTGGGTGTGGGCACTGTGTGAGTGTGTGTGTGTGTATGTGTGTGTGGACTGTGGGTGGCCTGCTCAACATTTGGGTGGATGTTTCATTCCCACCCCTTTTACTACGACCCTGGTCAGACCACTTTTATGCCCGTGACAGCTTCATGAAGCACAAAACATGGAGCAATACATGGCATGAAATTGGCAACAAAGCCGAGCAAAAGGAGGAACAATTCTCTGGCAGGATGTGTTCACAATATGGCTGATTGGATCTGGAAGCAGATGCCAGCAGCGGGTATTGTCCTGGTGACTGAAAAGACATGACCCCTGAGAAACCGAAGACAAGGAGGCTCTCCTCCTGAACCAAGGGGGAGGGGAGAAGAGGTGAAACCAATGAATAAATCAGGCAATGAAAACAGGGGAGAAAAGAAAATGCTAACGAGGACTTTTTATGGGGAAAAGGGGGCAGTTCAGTATGCAATCGCTCCGGCTCCCCAGCTAGCTGAACACTTTCTCAGACAATGGCTTTTTAACAGATGGGAGACCCAGTGAAAGAAGCCAACTTTTGCGCAGTGGAGAATCCCTGTTTGTTTAGTCTGCTGCTGGGCAGGTGTCTGGAGAAAGGCAGGCGACCCAGCAGGTTAAGTGCTTTGGTGCCAGTTTAATACAGAGGAGCCAGGATGTCAGAGGCGACTGGTTTTAATGGGGAAAGACTGGGCTTCTTGAATGGTTTATGAAATTCTGAAGAAAGGAAGTGGACTGGAAGCTGCCTCCTGAAGTGCCCGGTCTCCCTCCCCCCTCCTCCCCGCGTGCTCCCTCACCTCTCTCTCTCACCAGCCTTGGAGGCCAAAAGCCCTGTTGAAGAGCTGTCCGTCAAGTAAAGGATGAAGGAGGGATGGGAACAAGGCACAGCCTGCATTCTCAACCCACACGTTATGTTTCCAAACACTTTTTACACACGTAAGGGCAATTAAGGAGACTTAAAAATAGGATGACATCACATTTTCATCAAATGGGCTTTTTGAAATTTTAAATGTACTGGAGGAAGCTCTGGATTTTCCAATAGATTCTGAAGCCATGGCGACTCAGCCAGTGCCCCAGAAGTTCCTGTCTTGGCTTCTAGTTGTGCCAGTGCTGTGACCTGGCTTGAGGATGGAGGGGTGGGTTAAGTCAGAGCTGTGGCAGGGAAGTCTGTAGACTCGCTCCCTCAGCTCACTGGCCTTGCTCTTGCAGGGATTCTCAAGAAAGTGAATGTGCTTTTTCAGAGGTTAAATAACCCCTGCAGAAGAAAAGTGGGAGGCATTAATGCTTTTTAAAGAGAAAGTGTTTAGAAGATTCTCCCTCATTAGCAAATGTGCATGGAACAGAGGCTGAGAGAATATCCAGGTGCGGAACCTGCCGCTCGGTTTCCAGCCTTAAACAAACCGTGAAGAGCCACTAGTACATGTACAAGGGCCAAAAGAAAGACCTGGGCTGGGTGGGCAGTGGGATTTTATCCCCTTTTATTTGTGAGATGCAAGCTGTATAAGATGGAAATACAATCCCCATCCCCTTTACCTCTTACTACCAGATAATTCTCATGAAGCAGTGTTTTATTCACCATTTTCAACCACTTTATTCCTAACTTAACAAAGGCATTATCATGTGGGCCAGTATTTGCTTCACTCTGAGACGTGAGTCACTAGGGGTGGAAGCTTATAATTCAGGCAGCTCTGGTCGCAGGCCTCCAGAAGGCAGGGCTTAGCCATTCATAAGACAAAGGCCACTTTGAAAAGATTGGAGAGAACGGTCACTGGATTAGGAAATTGTAAAGGAAATAAACTTTTCATTCTGTGTTAATAATAGAGTTGAATACTTGGTTTCTATGCAAGCTTCTGAAATTCATTTTGTTTCATAAGAATTAAAAAAGTATTAGCTCCTTTTGATAAATTTATCAGTTTGCTATTAATAGCTTTTAAACATGTTGAATGTTTTTACATGAAAATCAAGTGCCTCGGGATGATTATTATCAAAAACATTTAGTGAGCACCTCCCACAGGCAAAGAGCCGGGCGTGAAGAGTCACAGGACAGAGCCCTGTCCCAGCGGCCTTTGACAGTCTACCTCAATAAATGCTATATTCTTTCACTTTTTTCCTTTGCAGTGGTTCAGATACCACAAAAGAGCAGTGACTAAGGGGGAGTTGGTTACATACAAGGGACAAGAGTCTTGGGGCATTTTGCTGCAATATTTTGTGCACCTCTAAATGCCATCCCTAAATAACAAGAAAGATGGTGGCAAACCTATAACCGTCATTTATCGGGAGCACATAGTATGAAAGCAGTGTGCAAGTGCTTTAAGTGATCATGAAATTCTCCCAGCTACTCTGAAGTTTCTGCTTGGGTTACTCTCATTTTCTACATGGGGCCTGAGCATAGAGAGTTTAGAAAACTTCTAGTCTTTTAATAAGTGTCAGAGCTTGGACTTAAAGCTCTGTCCTATCTGACTTCAAAGCCATACTCTCCACAATTCATCCTGCTGCCTAGTTCTGCATGGTGTACAAACAAGAACATATTTATTTGTTTAAAACTTATTTATTGGATATCTACTATGTGAAAAACAAAGTCTATAAGGTCACAGGCGATGTTTTAATTAAGAAACAAATCTCGGGGGGGGGGGATCCTGTGGTGAAATACGAAATGACCAAATCTGTATGTATCTTGTCAAATGTGCGATAATGAGAGGCAAAAACATGGATAACTATATATGCCAGTTCCTCTGTCTAGACAGCTATCTATGTCTGTTTAAGTTTTCACAGAATTGTTTCAGAAGGTTGAAAATGTGTGCTTTCACTATCTCCTTTATCAACAAAGCAATGACATACAAGTGTATTTTATTCTTTGGTTATTCTTTTAAAAACTACTCAAAAAGATTTAGAGTCAAGGTTATTAGTGGCTGAAATGATTATTGAAATGCCAAAACTAAACTAATACTGAAATCCTCCAGGTAGGGCCTGTCATCAAGCACCAACCTGACTCTGCATTAATAAAAGGGTTTTCAGTAGAGATGGGAGGTTTCAGGGAGAGCATGTCATTCCTATTAAGTGCCTCAGTCACTGGCCTCTCCATGGTTCCTGCACCTCATCTGACATGCAGAGTCTGTGTAAACATGATTCAACTTGAATGAAACATTTTTTTGTTTTAGATTTCCATAAAGAAAACAGAAATGATTTTAAGATCCCATTTAATCAAAATCCAGTTTGAGAAAGAACTTGACCTTTCTGTTACATAGCAGAGATTTGGGCAAGGGCTTCTACTGGTACTTTGTGAGTACGTATTAAATATTTGTTGAAAGAATGGATGAGTGTACATCTCTTCTTCCCTTAGTCTGTATGCTACTTGAAAGCATGGACCAGATTATTCCTCTTTGTGGTCTCAGCCATCTGTTATATACTACATGCTCAAAACATATTGGTTGAACGAATACATGTATATCCCCATTTAACAGACAAGGAAGCCAAGACAGAGAAAGGTTAAATAATTAGTCTTGTCTTGTCACCCTAGCAAGTGCTGGAGAGCCAGGATTGGAATCTTGGTTTCAGAACACAAGCTCTTAACCATGGCGATAATGTGTAGGGGATTAAAAATGTCCACAAATTCTTTGATATTCTTCTCATCTAAAGGTGTGATCTTTGCCCTCCTCCCCTTGAATCTGGATCAGTTCTGTGACTTCTTGGATCTACAGGATAAGAAGGAGATAACATTGTGGCAATTTCTGGGCCTAGGATTTACAAGATTTCCTGCTTTCACCTCCTGTCTCTTCAAGATACCTGAGCCACCACGTAAAAAGTCTGTCTACCCTGAGACTGCCATACTGGCGAGTGCACACAGATGTTCCAGCTGAGAGTCCAACTGTTCCCACTATCCAGTCATCCCCACTAAGGCACCAGACATGAGAGTGAAGCCATCCACTATAACCCCTCTGACTGCTGAGTACCACCAGGTGACCTCAGTCAATGCCATGTAAAATCAGACGGAACTTCCAACTGGATCCTGGATTCCTGACCCGTGAAATGGTGAGATCTTAAAAGTCAACAACAATGATGATGATGACACCACTACCACCACCATTGATATTGTTTAAACCACTAAGCTTTGGGGAGTTCATTGCATTTAACAATAGGTAACTGGAAACGAAGTATATAATTTAATGGAAAGGCATGGAAATCCACAAACCTCAAGATGGAAGAATATCCATGTGAGTAAAGAAAGAGATAGAGTTGCTATTCTGTTGGAAGTTACTATAAACTCCTTAGTTATGTGGGTGACTTAGATTATACTTTCTCAACCCAGAAGCAAAATGACAGTGAAGATGAGCACTTTATTCTGCTAACACTAGAGCATGTGAGTAAATCTGGACTCATTTTGCTAATAATTTGGTTGTTTAAGTGGTAGAACTTATAACAGAGAATTGATCCTTAACTTAGACATTCTAACGATGTCTCAAATTTCACATCTAACACCAAACTCAGGGTTTCTACACTTTTTTCTCCCCAAATTACTTCTCCTTCAGCCTTAAACATGTCAACAGATGACAACTATATTTTCTAGTTTCTCAAGCTTAAAACTTCGGAGTTTTTGACTCTGCTCATATCTAATATTCAATTTACCTGGAATCTTATCTATATTACCTTCAATTTACAGAAATTCTATGGGAGAACAATGAGTTTTGTGTGAAGAAAGATAAGAGTCCCATGGTCAATAATATTTGAAAATTTAATAAGTTTTTTATTGTAAGATTTATAAAAAAGAATTTAGAGCCATCATAATTTAGGATAATGTGCTTTATGACTCTGACAATGTTTTTTACCCCCAAATTATTTGACCAAGAATAGTATTATATGGAACAAACTTGGGGAAAAGCTGCTCTAGGCATCATATATCCTGTATTCAGTAGAGAATTATAGACATTTTTACAAAGAAGATATATAGATGCCAACAGACATATGAAAAGATGCTCCACATTACTAATCACAAGGAGATACCACCTCTCACCTGTCAGAATGGCTAATATCAAAAAGTCAGCAAATCACAAGTGTTGACAAGGATGTGGAGAAAAGGGAACCCTTGTGCACTGTTGGTGGGAATGTAAATTGGTGCAGCCACTGTGGAAAATAGTAGAGAGGGTTCTCAAAAAATAAAAAAAGTAATTTAATCACCAGGTTAATTGACAATATAAGCTTAGCAAATTTGTGAATGCTTGCAAAGTTAGGAGAGCTAAGTAATATTATACATTGGGTAGATTCAAAACCTTGTTTTTAGATTGGAATGTTGAACTGAAAGATCAAGATGATATCATATAGGTATAAGGAGAAAAAAAGTCTATGTACTTAATTTTCAAGAAAAGTATATTGATTAAGTAAGAAGTATAATATTGGAAGAGTGGGGTAAACTTGGCTTGACAGAAGTTTATGTGAAAAAGATATTTAATACTTGCAAAAAATGCTCATGCAATATTAATCTGCATTTATAGAGAAGTCCAGATAAGCAGACCTGATAAATATTCACACATCATAAATTTGCTCAAGGCAAGAGTTTAAGTCATCTGTTACTTCCAGAAATCTCATCACCTCTACTCAATCATGGTATTTTTTTGTTTCTCTCTGGTCAACAGCCTCCATTCTCAAGCCTTGCCATTTTCTCTCACCTCAGGCCCTTCCCTCATGCCTTCGCTATGATCTCTTTAGTTACTCCTCTTCTGTGTTAGTTAGCATACATCAGCTGCTGTAAAAGCCCCACACATTTCTGTATTAATCAGTGTAGGCTTTGGTTATAATTAAAAATAACCTCAAATTTCAGTGAATTAAAATAATATGTGATCACTTTTTTTACCCACACAATAATTTAATTCAAGTGTTCCTGTTGGGTAGATCTCCTAGTTCCTTACCTAGCTTCTGAGCTCAATATCTCTAGCAAAATTCTAGAATAAATTATTGAGCAAATCATTCATAGAAGGGAAAAAGCACATTTATTCTTATATTTCTAGCATCCAGAAAAGTGACTGGCATTTATTCATTGACTTAACAGAAATTTACTGAGTACCTACTGTGTATTAGCCACCGTCTTAGGCCCTGGTAAAACTGACAAACAAAACAGAAAGTGTTGCTGTTTTCATGAATTTGGTATTATAGTGGGGAGAGGCAGAGAATGAACACATTACCAATGAATGAGACAATTTCTGATAATAATAGTGCTATGAAGGAAATAAAACTGAGTGGTGTGGTGGAGACTGTGCATGTGGGAGCTACTTCAGATTGGTAGGCTCCTTTGAAAAGATGAGATTTGAACTGAAACCTGTCAAGATGAAGCTGGCCATACAAAGATCCGGTGAGAGGGTGTACCCTGCAGAGAAAGCATTGGGTGCAAAGGCTCCAAGCAGGAATGAGTTTGGTAGATTTAAGGAACATGAAAAGGATAGGAGATGAGTTTGTAGAAGTAACAGGGGTTCAGGTCTCATAAGGTCAGATGGGCTATGCTAAGGAGTTTGGATTTTATTCTAAATGCCATGAGAAATCAATTGAGGGTTTTCAGCAAGGAGTGACACCATCTGGTTTACTTTTTTTCAAAGTTGGCTCTGATTGATGCATGGAGACTAGATTTTTGAAAGGAACTAGAGCAAGGTGTTGCAGCACTGCAGACAAGAGACACTGGGCTTGGTTGAGGATAGTAACAGTGGAAATGCATATACATGGACAAAAGTGAGGTTTTGGAGTGAGCATTGACAGGACTTGTTGATAGATTTGGATATGTCAGTGAATGATGATGACATTTACTGAGATGGGGAAGGCTGGTACAAGTTAGGGTAGAGGTAGGGGATAAAGACTCCTAATTTAAACATGTCAACTTTGCGGTAATAATTATATATCCAAATGGAACTATCAAACAGGCAGATGGAAATACATATCTGAAGTACAAAGGGAAGATTAGAACTGAGGTATCCGGTCTGGGGACATTGGCCTGTTTGTAAGGTGGCTCCAGCAGCCTCTAGTGTCCCACTCAAATGGGCAGAAAAGGGTCTTCCATGCCTTGTCTCTTTATAAGATAGAGGAAAGTTTATCAGACTTATCCTCATGCTCAGTGGCTAGAATTGCTTCACATGACACTGCCTAAGCCTCCCATTGGCAATGGGAATGGGGTTACCATCGTTGTCTTGGCTTAGTCAGAACTGGCCCCTGGGTTGGAGTTAGGGCCTGCCTTCCCCAGCACGTAAGGCAGTGTGGAGGTGTGGACAAAATCAAGAGAAGGAGGAAAGAGGGGATGGATATTAGGGAGGCAACTAACATTGTAGTAAAAGCCCAATTCTGTTTTCTCATCATTAAACAGGGCAGTACATTACCTCAGAGAGTATGTGTAAAATCAATTGAGACAATGATGTGAAAGTGTTTTGTTAACTGTAAAACAGTAAAAAATAGCTAAGTTAGACTGAGTCAGACTATTCCTAACATTTCCCATTTCCCTGTTTTACTCAAGGGTTGTCCATGCTCTGGCAATATTTGTTATTATGTTGCTTAAATGTTTTTTTGAAGCTGTAGGAGAGAAATTGAAGGTAAATAAATATAGTTGACCTTGCACATTTTCTTTCCATCAATAGGTTCACATGTTTTTCCCTCACCATGCATTGTTAATATTTCGCTCCTTTCTCGTATCCATAGCTTGTATGCATAAAACATGGTATCATTTCAAAAGTAGATACTTACGGGAAGGAAATGTTCATTAATAAAAGCCTGCGGAGCCCTCGGAGGCATTCAATTGCTCATTGACAGAGAGCAACATATAAGAAAATGTCCTACCTGAGGCCGGCTGCTGGCAGAGTTGAAATGATCATTTCACAGTTATTAAAGGCTCCACGGTGGTAGGTGATGATTGGAACCTATAATAAATGTCATCCTCAACATAGACTGCAGGAAACACAAGTTCCAATTATAGGTTGAACACACATTGCTTTCTACTCACTTTTAAACACGTAATTAGACCTTTTATCTAAATTATAAATTCACAGTAAAACAATGCAGTTTTTCCAAAGATAATTTTATTCCATTTTGCTAGGCCTATATTTAACCCACTTTTAAAAAAACCCCAAAATGATAAACATTGAAAAAAAATAAACCTGTGTAGAGTAAAATTATCATGAACCAAAGTATGGGGTGGATGTGGGGTTGGGGGCTTCTTTTCAAGGTGGAGAGTGGGGCTCTTGTATTTTTCTTGTACCATGATCTTTAGCTCTTTACCACCCATCAGAAAGTATTGGAATGAGTCTTTAATAGGAAATTCTTACTCTGTTGACGGTAAAGCAGGAATCACTGATTTTAGGCTGGTGGTACACTGACTTCTATTGTCCAAAAAATCAGCATTGTGTGCCTGGCTGATACAAAAGGGTATCTCCCTCTTAATTTTTATATAGATCTTTCCTTTGGTCACAAATGCTTTTAGGGCAAAGCACAGGGCTATATTGTTTACTAATACTTTGTTTTTAGATAGTCATTCATTTGACAAATATTTATTTTGTGCCTAACATGTGCTAAGCCCTGTACAAGGGTTTTAAATAAAATAATCATGATCTTTCACTTTAGGGGTCATATCTATTAGCAGGGAAGACAGTCATTAAACTAATAGATCTACAACTAACATTTGTGGGGCCTGGGGCAGGAGGACAAATGGAAGCCACACATCAAGTATTTAAGTAATTAAAAACAAGAAGCTATGCCCTTGGCCTAGTTCATGTTCCCTTCCAGACACTTGAAGCTTGCAGCCTGGGGATTACCTTTGTGATCTGGAGACTAAAGAAGCCCTGCACTTTCCCAGGACAGTCCTGGCACTTGTGACACTGCCTGATAACAATAAGCTGCTGGCATAGGTCAGGAAAGAAGGTGGACTGGGTCCTGGAGTTCTGGGTAGTGACTGAACTCACCCAACACTGGTGTAAGAAGGACATGGTCCGGTTGCCCAGGTAAATGGACTGGAAGTCCCATCCCTCATGCCTTACTTTCTCATCCTCTTTCAGGAAGTTCTAAGGCATCTCTCCACCAACGAAGAGGAGAAAGAGAGAGTGCAGTCATTTGGGAAATCCTGTCTGCTTTGGGTGTTCTGGGGCCAACAAAGTCAAACAAAGGTGGCCCCTCACTCTCCTTCCCAGGGCAGAGGCTGAGGTTTTCTTCTCTCCCAACACATTCTCACTCACTCTCAGCTCAGATGCTCTGGACTGCATGGCTCAGTTTGCTCAGCGCATCCTTCTTCCATAATTCACTCAAACCATAGACTGAACTCTCAACAGTCTCTCTTTGGAGACCAAAAAAGGACAAACCAAACTGTATTTTGATGTCTATTATATGTGTGGTTCTCTAAAGCAAAGGGCCTAAGATAGAATCCCTGCTACCTGGGTTGAGGCAGGCTTGCCAGGAATCTTCCACATGCATGTGTAGTTATGAACCATGAGAAGGGCTATGAAGGAAGAAGACAGAGGGATAGAAGGGAGTGGAGACAAGAACCCTATTTAGAGGAGTGGTGTGTGTGGCTGTACATCAGGGAAGGCCTCCTGGAGGAAGTTATATTTAAGCCGAGACTGGAATGTAGGCCAATACTGACATTTACTCTGAGCCACGTTCTCAACTCAGCTAACATACTTCATGGCAAGGTAGAGAAAATGCAACTTTGGTTTTCACAAAATGTAATTAATCTTCATGTGTAGTTTCTTTTTATAAAAGTAATAACTGTTCATAACAAAAAGTGTCAAGTAGTATAGACATGTAAGGTAAAAAAAGAAAAAACTGTTTCCTATATGTTCATCTCTCAGTAAATTTGAAATTAACAATGTGATTTAATTTTCTCCTAGATTTTTCTATGTATTCATAAAATAGTCACCGATTGTTTTATAATCTACACTGCTCCAATTCCATCTCCATTCCAAATGAAAATGAAATATAGTTGCCAGTTGACTAATCGCCTACATTCTGACTCCCAGCATTGGGATCTGTAGAGGAGTGAACATGTCTGACATGCATTCTTTTCTGTGGGGTAGATAAAATGTGGATAATTAACTGTACCTAAAGCTGAGATACATACAGTTTGTGTGTCATTTTTCATGAACCTGTCTCTGGGCTATCGTGCAAAATTTAATAGGTTGGAAATAATTGAAATTTAGTTATTGTTTCCTTCCCTGGTATTATTATTATTATTATTGTTGTTGTTGTTATTATTTTTGCTTCCCTTATTTTCTTTTTTAAATAATTTTTTATTTTTCAATTACAGTTGACATACAATATTATATTAGTTTCAGTTGTGCAACATAGTGATTAGGTATTTGTATAACTTATGAAGTGATCACCTTGATATAGTATCCATTTGACACCATACAGAGTTATTACAATATTATTGACTATATTCCTTATGCTATAGTTTACACCCCTATGACTATTTTGTAGCTACCAATTTGTACTTCGTAATCCCTTCCCTTTTTCCAACCACCTCCCCAACCCCCTCCCATCTGGCAACCATCAAAATGTTCTCTGTATCTGTGAGTTTGTTTCTGTTTTGTTTGTTCATTTATTTTGTTCTTTAGATTCCACATATAAATGAAATCATATGAAATTTGTCTTTCTCTGTCTGACTTACTTCATTCAGCACAATACCCTCTAGGTCCATCCATGTTGTTGCAAATGGCAAGATTTCATTCCTTTTTATGGCTGAGTAATATTCCATTATATATATATTCACATGTACCTCCTCTTCTTTATCCATTCATCCATTGATGGTCACCTAGGTTGCCTCCATATCTTGGCTATTGTAAATAATGTTGCAATGAACATATGGATGCACATGTCCCTTCAAAGTAGTGTTTTGGGTTTCTTTGGATAAATACTCAGAAGTGGGATTACTGGTTCCTTCTTTGTCTCTTGATATAGCCTTTGTTTTAAAGTCTATTTTGTCTGATATATGTATTGCTATGCCAGCTTTTGGTTTGTTGTTTCCATTTTCATGAAATATCTTTTTCCATACCTTTACTTTCAGTCTATGTTTGTCTTTCAATCTGAAGTGTCTCATGTAGGCAACGTATGTAAGGATTTTTTTTTTTTTTTGCTTATCCATTCAGCCTCCCTATGTTTTTTTTTTTTTTGAAGATTTTATTGGGGAATTGGGGGGAGGGTAACAGTGTTGGGGAATCAGGGAAGGGGAACAGACAGGTAGACAAATTGCTGTTTTGTTCTTCAGTCTAGTTGTGGAGGACGTCGCTTCACTGGCCCATGTTGGTATGATCATTGTGCTCTTCCCGGGTGAGGCAATCAGTCGCCAGTCATTGGTCGGCCACTCACAGCAGCTCCCGGTAGCTCACACTGGCTACCAGCTGCTCACGCTGGCTGCCAGCCACTCACGTAGCTCACGGCAGCCCATTGAAGCCCTGCTGCAGCCCATGCTGTTGCCGGCGACTCACAGCAGCCCAGCTCCAGGTCGAGCTGTTGTTCATCATCTTAGCTGTAGAGCGCAAGTGTCACTGGCCCTCAATGTGGGATCTGAACCGCAGCCCTGCTGCTCAGAGCTGGTGCTCCCAAGCGAGCTCTTAACCAGCTGAGACACTCGGCCGGCCCCACCCTGTGTCTTTTGATTGCAGCATTTAATCTATTTACATTGTAAGTAATTGTAGCTAGATATGTAATTATTGCCATTTTATTATTCACATTTTTATCTTCTTTTTCTTCTTCTTAAAGAAGTCCCTCTAGCATTCCTTGTAGTACTGGTTTTAAGGTTATCGATAAACTCCTTCAGCTTTTTTTTTTTTTTTTGCCTGGGAATCTCTTTATTTGTCCTTCAATTTTAAATGATAACCTTGCTGGGTAGAGTACTCTTGGTTGTTGGTCCTTACTTTTCATCACTGAATATTTCACACCAATCCCTTCTGGCCTGCAAAGTTTCTGTTGAGAAAATCAGCTGACAGTCTTACGGGAGCTCTGGAACTAACTGCTTTTCTCTTGCTGCTTTTAACATTCTTTCTTTGTCTTTAAGCTTTAGCATTTTAATTATGATGTGTTTTGGTGTGGGCCTCTTTGTGTTCATTTTGTTTGAGACTCTCTATGCTTCCAGTGCTTGTGTGTTTATTTCCTTCACCAGGTTAGGGAAGTTTTCTGTCATTATTTCTTTAAATAGGTTTTCAATTCCTTGTTCTCTCTCTCCTCCTCCTGGTACCCCTATTATGCAAATGTTGGCACACTTGATGTTGTCCCAGAAGCTCCTTAAACTATCCTCTTTTTTTTTTATTCTTTTTTCCTTTTGTTGTTCTGATTGGCTGCTTTCTGCAACCTTATCTTACAAAATGCTGACTCCAAACTATATTTCATCTAATCTACTATTGATCCTGTCTGATGTATTCTTTATTTCAATTATTCTAGTCTTCATTTCTGACTGGTTCTTTTTTATGTTTTGTATCTCCATATTTATGTTTCCTATCTCTTTGTTGATGTTCTCCTTGAGATCACTGAGCATCCTTATAACCAGTGTTTTGAACTCTGAATCTGGCATATTGCTTCTTGTCTTCATTTTGTTTAGTTCTTTTTTTTTTTCTTTTTCTGGAGCTTTGTTCTGTTCCTTTATATGGGACATATTTCTTTGTATTCCATTTTGGCTGTCTCCCTGTGTTTGTTTCTATTTATTAGGTAGGGCTGTTATGCCTCCCAATCTTAGTAGAGTGGCCTTATGTCATAGATGTGCTTTGGGGCCCAGTGGTGCATTCTCCTTGGTCACCTGAGGTGAGTACTCAAGGTGTGTTCCTTGTGTGGGTTGTGTTTGCCTTCCAGGTTTAGTTGAAACTCAGTTGCTGTTGAGCCTTGGGCTGATTGGTTGTGAGGGCTGGCTGTGACTTCAGTGCAGGAGCTGCTGTGCAGGGGTTGATCCTATGGAGCAGGATTTACTTTAATGAGGTTCTGGTGCCTGTAGTCTGCCCTTCAGGTATGTTGTCCTTGGAGGGTGCTGGCTGGTGCTCAGGCTCAGTCAGAAGCCAGCCTGGGCATGCCATGGGCCCCAGGTCCTCCTGAGAGGGGTCCTGTCACAGGCCAAGTTCAGCTGGAGCCTGTGCTTTGCCCAAGGCCACCTGGCATGAGCCACAAAGCAATCTGCATATGGTTGCCACCCATGCTGGGCTTGGAGGTGCCTCAAGAGGCTAAACTGTAAACCAAGGTTAGCTGCCACTAGTGCTGGGCTTGGGACTGCTTAGCAAGAGGTACGGGACACACTGAAGCCAAATGCTGCCTGTTTGTGTTTTGTGAACTTTTGAGAGATTTTAGAAATGTCCACAGCATAAACCAAGACACACCATTTGTGTGGAAAAACCACTGGAAGTGACTTAGGTGGGCCTGAAAGTTGGGTGTGGCATGGTTTCAGGGAATCACCAGGATGGGCTGAACAGTGTTAACCAGGTTGATGGAGACTCAGAAGTGGTGGCTGCCTGCATCTGCATGCTGAGTCAGAGGAACAGCTCGACAAAGAAAGAATAGATTCTGCCAGTATTCCTGTCTGGGAGAAAGCTGCCCCTGCTGCCCTCATCCTGAAGCCAGAAAACTCAGTTCCTCCCTGTGTATTCCTGGCACCTTTCAAGCTGCTGCCTCAGTGATGCAGCTGAGTGAGTGGGTCCATCAGCAAGTAAGTCTGTGTACAGGCCCTTTAAGTGGAATGCCTGGGACTGCAGCCACCCTCTGTCTATCTCAGCCAAAATCCCTACTGGTTTGCATAGCCATAAATTGAGGGGATTTCTCTTCTTGGCACTAGAACCCTTGGTGGGGGAGCTTGGTATGGGGCTGTGACCCCTCACCCCTCAAGGGGGACCATTGCAGCCAAGATATCCCTCCTGATTTTTAACTGCTACATGTGAGTGTGGGACTAGCCCTTCCATGCTTATGTCCATCCTACCAGTCTCAAAGTGGCTTCTCCTGTATGTCCTTAGTTGTAGGACTTCTCTTCAGCTAGACTTCAGGTGATTCTCAATGATGGTCATTCTATAGTTTAGTTGTAATTTTGATGTGATCATTTACCTACTCTGCCACATTGACTGGAAACACCCTTCCCTTATTTTCAAATGATGCCTGAGGTTGCTGTACTTCCCTCTTTTAAAGCTTGAGGACTCTGTCTTCTTTCCCTTTCTATTTGTAAGCCTACTTCAAGTCACTTCTGTGAGGTATGGGCCACACCAATAATGAACTTCTTTTGGTCTTATTAAGTATTATTTCCTATGCTGGCCCCAGGACTGAATTTAGAGAGTCCTAAACCTGAATTCAATTATTGGTTCAGTCATTTACTGATGATGTGAACTTGGATAGGCAACTTCACTTCTCAGTGTCCTTGGAAATGTGGACATCAGGGTTTGCTCTATCTTACCTTAGGGGTGCTATGAGATTATATTGAGATAATGTGTGTAAAAGAGCTTTGAACTGTCAAGATTGTACCAGTCCTTTCTAAATAAGCTTCCATTTAACTGAGAAATCACTGCTTTTCTCTGTTCTTTTAATGACCACTTCTAGAATTTTAATCCCTAAGAAGCATGTCCTGAACCAAATAAGACAGAAGATTGAAAAGTGCACCTATTTTAATTTCTCCAACATGAATACACTTTATTTTTTTATATAGAAAAGTTTTCTATATAATTTTGTATATAAAGCACCCTTTATTTTGGTATGTAAACATAAATAACTAACCACCATGCAAATATTCCCCAATTTTAAACATATCTTCTCTATGGAAATTCTGATGGTAGGATGAGGGGAATCTGCATTTTTAATCAGTAGGCCACTGACTTTTTTATGGTTTATATAGATTTATGGTCTATTATCTATAGTTTGTTGCAAATAATGCCTGGGAAAGGTTTTGGGTGATTCATTAGGTGATAATTTAGGTTCATGCATATTATTATTGTTAATTAATGGTAATAAAAACAATCCAAATGTTGGCATAGGAAGAGGTGACAATAAGTTTGATGGACATTCTTGAGAAAGTTCCAAACACACCATAGATTTGGGGGTTTTGTTTGAGCAGCTTTGTTGACCACTTTCATAATCTCTGAAGCTGATGCCAAAATGAGTTATCACTCATTTAATGTGTAGGCTGTTTCCTTCCCCACCACCCCTAATTATAAATTATACAATCTCAACCTCTACAGCCAGCATTTAATATATCTAATTTTATTGCTTTCCATTTTATGAAAATTAATTACAGTTCACATTCTGACACTGAAATTAAAGAGTAAGCACTAAATCTTGTACACAACAATAGGAAATTAAGAGAACATTCATTATCAGAATAGCGGGGTGCTTGTTTTTCTTCTTTGAGGCACTGGGCAGTGAGATGAAATCAGATTTACACAGACATCACTCCTCCCTCACTTGTACCATTGCGACATGAAAGAGAACAGAATTATGATATTTTAATTTAAAAGCTCCAGCTAACTCTTTTTGTTTTCTCTTGACAGACATTGTTTTGTGATAGCACTGTAGGCTGTGGAAACTCTGTCCCTGTTTTACCCAGAACCAGAAGATGTAGGAAGATGTAGTCCCTGTACCAATTATGGACCAAATTCAACGGATTCTATGAATGTCTCCAAAAGAAAGGCCAATTCTGTAGAGAAAAATGTCAGTGTAAATAGCAAAGAGCTTGAGATGTATGTAGTGTAAATGTGCTTCATGTGCTAGTCTAACTTTACCCACAGGTTTCTCAAGGGCAGCAATCATATATAATATCCAACTTTATAATCACTTTACAATTTGTGTTTTCAAATATATTATTTTATTTAGCACTCACAATAATCCAGTGAAAAAGTTATTTTTTAAAAAAATAGATCAAGCAACTGTGTTTACCTCATAATATAGCTCAGTGATTTTCAGATCTTTCCCATTTATTTTTTTGCTATAAATTCTTTTAAAAAACCTATTACATCATACTCCAATATATAAAAGTTGGGGTGAAAAGATAGAAGGGGCTAAACACCTGTTAACTGGTCTCTCCCAGTCCTTAGCTACAGTCCCTGAGGCACTTCTATGGTAATCCATGGAGTACAGTTTGCAAATTGATGGCATAAAATTTAAACTGTTCAATAAATGTTTAAATAGCATTCGCTGAGCCCTCCCTGTGTACAACAACATAGTATTTGAGAAAGTTCTGTCCTTTCTCTTGGTCTAGTCTCCTTCTGATAAGAAATGGAAGCACATCTTTGAGAGGCGCACAGATAAGCATGACACAGGCATCTGTTCTTGCATTCCTAGATAAAAACTATATGTGAGGTTAAGAATCTTTGGCAGGTCTTATTTCCACCATTATGAAATACTCATATGTTGCACTAGGTATTTACACAATTTAGGGCAGTGCTTTTGTGTGTGTGTTAAAATTTACCAATACTGCATCTTGGTTCTTTTATGTTTGGAGGTATGTTGATAGCACCCAGCCCAAATACATCAATGTTACTATATTTTATGAATCATGTGGTGGTAACTACAAGTTTTCTTACCATGTGGCTGATCATACATGTAATACTTCCACTGGAAAATACAATCTGTTGTAATGTTTTTGAGCTGCCAATTTTTGAGTAACAGATTTTTTCCCCTACAGTAGCATTCATTGACATCTGACATTTTTTATAAATGACATGAGTCAAAGACTATGGCTACAAACTGTCAAAGGACCTTCATTTTGTCTCCCTTGGAATCTCAATTGCTACTCTAGATAAATGAGTCCACAGATTTAAATTTTATTTAATTAACACAAGTAAATCTATTATTTTCACTGTCTACCATGTGTCAAATCCTGTACTAGCTGCTACAGTACAGCAGTGAACAGAAGAGACATGTATCCTATCCTCTGTGAGCTTATAGTCTAGTGAGGAAGCAAGATAAGTAAGCAGAAAGTTACTTGTACTTATGGGAAGACTCCCAAAGTCCTATGTCAAGTCATTAAAGGAGAATTTAATCCAGTCTTAGGAAGTGATATCAAAAGGAAGTGGTGTTGGATACAAGTAAAAAACGGTAGATGTTGGAAGGGAACTTCGGGAAAAGCAGAGTGAAAAGCTAGTTTAAATCTTTTCCTCATAAATCAATGGTAGAACTGATCACAGCTTTGGAAAGCAACCATAGAAGGACTCTAGAAACTGACTAAAGGCATGCAACAAATTTAGAAACATTTATTCAAGAAAAACAATGGAATCTTGAATAACAGTGGAATGTTAGCCCTTTGGCTCTATTGGCATAGAACTTCTACCAGGGTAAGGCAATGTGTGAGAACTACTTGAGAGGGTTGACTTGTTTGAAGCAAGCGCATGACCAAGGGAATTATTATAAACAGTAGCAATCTTGGTGGCAAACAATAAGAAAAGGCCAGCTTCACAGCTAGCTTGAGGTTGTCATTGGGTTCAGGTAAGCAGCAGACCAGCAGACTAGCTAGAATAATGCAGCAGGGAGATCTGAGGAAATGAAGTAGCCATAATGAGCCATGATAAGCTCTCACATATCTCTGGTTTGGAAGAATATATGCTTTTAAAACGTTTTGCATGTGCACAAGAGATACTGGAGATATCTACCTATCTACTGGTCCCTAGCTGAATATGAAGTCTAAAGCATGTTCAGAAGAGACATGAAAAGACCCAACAATAAAAGCAGGACAGACATAAATTGCCTGAACTTTGAATTCATTCCCTAACCCACACACAGCTCCATTAATAAAGGGTGAAAACCTTACTGACTCAATGTGTTTAAGCCCAACTTTTGACCAATCATTGACTGATAATTAAGCTGTGCTAATTGATAGACAACCCTTAGGAAGACAGGCTTAAATATGAAAACAATGATTAAAAGCAAGAACAAGAACAACAACAATAATGCAAACTCAGTAGAGATATCAACAGCTGCACACTGCAGGGAAGACAGACGCTACGGTATTACAGTTAAGGTACTAATAAACAAACAGTAACTCCCTGAGAGGAATCCGAATCTAGGGTTTCTACAATATGAAAATGCCTACTTTTCCACAAAAAATTACCATATTTCCCCATGTATAAGATGCACCGTTTTTTGAAACATTTGGGGTCTAAAACCTGGGTGCATCTTATACAGTGTTTGTATGAGTGCAAAAACAAGCGTGAAATGCAAGTAAAAAAAACTACAGCCACTGTATAAGATGCAGTTTTTAGAGCCCAATTTTTTTGAAAAAGGGTGCATCTTATACATGGGGAAATATGGTATAAAATGAGCATAGAAACAGGACAAGTATGAGTATGACCTACACATAGGGAAAAAAAAGCAGTCAATAGAAATTGTCTCTGAGAGTGTCTAGTATTGGACTTAGTAAACAAAGGCCTCCAAATCAAATATTGTAAGTATGCTCAAAGAAATAAAGAAAACTATATCTAAAGAATTACAGGAAACATGTAATAAGATCTATTTTCTTAGTAAATTTGAAGTATATAATACAGTGTTAACTGTAGTAACCATGCTGTACATTAGATCCCCAAGACTTATTTGTCTTATAACCGAAAATTTGTACTGTTTGACCAAGTTCTCCCCGTTTCCCTCATCCTCTAGTCCTTGGTTAAAAGGAAAAAAAGGTAACTCTGTTAGATGATGGGTATGTGAATTAACTTGTGTTAATCATTTCCCAGTGTATGCACATATCAAACCATCATGTCATATACCTTAAATAGATACAATTTCCATTTGGTTCTTTAAAAAATTTCTTTATTGATAGTTTTATTTGGTGAGTCATTGTTGTTGTGCTTTCCTATAATTCTTTTTTATGTTCTCTGATTTGATGGAATTAAATTAAAAGTCAACAACAGAAAAAATGTTTGGAAGTCTACAAATTTATGGAAATTAACAAAGAAATACATCTAGATAACTCATGGGTGAAAGAAAAAAGCACAAGGGAAATTAGAAAATAATTTGCATTGAATGAAAATGGAAATACTACAACATATTAAAATTTATAGCTAAAACAGTATTCAGAGGAAAATTTATAGTTTTAAACACTGATAGTACTAAAGAAGAAAAGTTGCAAATAAATATAACTCAAGGAACTACAAAAAGAAGAGCCAACTAAACCAACTAAGAACCAAGTTGAAAGAATAAAATAAAACATGAGGCGTGATCGAAAAATATGGTGAATGTTTAAATTTAAAAATATTGTTACAGTAAAAGACACATTGCCATTAGTACCCCTCAGAGTACTCCCACTAACTTCCAACTTACTTATCCCATCATTTTTGCCACTTTCTGAAGCAGTTCTGGAAGTCCTCTTTCATGAGTGTCTTTACTTCATCCTCCATCATGACAATGCTCAGCATCACACATCGCTTCTGGTACATCAATTTCTGTCAAATACAAACATTATGTTGTGTCCTCATCCACCTTATCACCAGGTCTGGAGTCTTGAGACTTTTGGCTTTTTCCCAAAGTCAAAGTGATCATGAGAGGAAAATGTTTTGAATTGATTCAGGACATCAAGGCAGCCACAAAAGCGCAACTAAAGACACTCACAAAAGAGAACTTCCAGAACTGCTTCAGAAAGTGGCAAGAAGAATGGGATAAATGTGTTTGAAGTGAGAGGTAGTATTTTGAGGGGGATTAATGGCAATGTGTCTTTTACTGTAATTAATTTTTTAAAATTTAAACACTCACCATAGTTTTTGATCACACCTCTAAAATTAAGAAAATGGAAAACAGATATATGATAGAAGAAATCAATGAAACCAAAAGTTGGTTCTTTTAAAAGATAAAAAAAATAAACTTTTACTTAGACTGAGCAAGAAAAAAAGAGAATACTCAAGGAAGTCAGGAATAACAGAGGGGACATAACGACTGTCCTTACAGAAATGAAAAGGAGTAAAATGGACTCTTATGAACAATTTTACACCAATTAGAAAAGCCAGATGAAATGGTCAAATTCTGAGACAGACACAAACTACCAAAACTGCCTCATGGAAAAATAGGAAATTTGAATAGACCTATAAAAAGTAAAGAAGTTGAATTATACTAAAAATATTCTCACAAAGAAAAGTCCAGGCCCAGATGGCTTCACAGATAAATTTTATCACATATGTAAAGAATAAATAATACCAATCATTACAAACTCTTCCAGGAAATAAAGAGGGAGGGAACATTTCCCAACTCATTCTATGAAGTCAGAATTACTCTGATATCAAAGTCATATAAAAACATTATAAGGAAAGCAAACTATGACCCATCATTCTTCATGACTGTAAACATGAAAACCTCAAGAAAATATTAGGAAACTGAATACAGCAACATAAATAAAGAACCATATACTATGAACAAATGGAGTTTATTTCAGGAATGCAAAACAGATTTCACATCCAAAAATTTATTTTAGTGTAATTCATCATTAATGGAGTAAAGGACCAAAGTGACACAATCATCTCAAATAGGTGCAGAAAAAAAAATTGACAGAATCAAATACCTGTTTATAATAAAAACTCTCAACAAACTAGAAATAAAAATGAACTTCTTCAATTGGATAAAGGACATTTATAATAAATCTGTAGCTAACATCATACCTAATGATGAAAGACTGATTGCTTTCCCCCTAAGATCAGGAATAAGACAAGCATATCTTTCTCACTGCTTCTATTCCAAATTATACTGGATGTTCTACCCAGTAAAGTCAGAGAGGATAAATAAATAAAAGGCATTTAGATTGGAAAGGAAGAAGTAAAACTGCTTTTATTTAGAATGACATGATACTCTATGTTGAAGATCCTGTGAATACACAAAGAAACTATCAAGCAATCAGGTAGAAGTGGTCAATTGGGACAACAAGATAAACTGAAAGTAACAATCAAATCTTTAATTATGTACTGTGACCTAGCAAGTGAGAGGCAAAACAAGGCACTGGCTCTGTGTTCAATTTTTCTCCATGGGATGGTACTGGATGGGGGTCAGGTGGATGAAGTGCAGATGGGGAAATCATCTCAAAAGGCTGCTGCCTCTTTACAGACCTATGGAGTTGAGGGGAGAAGGAAGAAGGAGAAGAAAAGGGCTAGGAATTGATAGGTACTGTGTCAAAATAGGACAAAGTGCCTCATCCCAGGCCCCCAATAAAAGATGCCCCTAAATGGAGGTACATTGGTGAGGAATGCAGATATACATATACACATGACTGGCCTGGGTTGGGGGGAACTGAGTCCTTGGCTGCAGGATTAAGAAAACTGCAAAGAACTGGCTGTGCACCAACTCTGGGATGGAAAAGGAAATGTCCCTCTATGAGGCCTGCGGACAAAGTCTTGCAATTACTTATGGTCATGCCTGAAGGTTTACACATAGAAGTCTGGCCTGGAGCCAGGCTCCTCAGAAACTACTACACCTAATAAATTGAGTTCAGCAAGGTTGTTGTATACTAGCTTAATGTACAGAACTCAATTGTATTTCTATGTAGTAGCAATGAAGCCTCCAAAAATGAAATTAAGGAAACAATTACATTAAAAATAACACCAAGAAGAATAAAATACTTAGGGGTAAATTTAACCAAAAAAAGTGCAAAACTACAAAACAATACTGAGAAAAATTTAGAAAGGCCTGAATAAATGATGAGATATTCCTTATTCATAGATTGGAACACTCAACATTTTTAATATGGCAATCTCCCCCACCCCACATTGTTCTACAAATTCAGTACAACACCTATCAAAATTCCAGTAGGCTTTTTTGCAGAAATTGACAAGCTAATCCTAAAATTCATATAGAAATACAAATATACAGAATAACCAAAATAATATTGAAAAGGAACAAAGTTGGAAGACTTATGTTTCCCAATTTCAAAACTTGATATAAAGCTTAGTAATCAAAATAGCCTGGTACTGGCATAAAGACAGACCTATCAATGGAGCAGATTTGAGAGTCCAGAAACAAAAGCTTATATTTATGATCAATTGATTTTTGACAAAGGTACCAAGCCAATTTAATGGGGGAAAGGATAGTTTTTCAACAAATGATTATGAAGCAATTGGATATCTACATGCAAAAAGATTAGAATCTTACCTCACACCATACAAAAGAAATTCAACTCAAACTGGATCATAGACCTAAATGTAAAA
>NW_017731525.1:2953537-2957559 GCF_001890085.2 Hipposideros armiger | reverse complement strand
GTGTGTGTGTGTGTGTGTGTGTGTGTGTGTATCTGGGTATATGTTGGGATGTGGTAGGCCAGTGTTTCTTAGCCAGTGTTCCTTAGCCTGGCCATCTATTAGTATCACTAATGGAATTGTTAACACATCCTGAACCTCACTGCAGCTCTACTCATTTGGGATTTTGAATTCAGTATGTTTAAAAAGCTCTCCCGCAAAAAAATATGCAGAGGAAAAAGAGAGAGAGAGGAAAAAGGAGGAAGACGAGGAGAATGATAAATCAAAGAGGGCAAACTATTAATAGCAGGTACACCTCCATAAAGAGTAGCAGTGCTGTGCTAGAGCTGATCTGAATTGGCTCATGATTCTGTGCATCTCTTCCCAACTCCATGGCAGTGACTTCCCATTGGTAGCTTGAAATTGGCCATGGTGGGAGTATTTATACCACAAAAGTCAGAAATTGCAAATCATAGCATTTTTTTCCTTTATAGGCCTATTCACTAGCATACCACTGGGCATATGGGTACTCTTTGTAAAAATTATACCCTCTTTAAAACCAAACAAAAACAAAAAGACGCCAAACACTCTTGTAGTGATGCGGCTGTAGCCTGCTGGGCATCCTTCCAAAAACTAGGATTTGGAAAGTGTTTCACTTGACAGCATAAAGCTTCCTGAGGGCAGGGACCACACACACACACACACACACACACACACACACACACACACACAGAGCTTGGTGCCAAGTGTATGGTGGACAATAAATATTATACTGCTCACATGCTACCTTAATTAAGGATGGGTGGCAGAGACCGAGCAATGGAAGAAGATGAAAATGCAAAGTTAATATTCTGTACAAACTTCCATTAGCTCCTATGGGGAGAAAGTATTTAGCAAATGGAAAGCGTAAGGTGCAAAATTAATCCCATCTTAATCTCAGAAAATGCATAAGGGAAGGAAATTCACATTACTGATTACACACTGCTACCTGACAGATAGAAATGAGATAATAAGTAGATATTGACTTCTGTTGAGGTGAACATCAAGATCTATTGACCTGAGAGGTAAATATTGACCGAGGTGAAGTCAAGGTCAATATTTGCCTCAAAGAACAGGAAATCTTAATGCTCACCAATATATAAAGGTTATATGTGAATTTTTACATACATCTTCCAGGCATAACATCATGAAAGCTCTATATTTTCTCAAGAAATTCATAGAAGCCTGTTTTAAAAGTTTAAGGTCTATCAAATGGTAACTTTAAGGAATAAGAATTTTCACTTTCTCCACTATTGTTGACTTTTGTTGGGCTATTAGTTAAGAGGATTTAATATGGTCTGCTTCTTGTACAGCAAACGTTAACAAGAGTGTAACAGAACTCAAACCATCCCTTAGGAGGGCACAAAGAATATCTTACAGAATCATCCTGGTTACCAGTGACATTTTTTCATGACTATCTTTGCCAATCATGAGTCAGAATCTCTCTTTCTGTAACAACACATCTTAATTATAGAGTCCTAAGGATTTAGGTCTACATGTATCTGATCATTAGATTCTAATTTATTTCCTGGCTTCAAGATGGACTGTATCAAAAGATGACCCTGGGCTGGTAAACCCTTATCACTGCAGATGTTTAAATGAAGTTCTTCTGTAGTCTCCAGTGGTAAGGGAGAAGGGATGAGTCTTTGAAAGATTGGAGCATTTTAGTTGTGCTCCATTTGTCTGTTCTTAGGAGCAGCCTGCTCCAGTATTGCCAGAAATTTGAAACCATCTGGAACCCAAGGCCCAATAACTGCCACTTCCTCTAGACGCAGAATATTCAGGCTAAGCCAAGCTCCTTCTCCACTAACTCAATGACTCAGTTGTCACCTCCCAGGTGGCCATTCTAGTACTGCCTCTACTGGTATAAGTCTTGCTTAGTATTGAGCAATTTGAATGGCGGCATCAAGCTTATCAAGCTTCATTATCCTGCTCTTGTGACTCTTCAACCCAACTTGTAGACCAAGAAACAAAATTAGAGGTCCCTCAAAGAAAAGAAAATTTCAGGGCATTCCAACAACTCACACTTGTTGTTTCAGCTTCCGTTCAGTTCTGTTAAGCTCCTGGAGGGTAAAGACAATACCTCACATCTCTTCATTTCTCTTGTAACACCTAGGGTAGCACTGAGGTGAATAGACTTTCAACAAAGATGTGCTGAAGGGTCAAGTGAGTGAGCCAGTGTGAATCCCTTCTCCTTGTCTTCTTAGTTATCCTTCCCTGCTACCTCAAGGCATTTGCAGAACTGGCAGGGAGATAGGATTAAGAGCATATAGAGCCAAGGCAAGGATTTTAAAATCCCCACCCATGCCCCCTCCCTCAGGAGCCAGGTTCTAATATATTATGCATTGCCTGATTTTCATACATGCTGATTGCTTAGCGATTTATTCTACAAGTGCCAAGGAGAAGAGTCACCCCTGGACTAAATGTAAAATCTTTATTCTCACCAATGTCTAAATCATTGTTTTCTCGCGGCCGAGATCATGTGGCACACATTATTAATAGCTCTGGTCTCTCCACCACTTGACACAGCGCTCCAGCTGTCATTCTGCTCCCTGGCTCGTATGATTCTTGCACTGGTGAAGTGCCAGGCCCGGGCCTAGCCCATCAGTCACTGTCACCCACCACCCAGTGATGAATAGCCCGGCCGTCGCCGTGGCGAGGCCCGGGCTCTGATTCACACACGCCTGACTTTTACCAACTTCAGCACGCCAGCTGAGGCCTATCCCAGCTGAGGAAGGCCGCAGTGACCTGGAAATGGCACCGCCTCCGCTCCCCAACTCTCCCTCTCCCCTTCCCCCTCAGATTAGTTAAAAATGAAACAAATCCTAATGTGATCATGTCACTAATTATGCATTTAATTCAGTTATAAGGAGCTAATGGCTCCCTCAGTGACAGCTTTTACTGCTAAAAGGCAATTCATTCCTGAAACGGAGAAATCTAATTACACAAAATGCTTCATCCTAATCCTTTCAAAGAATAATCTTATTTGTAGACATTAACATCCCAGATGCTGCTGCTGTTTGTCCATTATGACAGTGTTTGTCCTGAATAATGTATAAATAGCTCTTTCTGGACAGTTGCATGTCACTAAATCAATACAATTTGCTGCCTTCTGTTACATTAAGTCGGCCTGGGCAGGCTGGAGAAAATTAACCTTTTGTTTTCCTCCCCTCCCCCTTTCTCAAAGGGCCTTCAGAATTAGAAATGAGAAAAGGATCAAAGAGGACTGGGGTGGAATTGAAAGGGGACAGTGCGGGGAGAGGGAGTGAAGGCGTGAAGGGGGACAGGTATGAAGGAAGCTGCAAATAGCTAAGGGAGAAAATGTCAGGTAGAGGAATGCCATGAGATGAACCACAATGGGAGAAAATGTCAAACTTCTACGAAGGTTATTTTGAAATTATTCCAGATGTTGACCTGGACTGAGCATCTCGTGTATTGATCCTTGGTCTCAGACTTCTTAATTCTAAAGGATGCTTTCTCTGAAATGGTGCTTTGATGAAATATAGAGAGCTCATGGAGGGTGGTGGGGGAAGGCAACTGATGTCAAGTAAAATAATCATTACGTGAATCAGTTGACTGAGACACCTTTGCTCAGAATGCCATTTATGTGGAAAGCATTCAGGGCATTGCATAATAACAACTTAAATTTGTGTAATTTATGGCTTAACAAAGGGTTTACACACATAGATACTTTCATTTGATTTACGCAGCCTTGAGAGGTAGGCATCAAGGTTCCAATTCTAAAGGTGAGGAAGTGGAGGCTAAATGACGTGTACGAGATGATATAACTGGGACTATCTTCTAGCTCTTGGTTTCAAGTTAAAGCTTTCCATCATTACACAGCTGACTCTGTACGTGCTAAACTTCTGAGTATTCAGGAAGCTCACCTAGCAAGTGTGTTATATGTTACAGCACCCCCAAAATGCATGTGTATATACACACCATCTCCCTACATTCTTTCCCATATAAAACATAGATAGGTGGGTTTTAATATGTAAGTATTTAAA